>NC_060207.1:41232500-41607500 GCF_021130785.1 Homalodisca vitripennis
TCGAAATAAACTTGCATTGCAACATGGTAGCAGCAATGCAAGGATGAAATACTTCGGCTTTGTCGGTATCACTATCTCGTAAGCTTCAAAAAGGTACTTGAAATACGCCTTCCTTAAAAAAAGCTTGTGCTTCACAACAGTATTCACAATTCTCTATACTTGCTGTTAGTTTTAGCAGAACTAAACCATTCAGAAGCGTGTCAGATATCTATAGACTATGTAGATGAGCTGTGCTTCCAAATAATTGATGAAATGACAATCACATTTGAATTTTGTATTGATTGAAATCTCCATACATGTAGTATTAAGCAACATATCAACCACAAAATATCAAGAATAAACCAAAGCTACGACAAAACAAGCTGATAATTCCGTGTTGAAAGAAGAGTATTTTATGGAGACCCACTACAGATCCTCAATCAATTTGGAATGACGCCACTTTGCAGGTCCAGTGATGCAGGGGTTGACTGATGGAGTGACCTCGCCTTGTTAATAAAACAACATAGCAACCACAACATATCAAGGATAAACTAACGCTACGACAAAACAAGCTGATAATACCGTGTTGAAAGAAGAGTATTTTATGGAAACCCACTACAGATCCTCAATCAATTTGGAATGACGCCACTTTGCAGGTCCAGTGATGTAGGGGTTGACTGATGGAGTGACCTCGCCTTGTTAATAAAACAACATAGCAACCACAACATATCAAGGATAAACTAACGCTACGACAAAACAAGCTGATAATACCGTGTTGAAAGAAGAGCATTTTGTGGAGACGCACTGCAGATCCTCAATCAATTTGGAATGATGCCACTTTGCAGGTCCAGTGATGTAGGGGTTGACTGATGGAGTGACCTCGCCTTGTTAATAAAACAACATAGCAACCACAACATATCAAGGATAAACTAACGGCTACGACAAAACAAGCTGATAATAACCAGTGTTGAAAGAAGAGCATTTTTGTGGAGGGACGCTACTCGACAGATCCCTCCACATCAAATTTGGAATGATGCCACTTCTGTCAGGTCCAGTGATGTAGGGGTTGAACTGATGGAGTGACCTCGCCCTTGTTAATAAAAACCAACTATAGACAACCACAACATATCAAGGATAAACTAAACGCTACGGACCAAAACACGCTGATAATACCGTGTTGAAAAGTGAAGAGCATTTTGTGAGAGACCCCCCCCCACACTGCAGATCCTCAATTCAATTTGGAATGATGCCACTTTGCAGGTCAGCAGTGATGTAGGGGTTTGACTGATGGAGTGACCCCATCGCCTTGTTTAATTAAAACAATCATAGCAACCACAACATACTCAAGGATTAAAAATAACGCTACGACAAAAACAAGCTGATAATACCGTGTTGAAAGAAGAAGCCATTTTGTGGAGGACGCACTGGCAGATTCCTGCAATCAATTTGGAATGATGCCACTTTGCAGGTCCAGTTGGATTTAGGGGTTTGACTGATGGATGTAAGTGACCTATCGCCTTGTTAATTAAACAACATCGCAAACCACAACATGATCAAGGAATATAAACTAACGCTACGAACCAAAACAAGCTGATAATACCGTGTTTTGAAAGAAGGAGCATTTGTTGTGGAAGACGCCACTGCAGATCCCTCAATCCAATTTGGAATGATGCCACTTTGCAGGTCCAGTGATTTGGAGGGATTGACTGATGGAGTGACCTCGCCTTGTTAATAAAAACTACCATAGGCAACCCACAACATATCAAGGATTAAACTAAACGCTAACGTACAAAAACAAGCTGATTAATACCGTGTTTGAAGAGAAGAGCATTTTGTGGAGGACGCACTGCAGATCCTCAATCAATTTGGAATGATGCCACTTTGCAGGTCCAGTGATGTAAGGGGTTGACTGATGGAGTGACCTCGCCTTGTTAAATAAAAACAACATAGCAACCATCAACATATCAAGGGATATAAACTAACGCTTCGACAAACAAGCTGATAATACCGTGGTTGAAAAGAAGAGCATTTTGTGGAGACCCACTGCAGATCCTCAATCAATTTGGAAATGATGCCACATTTGCAGGTTTCCAGTGATGTAGGGGTTGACTGATGGAGTGACCTCGCCTTGTTAATAAAACAACATAGCAAACGCACAACATATCAAGGAATACACTAACGCTACACAAGACAAGCTGAAAATTAATCCGTGTTGAAAGAAGAGCATTTTCTGTGGAGACGCAACTGCAGATCCTCAAATTCAAATTTGGAATTAGAAGCCACTTTGCAGGTCCAGTGATGTTAGGGGTTGGACTGATGGAATGGACCTCACGCCTTGTTAATTAAAAACAATCATAGCAACCACATTCATAACAAGGAGTAAACTAAACGCTACGACAAAACATGCTGATAATTACCGTGTTGAAAGAAAGAGCATTTTGTGGAGACGCAACTGCAGATCCTCAATCAAATTGGAATTATGAAGCCACTTATGCAAGGTCCAGTTGATGTAGGGGTTGAACTGATTGGAGGTGACCCGTCGCACTTGTTAATAATAACCAACATAGCAAACCACATACCATATCTAAGGAATAAACTAAACGCTACGACGACAAAAACAAGCTGATAATACCGTGTTGAAAGAAAGAGCATTTTGTAGAGACGCACTGCAGATCCTCAATCCAATTTGGGAATGATGCCACTTATGCAGGTCCAGTGATGTAGGGGTTTGACTGATGGAGTGAACCGACGCCTGTGTTAATAAAACAATCCATAGCCATCCACCAACATAATCAAGGATAAATCTAACGGCTACAGACAAAACCAAGCTGATAATACCATGTTGAAAGAAGAGTCCATTTGTAGAGACCCACTGCAGTTTCCTCAATCAATTTGGGAATTGAGTGCCACTTTGCAGGTCCAGTGATGTAGGGGTTGACTGATGGAGTGACCTCGCCTTGTTAATTAAAACAACATTAGCAAACCCCACACACATATCAAGATAAAACTAACGCCTACGGACAAAACAAGCTGATTTAAATTACCGTTGTTGAAAGAAGAGCATTTTGTTGTGAGACCCACTGCAGATCCTCAATCAATTTGGAATGATGCCACTTTGCAGGTCCAGTGATGTAGGGGTTGACTGATGGAGTGACCTCGCCTTGTTAATAAAACATGCGCTCGCTGATTACCACCCGGTTTGATTTTAATTATTGCCATCCCAATTATCAGAGCCCCGCAGCCGGTGATGGCGGCACTCGGTAATCCTGATAAGTCTCTTGTGTGTTCAGCCACTCAGGTCCAAAGCCGGTTGATTTTATAAGGTTGTTTGCGTCAATATTGCCCGTTGCAATCATCCTCAGAACGGAAATATAGTTGCATATCCTACCCGATTTTGGGGTCTGGGTCAAAAAATATTCCACATTCCAACGTACTCACACATACGATCTACATTTCTTCAAGAACGATTCATTTTTATCATTGTTAAAAGTATATAAGAATAATATGACTAACCGTGTTCATTGGGTTCATATAAAGCCATATTGACGTGTCAGATGTTTTAGGGGCTTCTGTGAAGTACAATTTATTTTAAATCCCTAAATTTAATACGATGCAGAAATTTAATTATCATCTTTACTAAAAAACTTATTTACGATAAATAGACCAAAACGTAACACATAAATTAAATTTAATATCGGTTTAGAAACTACTTTCATTCAGAAGAAATAGTAGTTACCCGCGCCTTCACAGGCATATTTCCGACGATGGATTGGCCTTCTTTTCACGATCAAGAAATATGTTAAAAGCGTATATTTATGATCATAGTTATTTACTCCGATCTTAGTTTTTTGTTCCATAGCTGATTTTTGCCTCTTTCCCGTTCAAGGAAATGTATATACAAATAGCTCTGAGAAGCCTAGTTTTGTCAAAAAAAAAAAAAAAAAAAAAAACAACTAAGATAGATTTAATAATACCTAGTCTGTAAACGTATAACAAATGTTATGCTATATTGTCTATTGTATCATCACTGCTAGCAGTTACCCGCTCCTTCACACGCAATTTCGTAGGTTTTGCACCTGTATGAGCACTTCTGGTCCGAGTAAATTATATTTCCGACGCCAACGTTGAGGTTGCATTGACACTACTAAGGAATACGTCAAAAAGTTTACATTTATTGCCATTGCATTTTACTTTGTTATTAATATGTTTTGTTCCATATTTGTTTTTGCCTTGTTTCCCGACCAAGAAAATAAATATCACAGACCAAGGAAGCCTACTTTGGTCAAAAGTGAACTAAGATAGGTTTTATAACAATGTTAAAATTTACAGTAAAACTTAGATATTAACTTAGTCTTTTATATCTAATACTTAATATTTGATAAAAATGTATAGTAGACAATGACACTACGCATTTGTTCCTTTATAAACTAAAAGCACAGTCCAGTGAACTTTCATCTTGCATATTTCTTGCCAACTGCTCAAAGGGAGTCTTCGGAGTCGAATTCTAACCAACTTATATTTTAGTCCTTATTCTAAGGTAGATGAGTACTTAGCTAATGGCTAAGGTCTAAAACGGTGTGAAAAGTAATGGTTACTTTAAAAAATACAGGCTCTTTCAATTAACATTTCACAACTGTATATGCCAAGATGGGATTTTTCGCTCCTTTAAGGACCAGTGGGGCGTAGGCCGCAGGGGTTTTTGAAACAATAATATACCTATATTAATCTCAGGGACTGTAAGAATGTCCATGTAAAATTTCAGTACTATCGGTTAAATGGTTGACGCGTGAAATAAAAAAAAACGAACCTTCACACTATTGTACTTTCATATTAACAATACGAGTATTATTAAGATAACTGAAATCGTGGTAACGATATAAAATTTACTGGGAATGAGAGTTCGTTTTAACTAGTTACAGAAATGGGACTTTGTAACTGTCATTGACTAAATCTATGTCTACATACGAGAGCTAGTTTAAAAAGTTCTATTTGTGAGTTTGGATATCTTCCCGCTGAGTGGAATACCGCAACAAATTACCTTTTCGATAAAAGTAGCGTTGTAACCTAATGAATTATATGTATGTTTATTGTATGTATACTATTATTAACTAATATGTAGTAAGATAGCGACTTTCAAACAGGAATGTCATACCCTCAAAAATATGAAGACACGTCACTAACCCTTGTAACATCTAAAGATTTTAATTTATTGTTTACAGTTAAAACTTTATAATCAAAATCTCGTTCAGTTAATTTTTAAAAATCGATGTACGTTTTAGATGATCTCTTTAATAACATCTTATAACGTACTTATATATAAATTGACATAAAATATATAATATTTTTGGAGTTTATCATTGTTTTAAATAATTTAACTGTGACGTTAAAGTTTTAAATGCTAAATTTAGTTTTAAATAGATCATTTTATATATTTATCTCATAATAGAAAGTAATATCCTGTCATACTGGATTGTTCGTTAATCCATGATTTTTGTAATTATTCCGAAAACTCTATTAAAGTTAGTAAAATAGTTAGTTATTATAATAAGGTTTCGTGCGGAGTACCCTCGTTATATTTTAAAGTGGATCCCACAGTTTATAGAAGATAGATAAATTATTGTCCTGCGTAGCGCAATCTACTGGCAGTACTACGAGCTAGTATCGATAAAATGGCGGCGGCTAGTGTGGCGGTGTGGCGGCGGCAGTGGTGGCGTGACGCGGGGTCGGGGGCGGAGCCGGGGGCGGGCCAGCTCCTCTAATCCCACTCTGCACGACGCATTAATCACACTCACAAAGAGAATCGACAACGTCCATGAATTATGTTAATGCCACTCCGCTTCACTACATATCTATCACTTATTTAACATTCATTAGACAGCGCTCCTCTCCCTTCCATAGCATCGGGCCGTGACTTGTCCGTTTTCTTTCATCTGGAAAACGTGACTTTTGATCCTTCACTGATTCCACATTCTCTCTGCCCCCGGCTGCAAACACAGGCGGGTCGCTTTCACAAGGGTCCCTTTATAAATATTCATTCTTGAATTTTAGAAAAGGTCATTTTTGGCACGTACATCTTATACTACAACTTGTCTAATGTGAATGCCGCCACATCAAAACCTTAATCGTGTACTATTGTATGTTCGTTTGGTTTTCGTATTTTTGTAAATTGAAACAATATCAAAAATTACTAGCATACTAAATCCTTGTATGGTAACTGAATGACCATATATATATATATATATATATATATATATATATATATATATATATATATATATATATATATATATATATATATATATACATGAATGAGATATAGGCTACAATGTTTAAATTTGAGTGCGATGTATATTTAAAATTTTAACATTGTATATCTGCTTTAAATTCAATAACATAGTCGGAAAATACACAACATGTTGTAAAAATTACATCTTTACACGTTTAATGTCATAAGCTATACACACATGGGGATGTGATACTCACGTGTAAATTCAATTGTAAACTTTGTCATTTTGTGTTAGGGTTTTACAAGGAATCAGTCTTTCTATCTAATCAGAAAATGAGGAATAGTTGTCCCGAAACTAGACTAATTAAAATTTAGAATATCTAAGAACGACATGTATATATATATAGCTTCATCTGTGATTGTGATCATGTCTAGAAGGATTAATTAAGATGGTACGATTGGTTTAGTAATTAATGTTCAGTTAGCTGTTGATGCCGCTCGCTATAAGTGGAACTTTTCGAGAGTGCGGCTCTTCACAGTAAATATTTCGCGCTCTAAGGGTTGAGATAACCCCCTGGAAGATAATTGATAAAGATTTTTGTATGGATCCACGACGAATTATAGACATTAAAAGTACTGTAATAATCTGGGGAATCTTGTAAGACGGTTCATGGAAAATCAACTGTTTTTTACTAATATTTTAATGAAAATTATTTCATAATTTTTTAAAAATGTATTAAACGTCATTTTAATATTGAGTTATATTTAATAACTTATATAGCTCATGCAATATTTAACCTCAGCCGTTTTCCGTTGTGCTGATAATGGGCTTTTAGAATAATAACATATTTTCATGTCTTTATTAAGGTAAGCATCTTAAGGAGATATTATGAAATATTCTTTAATTCACGTAACTGAAAACTGATTGCTCGCCTAAAGAATTTTTGACACTTTTGTTTACAACTAGTACAATTTCCCTGATTATGGCAAAATTGGCAACCAATTTGCGCCCTATTCGGCTTTACAAGAAGTATTTGGAAATATTTGAAAAGGTAATGTTGATATATACACGTAGCCGTAAGGAAAAACACGCACACTGTTATTGCAACTTTTTTTACTGAATAGGCCCTAAAAACGTTATATGTCTAGTTATTTCCTCATTAGAATGCTATTTTTTAGAAATGTTATTTGTGGCATAATTTTATTACTATTAGCTTTATAAGAAATAGCCTAAATATAACTTGTGTCCTTGATCTGTATCAAGTACAGTAAATTGTTATGGAAGAATGGAAGAGTTTTTTAGCATTTTAAAATCCTACATAAAACGGATTTGTTTGATTGGAATATTTCCTGGATAATCCAATTAGTCGAATCTAGCAATTAGTGTGTACCGACATCATTATAAACAGTTTCGTGAAATCAGATCCTTCGAACATTATCGTCGAACTTGTTCGGGTTACTCACAATATACATAGATTTATCAAAACTATTTCAATTAACCGTGTAATTCATATTCATCTTCCTAGGAAGATGGAAAAATCAATTTTCTTCTAAATTAGGTAACAGAAAAGAAAGCAACGCTTATGTAAACATTCTACATCGTATCTCGGCACGACTATATGCAATTAAATTTATCAAGTGGCTTGGTATCTACTTTTGCAGACCAATTACTTTGTAGCATAGTTATTTAAAATCATATTTCACACTCTAGTTAAGGATGATGTGCCATTTTCATCTAAAGCAGCAATGTATTAGAAACTTAAAAATAAACACTCTTAGTAGGCTATGTTATTCAAAAGCAACCCTCACACTCCTAGGCATATCTTAGAATATCTGTTCTTTATACCTTTATAGTGTCCGACACAAAATGTAATGACTTAAACTTAAAATTATTAACTTTCAAATTGAGGTCAGAAAAATCATAGGAACATCATCATCATCATCATCATAACCATCAAAACAATGTCACCCACAATCATCGGAATATAATCATCACGTCACACTCAATCATTGGGTTATCGTCATCTCGTCATGCTCAATCATCGGAACATCATTTATTTTTGCACAATCACATCCCGTGGGATTTAGGCATCTCCAATCGTGAGTCCTTGGTTAGTTTGTAGTTAACAGCTCAGCTACTTAAGATAATAATTGCTATTGGGGTTATCCTATCCAGCCAGCTAAATTTCATTAGGCTAAATATAATGAACCCCAGAGCTGTAAGGGCTGCGTGGGATCATGCAATTTACCCACATATCCCACGAGTGAGTCCAGGATCAATGCAGTGGGTTACAGAAGTCATAATATCACTCCTTCCTTTTTTATATCCTTACTTTCGTTTCAATTTTGTTTGGTGTCATTTTGGAATCATCTGTCCCGTACAAGGAAATGGAGACATTTTTGACATGGCATTTATCAGGGATTGCTGCATGATAAAATATACACATTGTACTAAATTTTGTCTGCAGCTTTTCAGTGCTCATGACGAATGTTGTGAATCCGATGTGTTGAGTTAGCAACCAAGATGTTAATGAAATTAGTCAGTGGTGTTTCTGTGTTAAGTGGTGAACAACATAACTAATCACTGAGTCCCGAACGCGCAATACTAAATGTAAGTATTATAGTACATTTGTCTTGCACAATCACTTGGAGCAAAACCTAGTTGTACTACGTAGTAGTTTTAGGTTTATTTATTAGCACTCGAATGAAAACACTTCAGGTTTTCATTCAGGTGCAAATAAGGTTCCACGAAGAATTCATGAATTTCTGCCCACATATCCCACGTGTGAGATTTGGGCTAGTTACATAAATGATCAATATTGCGGTTATCGGCGCCTTCCTACTATTCCTTTCCTCTCCCAATTCCCATGAGTTTACCTATTTCTTGCTTTGATACAGCTTTGAATGTATTTAACACATAAATTACCTCCACCTCACAGAGCTCGGAGCCTTTTTTAATCGTTTGCATACTTAAATCCACATTCCATACTCTTTTATTCTAAATAACAATTATTGTTGTGTAGTATTCAACATTTAACAAATTCTCAGAGTAAAACATATACACTTTTTATAACTACCAGTCAATAATAACCAATAATGTATAAACCTATTTGTTTCAATATATAACCTTTTACTGATATATGAAATGTTGATTTCGATATTTGGTAGGTATTAATATTTTCTTCTTCATTGAAGTGTTGACGCATGGTATTTTAAAATGGTTCTAACAATATGTAATAAAATAACATTACATTATTAGTCTCGGCAGGTTTTTCATTTTCCAAAATAACGATAGTCCGAAGAACTCGACACCTTTAAAGAGGAAACCGCAATAGGAACAACGATTTGGAACGTGAGGATGAACAACAAAACCTATATTAACATAAAATTCTAAACATCCAATTTTGGCTTTATAGATAAGAACCATTATTAAAATCCGTCCAAACGTATGTGCGATCGCTCTTCACAGAAAGGACTACAGACGTGAAATTTGATACATAGTTTTATTTTTGTCGGAAGAAGAACCCTACTGATTTGCGGGCCAATATATTAAAGGGCAGTCCTTTTGTATATCTGTCCATCTGTGCAATAACTCTTGATAGAAATTTCCTGGTCCAAGGAAGAACTCTATTGATTTAGGGGTCAAAAGGTCTGTCTGTCTGTGCAATAATTATTCCATTTATCCCTTCCGTTTGTTGGGTGCTTCGAATTGGTTGTTATTTTTTTGCAAAACCTTGGATGAAAAACTTTATCAGACATCAAGCCAAATCCAATAGTTTTATCTTTTTTACAAAACGATAATTGTAAATTGACTTGAGTTTGCTAGTTGGATAAATATACTACAGTAGAACTTCTTGAAATTCTATGCTGATCATACACATAGTAAATTTGGCTGAGTATACATAAATATAAACATCGAAAACGTTTCCACTCACGCAAGTGTGCATGTAAGACGACTCAGGTCCCGTACACTCGGTCCTGCACATAATGGAATACCGCCATGCAAGTTTTATGTGACTCACAGAGGCCAGCTAAACCCCGTGTTTTACCTCTTAATCTGTTAATGTACTTTTAATCCGTCGCCGATAATAGAGATTAGACGCAGCCCGGGACTTAAGGCAAACAATTAGTTAATCCTTCTGACTTCCTCATCTGACAGCTTCCTTTTTACTTCGATCTTAAATAGCTTTGAGTACTTACAACCACAAGTATCGGAGTTAACTTTACTTTCGTAGATACTGTGAGATATATACTATATTTCTTACAATGTCTATAAGCTGACAGTATCTTTTTTTACAAAAATCATTAAGAGTGTAAAGAGCTGTTGTATTTGTAATAATTAACATTAATTTAAACATACCTTTTGGCACTATTGGAAAAAGGTAGATTTCTCGTATGGCTTTCAATATCATATTGAAAGAATATTAGTATATTTGAAGATAAATCTGTCTGGGCCTTACAACATATTATCTCAAAAGTTTTAAATCCTTCAATTTTTGAACCTTTACAAGATATCAAAGTATTTCCAAGAACACTAGTGGTTTAATGGCTTGATTATTTAAAAAGTGAGCTACGAACAAAATGCTTTCATCATTGAAATTTGATATAGTTCAACATTAAATAACTGGCTGATAGAATGAGCGTTAGTATCCAAATACAGAAGGTTCATATACTGAATGTTTACTGAAGTTTATATTGTTATCTCGGAAAGTCGTAATTTTATACCCTTGATCCTAACTTCCTTGATAAGGACCTTGTGATGCTGCAACCGAGATACTAGGCCAAACTACCAAAGAAATTCATATTTTAACTACCAGATCTCATGTCAAAAACGAAAAGACAAGGATGTTTCTGTTGACTATCAATGGCAAGATCATTTGTCTTAAAATATTATAGTTTATTAAAAACACATTTTACGTAAACGGACTGTATCGTTTAAAGTTTAAGGTTTGTAGTTCATAGAAACTACAATAAATATTTTGTTCTAATACCTACTAACTACTAGCTGTTTGTAAAATAATTAATAAATAACTTTACACTGCCAAGCGACGTAATTATTATTGGATTATTCCACTGTGTAGAATAAATACAGCTATCGATCCCTTTAGTTTAAGTACTACTTATAAATCAAATAAATTACTTAAAGTTTAATTTGTTGCACATTTGTTCCGAAAATATTCCGTACCTAACGCCTGACTAACACGTCGGGTCTTTTCTAGTATGTCCCCGCATTCTCTATTTTAATTTCTATAAGTTAGATTACGTTACTAGAGCTACAAATGTAATTTCTAAAGGTAATTGAGGTTAGGTTAAGCAAGGTTTTTGACAATATTTTGCAAAAACAACTGAAAAATGAGTTTATTAATTTGCACGAAAAACACAAATTAATAATGAAAGATGTTTAAAATAATATACTATTCTGGTGGCCAGAATGCTTTAATGTCCTCCAGGATTTGTTCGAACAAATCTGTGTTTTGGTGGCGATGTTTCCACAGAAACACACACAAGTATGAGTCTAGCAAGTTGCGACTTGTACCGCACTCGTTCCTATTACGCCGTTTTGCCGACGCCCAGAGCGATTCGATTCTCTGTGTGTGTGCTCCTGTTGTAGGATCAACAAAATTTTCAAAATGGGTTAGATCACGCGATGCTTGCCCGCTGCGCAGCGCTTCGCGCTGCTTGCTCTTTTAGAAAAAAAATTAACTCGAGCTTGCAAAGTCCAAGCCCAGATCAAGCGGCGCGCGTTTATCACTGATAAGATAAGACGAGTGGAAAACGCACCTTATATAGGTAGGAGGTGGCCAAACTCGTGATTCGTCGGTTAAAAGTGACCAACCAGAGTTTCAGGATTTCCCGCTTTTCAATTGACAATGAATTAACCGCTTTAATTACGATCTTTGTGAATGCGGGGTCATATTAGAAAAGACCCAACACGTCTTCATATAAGAACTGACCTATAGACTTGAAACTGTGCATGAAAATCTATTTATATACAAGGAACACTAAGTTCGATAATGGTTCATGCCACACCTTAGCAGGCTATGCATTCCCGAATCCTATCACTTGAGAGGTGGAAAAAAATCATTTCTGTCTGGCTGTATTTATGTCTATAGGTATATCTGTCCACACAATACCTTGAAATAAAAAATTATATACTCTTGAAATTTTGCAAGAAGCTTCATTTCCATGTAGGTAACAATAGGTTCAATGGTGGTGCACTTCACTCCATGGGATTTAGCTGAGCATTAGCGAATGTTTTTACATTCGTGGTATGGATAATCACGATGGCAACGAGAAAGTAACCAAATAAACAAATTTGTAAAGAAACCCAGTATACCCATAAGAGATATTAATATGTGAAATACTAACACTTGTAGCCTAATTAGACCATCACCTCCAACATCATTGTTTTGTGACAGTTTGTAGACTTTTATTATTTAATTCACATCTGCCTGATACTAATGTGACCTAAACACAGTTAATACACGATACAGGATGTCCTATATAGGTAGCAGTAGGATAATGTGGGTTAAACTGATGTCATAACCTGCTATAACTCACATCTGCCTGATACTAATGTGACCATGATGACTAAACACAGTTAATACACGATACAGGATGTCCTATATAGGTAGCAGTAGGATAATGTGGGTTAAACTGATGTCATAACCTGCAATAACCCACATTATCCTACTGCTACCTATATAGGACATCCTGTATCGTGTATTAACTGTGTTTAGTCATCATGGTCACATTAGTATCAGGCAGATGTGAGTTATAGCAGGTTATGACATCAGTTTAACCCACATTATCCTACTGCTACCTATATAGGACATCCTGTCTCGTGTATTAACTGTGTTTAGTCATCATGGTCACATTAGTATCAGGCAGATGTTACAATGATACGAAACTCAATGTAATGAATAACAATGTGATTGTATAATGTGGCAAGATATTTCAAAAATATGTCATCTGTAAATCTGAAGTTTTGCACAAAAGTTCATTTCAACAAAGACAACAATGAGTTCTATGATTTTGCTTATTCAACCATGAATTTTGACTGAGAGTCGTTGAATCTTATCACTTAGTAGGATAATACAATTTATCTTTTCTTACCAGGGATGTAAAGATTAATTTGGCGTAAGATTGTCTTTAGTTCTATCCGTTAATAATGAAATGAGCTATGGACATAAAAATACATTGAACCTCTGTTACGTCATCCGTTGATAATTGCTAAGACTCACATGAATACTACAAAATAAAATTTTCCGAAAAACGTTGTTATGTTAGAAAATTTTTAACAGTGCCCTTGATATTGGTGCTAAATCTTATCGGGCCTTTGGTTATGGACAAAACAATGATTATATTTGAAATTTCTGAATAACACTTCCAAGTAAGACAAACTTAGAGCATTTTTTAAGGGAATACATATAACTATATTACAATTATTGAATTAAATCATACATTGAACAACCTCTAACAAGCTTTTTCTATGTACTAGAAAACTTGTATGTATTCTCAAAGCGATGAGCAAATTTTCACAGACCTAATTACATTAGCACCAAATTAACCTGCGGTAATTCAGCCTGTGAGGGATTCTCTCTCTGTTTGTGAAGTCAACCTGTCAAACGTACCAATTAAACTTTATCGATGTATCGATTAGTTAATTAACTCTAAGCCGTATCTCGCAGCAATAATTGATATTTGCTAATCCAGCGACCACCATCTGATACAACAATTAGTTAATGTCCCAGGATTATTGTTCGGAGCGACATCAATTTTTCATTTCCATATCCGGGCCCACGTCGAGTTAATCGCCTTTAGATGGCCTCACCTCGGCCCGCCCCGCCTCGCCTCGCCTCACCTCGCCCTCAGTTTATAAATTGCCCTCGACTTTGTAATGTTTGATTAATTGCCTGTAAATTTACCGACCTCCTGTCCCCGAAAAGCTGTTTTACTCGCAGTGTTAACTTTTGTGTCAAAGTTATTTAGTGCCGCTTTTTGTCCAAATCCCGTAATGTTTATTTACATCCACTCCATTGCCTTTTCTCAAAGAGAATACATTTTAATCATTCATTACTCATGTTTTCGACGAATAAATTTTACATATCACAGGTGATGAAGAATCTTTCCCAATATTACTAAACCAATGCTTAGCACATATATATATATATATTTAACTGAATGGTGGACATTCCAATAATTGAGTCCCTAAATAAAGATCAAATATAAAAATACTTCATATTACAATTTTAAACAATGCCTTTATTAAATTTAAAATGAAAATGTCTCACAATAATTAAATTTGGTTCAAAACTCAAATTTATAACTTAAAAAATAAAAATAGAACAAATTGTTCATTTGTCTGGTCATTTCTAAAACTGTATAAATACTAAAAATATCCAACAAAATTTGGCATGGATTACTGCCACTTCTTGTTAAAAACAAAAATTATTTTTTTATTACTTCAAAACAAAAAACTTATTGTCTTCAATCTTGTCAATTAATCTTCCTTTATTTCAAGACAATCTAAAATATAAAAATCCTTATACATATAGATTTTTGCACCTTTTTAACAAAGTGGCTCAACCTTTTCCTGAAAATACTAAATTAGTAACAATTGATACTCAATCATTAAACACAAATATTGAAAACCATAAGGAAGTGATTTTGTTAAATTTTATTTAAACTAACGCCCCAAAAATACACTACCATCGTCAGATTTTCGTTTAACTGTAATAAATTTCAATTTATGTTTCTTCAAAAAATCAATACAAAAAACACAAACACATTTCAATATCTACATTATATCAGTTGTCATCCGTCCCATGTCAAAAAAGCTATCCCAAAGAGCTTAGCAAAAAGAGCAAAAAATATTTTGCAGTGAAAAATATAATTTAGAGAAACATATTAATGTTTTATTATCAGCGTTTTCTAACAGGGGTTGTCGTCGCAAACTTCTACACAAATTGAACAATAAATCACCACCAATTGCAACAAATAAACCTAAATTTGGCAATGATCCAAATTTTTTAACAACATACCATTTAGGACTTTATAAAATTGATGTTTTAAAGGACATTTTTGTACACCAAAAATTATCCGAACACAAGGAACAAGAAAATATAACATTTGGATCACATCCTTGCAACAAACCCAGATGTTTAGTAAGCAACATGTGCTCCAATCCCAAATCTGTTACAAAATCCTACACATCTGTGAGTAAAAAAATATTATTTACCAAACTAAATGTAAGTTAGGCACTCTAGATGGCTCAAAAATAAATTCTCTGAGAACAAGGATGACAGGGTACAGGTATGCATACAAACATAAAAAAGAGCAACCTGTAGTGGTACATGGATTGATGCATAATTTAAAATTTGAAGAAGTATATTCAGTGAAACCGATAAGAAAAATCTCAAAAGATGTAAATACAAGCAACCTAAGAACTATGGGCAAGTCCACCAACTCGTCAATTATTCCTCGAAATCAAAATTTCCAAGTGAATTAAATTTAAGATGACTTATTCAACAAGGTGAGTTTATAAATTCAAGTCATATGTTAAAAATTATAAAATATTATATAATATGTATGTTACATATTACACCTATATATATTATTTATTATGATTTTCTGTGTTGAACAAATGGGTTAAATTATATTCTAAACACTTCTGATATAAGTGATAGTCACTAAGAGATATTCCAATCTCCTCATCCATTTTAGAGGTTCAAGTTTAAAAGTTATTAACTAGGAAATAACTCGAATTTCTTTCCAGTATTTCATGACAATTTACTGAATAGCACCATCTTTTTCAGTTCAGATTCTTGAGTAATGAAGTGGTAAATGATGAGGCTCTATGTAATTTTGAAAAGAAAGTAGGTATATTTTGGTGTATTGGATATTTTTTTAGTGTTATGGTTAAAAACTTTAGATATTAAGCGAAATTACTATTATTTTAGCCTTTACGTGTGTATTAGCACCTCCATGGTTCGAATGAATGTCTTTTCTGACGCCTTGGTTGAGTGCTTTGATAGCCCTATCAAGAAAATATACGTAAGTCTGAGAAGCCTACATAAGTCAAAAGCAACCATTGAGGGTTCTGTAACATTCTTAAAATCTGCAGTAAAAGTTATATTATTCTACTTATTTGATAAAATATGCAGTTAATTAATTAAATATATGATTGTGTTGTCATATTATAATTTTACCAACAGTTACTTGTGGCTTCGTAAGTACGAAGCTTTGTACGTGTATGAGCACCTTTGTATATATTTACAACGCCAATGGGGAATTTGCCTTGTTGCCACGTTCAAGAAATATGTAAAAAATTGTATGTTTATAGCTATTGTAATTTACTTCGTATTTTTAGTCTTGGTCTTTTTTATAACTATGATTTAACGTTTTGTATTAGTCGTTAGATTTGTAGTAAAAAATAGTAACTTTGTCTTTGATATCTGCCTTACAGTAATAACCTAGTACTGCATACTAATTATTTGCTGAAATACACAGTTAAAAGTATATATTTATCTTTTAATTTTCGTATTTTGATATTTTTTACTTTATGCAACAGCGCAGCGCTTGTAGAAAAGGTTGAAATAAGAAGTTTTGTTACTATCAACCTGGTATGTATGTCCAAATTTAAACATATTTTAACGTTTTCAATACAAGTGCATTTGTCTCCGCAATAAATAATTGACTACTGACTATAAAGAAAGTTTGATATGGATAGTTTATTTTTTGAATACGTTTATTATTAGTTGTTATTGAAATTGTTTTATAATATAACAACAATTATAAAGAAATTATGCGTTATATAATATATTTCATAATTATTATTATTATTCTTATTATTCTTTTTTCTAGATTATGAGTAAAAAATTACTGTAATGTTATAAAACGCATGTTGATAAAATAATTTGTTTTGAAGAATTTCTATTTTCGTATAATTTTTAAAGTGCACTGCCTGCGATATCACTAATATATCTCGAATACTTAGAATATAGTAAACGAATAAGAGCAAAACAATTATTTCTAACCGATTACTGAGTTGGCATAATCCAATCTTCGTGTTTGTTATGAATTATTTGCTATGAACTACGGCGAAACGATCAGTGCGATAGCCATCAAGTCGCAAGTAACCAATATATGATAGTAACAACGGAATTTGTCTGAATCTAGTAACATTTAAGAATTATGCCAGAACTAATGCTAAGAGAGTATGTTAGTAACATGCCGCGTCACCGAGGCTCTTCTGCTTGTAACATGGGGCTTAAGTTTAAATTGAGTTATAAATGGTTTGAAATTATATTTGACTTGCTAAATATTATATTAAACTAATTATTATACTAGTTTAAATCATTAAATTAAATATAAAATTTAAATAATTGTAATTAAAATATATTAAATATACATTTGTCTCTGATCTATAAATATTTTACTGTAAACACACAGAAATGACACCTTTTTGTTTGTTTAAAGTATGCTCATTGTATACTGTTTTACTGATTCCAAACTGAAATTCTTAATGATACAAGATGACGTTAGAAAATATTTGTGGAGCGAAAATAACTTTACCTGGGTGACATTTGACTTTTTGGTTGTTGGAACCCTCATGTTAACCTACGTCATCACCGTGCTTTGTTTAATTCAGACGGCCTTTGTGACTCTGTTACTTTTTTAACACGAGCCACCAGTTTTAATGTCACCAGCTGATGCCTTTGTGCCCCTCACTCCTGGTCTGTACTTGAGAGCTTGTATTAGTCACTTTTTAAATGAACACTCTATGTGAAAGTGTACCCTTGATCCCAATTGTGTTCCTTAGGTTGGAAAACAATGGACCAGCTTTGCCTTATATTGTGGCAAGGTTGGTTTAATTAGTTTGAAACCAGTATGTCTGACGCCTAGGATGGAGAAGCTCTGGTTCCATACACCGGAAAACACCAGACCAGTTTTGTCTTAAAATATTGCACTTTTTTAAATGTAATTTGAAATTATACACCTTGAATGCAGTTGCACCAATGTTTGATAGCTATCTAATAATAAAGTTATTGAATTAATACCAGATCACTTATCTTATTTGTTTACTCCTGAACATACCTGAAAGCATATTTCTGGTTTTGTAATCTCAATATTGTATGAAACTATGCAGCCACAAATCTTAACCAGTTAATTAAACCATGCTCTTATATAATAATTTTCATTAAGTAACCCTGTAATAAGATACTACGTCCGTTAAGTAATGAGATAATATTGATGAATGTTAAATAAATGTTAGCTATATTTGTCACATTTTTTTAATTATTTAGTTTTGCTGTGGTTCACAAATTTTGTTAATTGCGAAAATCCTATAGGAAACTGGTATTTACTCGATTTTGAACGGGTATCTACTAGATTTACAGGCATAAAGAATCGTTTGAAAGTTTTCAGTTTTCATTCTAATTTCTCTTGGTGTAAATGAAGTGAAGACTAAAATTATAACTCATTATCTATGACACGATAGGAGGAGTAACGCTACATCAAGGGGCTCCGCTGAGATTGTTTGCCAAATTTCAGATCGAAAGCTCATCGAAGTTTCCTTCGGACAGATAGGCAGGATGACAGTCATGCAGAAAGGAAATTGTTAAATCCCTAGGCAGACAAAAGAGGAATTACCTCAGACTACTGAGTGATAGGCTTCAATAACCCTAGGCCATATTCAATGGTTCGATATGTACCACCATAGAACAATGTGTTGTCTATATAGAAATGTAGTTTCTTGAAAAATTAAAAGACTGCAGATGATACATTTTGTAAGATATCTTGCCACATGATACATTCAAATTTTTGTTCTTTAAGATAGGTTTCATAGCAATGTTCAAATAATAAAAGTTCTTGTGAGCTATGGAGGTTAGTATAACTCAAGAGTGTGCTGAAATCAAATATTGCCATCAACTTTTAACACTGATGATTTCCCTCTCATTTATTTTTTCTCTTTACTCTATAAATAAAAATGTCACGCGTGTCATATGATAGTACTCTGTTTGTATACACTTTTATTTATTTTCCTGTTTTCTCGTTACCGCCATAGTTACGTATAAGACAAATATAAACATATTCGATAACGCTCAGCCCAATATAGAAATGAAGGTTCATGCAAAATGTCAAAGTCTAAAGGTTAGTTTCTTTTCGAGATATCGAGTGGACAGACAGAGAGAAATTAAATTTTAACACTCCCTCAACGCTTAGCAAATCAATTGTTCGATAATAAGTCACTCACATCGGAAATGTGTCATATATAATACGTTATATAAGTTATTAAATAAGTAACATACGGTCTTTATCTTCTTGGAAAGAGCCATTGGAAAATTATTGAGTATCGATACTGCACTCAAAGATGTACTTGAAATGCGTTGCAAGTGCCGGCAATTGGGTGGGAATTGGAGATGTAATCTGCAGTTATATTGTCATTGTCGGCACGTAGACTAGGGTCACGTGGGCGCGAGAAGGGTTGCAGATGGCAGCTATTAAAATATCGCTCCATTTCATGAAATCGTACACTCTACAGTCGCGATTAGCGTATAGCACGACGTGTATGATGGCCGACCTGGGCGAGCTCTTGAGTGTAAACAATAAGCCTTAAAAAGTAACACGTCAGGGAGAGCAGACCACTTTAGAGTGCTCCCCACAGTGGCGTTTATTTTACAACCCCTTTGTTCGGAAGAACAAAGGTTACACAGGATTAAATAAAAATACGGGCACAACTCGGTGAGAATTTCTCGGCGGAAGGCTGAAATTTAGTGATTATGTCAGCTGGAATAGTGCTGTTTACTTTGGCATATTCGGTTGTAGAATTATAAAAGCATCATATAACATTTATTCAAAAAACATACAAAATATTGGGTGTGCATCACACAACGTAATATCAGACAGAAGTAAATGGGGGTTTTATCAATTATCACACCCCCTTTTTCCTTTAAAAGTGTTAGGATACTATTACATATTTACAATTGGACTTTCTTCAAAACAATAGCATAATTTTGCACTTAATTTTAATTCTTCACATGAACTGAAAGTTTATCGAAAACTTCTTAAAAATTTAACAATAACGCATTGTTACATAGAGATTTTGCGATATTGCATTAACTGGAAGCGAAGCAACGATAGAGAGCATAGCTAAGAAAATATAACACTAATCTAAGATGAAACATTACAACATTTATTGAGTATTAATCACACACTGTGGATGTTTTCAAAATTCTAATTGTATTTTTGATTGAAAATCATATTGTATATTGCAAACAATTGATTAATGATATTCAAATATTAACTACTGCAGTATTGTGAGGGCATTTTCTCAAAAGTTATCCTTCTTTTACATATAAATTTATAAAATACGTTTTACAAATTTATTAATCTATTTCAAGTCTTAACATGAAACAATAAAGGACATACAATTATTTCTAACATAAAGCCTGCTGAATGACGCCCAGCGATAAATGTACTCTAACGTTGCTGTAAGCCTTATCGTTTATAAAATAGGAGGTCAAGAGGGTGATTTTGATATATTTAAATTCCTTTTTAGGTAAAAATAATAAGGGAGACACAAAAGATAACAACATATTTTTTAAAGTTGAAGTTTTTTTAAGAGTCCAAACGACGCACAGTCCCTTAAAGGGCAATTTGAGCATGAACATGATGTTGATTAAAATTTAGGACATAGTGAAATAAAACGGAATTCTCCCATCTCAAACTATATTAATAAGACAAAAATAATTCTTTTAGAAAAATTTACTTATAATTTGATAAATGTAGATAAATATTTTTAGAGCCACAAATAATATTGCTTGTTTCGGATGGAATAGATATTTCGTTCTGTTGCCTGCACATGAAATTGGAAGCAAGACATCATTTTGTAAAACGCACAAACAGGTATTTCACAAGGTTTGACTGAGTCACCATTAACAGGTAAATTAAGTTATGCCATAATCTCTTTCTGTAAATGGAATATTTAAAATAATAAGAACAGTACTTTTAAAAAGATACAGAGGCAAGCTGGAAATCTGATAGACGGGAATATGTTGATTGTCGGGTTTTACAAATGAAAACATTTGTAATACGAGTATTATACATTATTGTAAATTTAAACATATTAGTAAAATCAAAACTGAACTACCTACTCCAATTTAAAACTCCGGTATAAAACTGTTCACTGTATAATTTCACATATTACACGACAATGAATGTAATTATAAAGCTAAAAAAAAACTCATATTTACTTTCACAATAAACTCGGTGTTTGTATAAAATGTTATGTTTCTCAAAGATGTCTCCTTGCAGTCCATGGCCAAACTTGAATAAAATATTGATACAAATTTATAAGACACATAACTTTTTTGTAATTGAAATCTATACTAGCTCCCATATTACACGCTTTAAATGTAGAATATATTTCTTAACTTCATTACATGGGTACAAATGTTTACTAAACACTTCACTAAAATTGGCCAAATTGGTTAAATACTTATAAACATAAAGTTTATTTAAATATGACTACTAAATTTTTATTCGGTTCACGTGTTATTCCATCACAAAATCAGTTGTATGGTTTTACTACTACGAATAGACAGTTAATTTTTTTAAATTCGTATGCATACATTGAATAGTAATCATCTGTTTCAATAAAATTAGCTATGTATATTCAATTACAACAATAAAAATGTCTTAAAAACTGTTGATTATTCAAATAATAATTTTCGTATAATCAAAAATAATGTTAGTTGATATAGTTGTAAGTATATTACAAAATATATAAAACGTTTTATCTTTTTCAGTAAGAAGTAATGAAAGTGCACATTTTCAGGTAAGCAGATGGCTGCCAATTGGAAAGAACGTTACTGCAATTGTAAGTAAATGTTTAGCGTTATTGTTATTGTTACATTGTAGCTGAGTGGAAGGACGCAGGTTCGAATTCAAATTCGAGCAGGGCATTCTGAGCATAGCTTAAATTAATGTGATTAACAATTCCTAGAGGTTCAGATCATCCATAAAAATGTTCCATTTTGATTCCGGTATTACCATAAGAACATCTGGTAACAGGTTGTTAATAATGTAATGATGTAACTACTGGTATTTCTGTTTGTTTATATCGTGACGTCAGTATCGGATGTACTGTATATACACGCGTTATACGGTGAGTCATCATTGGTACCAACCTCACAAACGAGTAAAAATACAGCAAATGAGGGGCTTAATTTATAGTGACAATTCAAACTATTTATATAAAACAAAATAAAAAAACTGTTTTACTCTTTTAAACTTTTTTAAATGACTCTATTCAAAAATAATAAAAAGCGGAGGACCTTATTGTTAAGTGGACTGTTTGTGAGAACCGTTTGTACGTTATATTATAAAACTTTAGTGTAATTAAAATATCAGCATCATGAGTATTTATTGTAGGAAATAATTACCATGGTTTTATGGTAACGCCTTCATATATTTTGCAGACACTTGCAGATAAAGCATTAACTGTATACAAATTAATTCGCATAAATATCTACTTCTTCGTGGAAATATATTATTTATCATCAGATCAAGCCCACAAGGAGTAAGAAAATTGAATGTAAATTTTTACTTTATAACGTAACAAAGCTATATTTTTACAAGCAACAAATTCTGAACAAATTATAAAAGTAAAAGAAAATCTCCCATGGCGACGCGACGGTTACTTATTGAGAAATTGAGGATTTCTTAGTACTCAAGAACATACATTTTCGGTACTATGTACAGAGAAAGTTGACGAATTTTTCTAACTACCTTTTGCAATGTGTTTAAAGTAAAATACAATTTTCTATCTTTGTATAATCACAAGTACTATCGCCATTATAACTTTATTAAATGGTCTTAATCTCAATTAATCAAACTTAGAATTGGCATGGAATTTGGACCCTTCTAATTAATTGTTTTTTGTTCTTATTTTCTTTTAGAAATCAGAAATCAGAAATTCTTTATTGTCAGACAGTAGAACACTGCAAAATAGCGTCAACAATATTATGTAATAGTTAATTACATTAAGTTATTTTCAGAATAGCCCAATAAAATTAATATAAAAACGTCAGATTAATTTAAACAGCACTAAAGTTTTTGTCAATGCTAAAATAAATCAAACTAAAGCTTACATAGGTGGCTAGTCTTAACATAAAGCTTAATATAAGCTAGTCTGACCAGAGCACTCGACAAAGTCCCTGACACTGTAGTAAGCCCGCTGTACCAAATGCCGCTTGACCTCCCTCTCAAAAGAAGGACTTGTTTTTGTTTTCATAGAGTCTGTGAGTGCATTATATAGTTTTAATGCCGCTGGTTAATAAATGTCTTTCAAAAAAACTTGTTCTATGGGCAGGAATGGTAATCATATTGGAGTGACGTAGATTGTGACGATGTAGGGGATATTTGAGATTTGAAAAGGTGGAGGTTTTTGTGAACAAATGTCACGCAGTACAAGATATAAATCGATGGGAATGTTAGAACCTTTGCCTCCCTAAAAAGCGACCTACAAGAAGTTCTTCACGGTTTCCCCAAAAACCGCTCTCAACGCCCTTTTCTGGAGTTTAAAAAAACGAATTTTGTACGTACACTTTCACATCCCCAAAATGACTACAGCGTATGTGAAAAGGGGTAGATAAGCCCATAGTAAGCAGCCAAGGTCACTCTGGTATCAACAAACTTTTGACAGGTTTCTAATAACAAAAATCCCCGAGCTTAGTTTTTCCTACAAACGAGCTCAATATGAATCGTGGAAGCTTAATTTATGTCAATCTGAACGCCTAGAAACTTTAGCGACTTACCAGATGAAATCTCTCTTCATCCCCCAAGTGGAATGGAATTTGCTCCAAATCCTGAGAACTTCTGATAGAAAAAATGGATCATTTGAGTTTTCTCGTTATTTACTACGAGCTGGTTATGCTGAAACCACTGGGATATTTTTTGTGCTTCTTCAGAAGCCAGAGTCATGAGGTCCAAGTGGTTTGGGGCTTTCACTGTGAGGGATGTATCGTCTGCAAAAAGACAAATTTTGGCATTGGGACCCAGAAATGCAATTTGGGAGGTCATTCACAAACAAGAGGAAACAAGATTGGTCCCAGTACTGAACCCTGCGGGACTCCTCTTATTACCTCACATGGTTTTTGACGAGGCTGTTCTTTGACAGCTATAGCTGTCCAAAAAAGGAAGCTGAACTGATTGCGTCCTCCCACGCAGGTAAGATGAAAATCCAACAGTACGATACACCTCTAATGCCAAGTAAGTGAAGTTTTTTTAGCAAAATTTTATGATTAAACCATATCAAAGGCCTTGGTCAAGTCGAAAAAACAATCCCATAGCTGAATTGCCGAGTCCAGAAGCCTGTGTCAAAAATGAAATAACAGAGTCAACTGCGTCAGTGGTTGATTTTCCTTTAATGAAACCAAACTGACTTGCAGAGAGAACTCCGTTTCTCGCCAGAAAAGACAACAATCTATTTAGAAATATTCTTTCAAATATCTTTAGAAAAGGTTGTGTTAACCAGCGAAATAGGTCTGAAGTTTACTACAAACGTTCCGTAGCTCCTCTCTTGTAGAGAGGGTGGACTATAGCGTGTTTTTGTGAATTAGGAAATTCACCCACTGAAAAAGATAAATTAATTAAATAAGCAAGTGGGGAAGAAATTAAATCATGGGATCTGCCTGAAAAGCTTAGACGATAGTCCATCATTTCCACAAGATGGCTTAGGTTTTAAAGCAAGTATCACACGCGATACTTCTTGCTCTGTGGTGGGGGACAAGAACAACGACTTGGTTACAGATTGTGGTGTAGTAGTTTGTGTTGACTCGCTTAGGCCATGAGAAATATTTCCACTGGTGTCATGGTATTGACCAATAGTCGAGAAGAAGTTGTTAAACATAATTGGCAACCCTGACTGGATCCCTAACTTCATTGTCATCAGAATCAAGCAAGTGGGGAAAACAGTATTATTTTTTCTGGAAGGCTTTGCTGTCATTAATGAGAGTCCAAATGGTTTTTGTCTTAATTTGCTGATTCAGAGATCCTACTCAGGAGTTGATCCGACTTAGACTTCCTTATTGCACTTTTATAGGAACGCCTTAATTTTCTGTATGCCAATCTGGAGGGATGTGAGGATTCTAGGTCCTTCGTAAAGGAATAGCAAAACTGTAGCTGATCCTTGAGTCTTAGAATTTTCGGGACTCTCTCCGTGACGATCCTGTTAGAAGAATTAAGAGGGTGTATTCTTGTCTTTGTCAGAGGAAAAGTTGCTTCAAAGTAATAAGAAATTAGATTTGTAAATTCATTAAATCTATCATTGAAGTCCCCTGATTTAAACACACTACTCCATGTTTCATTTTTTAGAAAATGCCTGAATGTTTGGATATTGCGGGACGTTAACCTTCGCGACGTTCTAAACTTAGGCAAAGGTATGGTCTTAGCTGGGAGGACGATAACAGCTACCTGACCATGATGATCTGATAACGCAGTTATCACCACATTGCTATTTATCAAGCTAGGATCAATGTTAGTAAAGATATTGTCAATTGCAGTTTTTGAACCCTTAAACTCCCTGGTGTAAGAGGTTATGGTATGTCTTAGACCAAATGTTTTTCATGATATGAATGAAATGTCTACTGGATGCCTGATTACTCAATAGATCTATGTTGAAGTCTCCAATAACAACAAGTCTATGACTCCGCCGAACAACTCTAGCAAGACAGTCAACAAACAAACGGAAGAATTCTTCACAGTTATATCCAGGAATTCTGTAGACAGCAATAAATTATAATACTCTCACCGTTCCAAAGCTGAACTTTTGCAGCAGATAATTGACAAGAACTCACGGAACAAAACTGGGATACATCAACACGTTCACAAACCACATTACTATTTGCCAGGATACATACTCCACCCTTTTGCCGAGATTGGCAACAAAAGGCCGACACATTGTTATACTCCAATAGAGAGAAGGACTCGAACTGTATTTCCGATAGATTGTGCTCTTTTTTTTTCCTTTGGGATATTGGGGTGGATTCATAGATCCTCACACGTCCAACCTGAGCTTATTGTGTGCCCCTTTGATGTTAGAGGGGGTAAGCCTATCTTCGTGCCCTTAATTAGGCTAAGAAGCTTTTTCCCCGATACTAGCATCTGGTTCGTCGCCTGGTTGTTTATCACCGAAAAGAGCCCTTCTCCTTGCTCCCAGTCTCTCACAGTCCAGTAATTATGTGTTTTTGCAGTCTCTTCAGACTTATTGCAGAGTCTACACTCCGAGTCCTCATTTCGTAAACCTAGAGTGTTTAGGTGTTTCCTGAAGTGGCCGTGTCCCAGTGATCAAGGCAATCACTTGCTTAACCCGATCCCTGCCCAGCCCCCATCAGCCATCTGGTGAATCCGGAGCTAGAATCGGCAAGCAGTCTTTTGCCGAGTGCTTGTCCTTGGTGACTCTGCCACCGCAAGCGGTGTGTCTTTCCTGGACCATTTGTTTATACTTTGGTAAGCGGCTGACTTGCTTATACCACAACTCGGTTCTGGACCGGTGTATGGCATGCTTGCTCCGCTTTTGGCAAGCCTGTCGGCGCATTCGTTGCCACCTATGCCTGTGTGGCCCGGTTACCCAACCAAGACGCACACAGTTGCGTGATCCAAGCTTGCAGAGAGTGTTTAAAGCACTCCCACACAAGCCTGGATGAAATGCTGTTGGAGTCAAGAGCTTTAAGAGCTGCCTGACTGTCTGACATTATACAGATGTTCATTCCCTGGTACCTTCTGGTGAGGCCTAGGTTGGCACAGGCTAGGATACCATAGATTTCGGCTTGAAATATGGAGCAGTTCCGACCCAAACTGCCGCTAAGGGCAGTTCTAGGGGATTGACTAAACACTCCATATCCAGTTCTACCCTTAATAAGCGAGCCATCCGTGTACCAGACAAAGCTCTTTCTTATTGTTGGGATGTTATCTTGCGGATTTCCTTCCACTCATCTCTGGAGTAGAAGTCAACAGAGAATGGCTTATTGAATACGAACTCCGTTCTCATTGTGTCGGAGACCATTTCGAGAATAGCGCTTGGGTTTACAGCTTCAGTGATGGCGCCATGGCTCGCGTTAGACGCGCCATTCCTCCACAAGCCAGCAACCATCAGCCGATAAGCTGACTTACGCGCTTCAGCTTTTATATGGACATCAAGAGTAGAAGTCCTAAAGCCACCTCGAGGTCGCTGAGGGACTGCTCCTGAATGCTCCGGTTACAAAGATTAAGATTGTGCCAAGCCTTTGTAAGCTTTCAAGCTTGGCTTTGGCAGTTACCTGATTCACCTTTGTCCACCAGACTAATGAACCATAAGTGATTTGAGGCGCCTTACAACTGCTTTGTAAAGCCATAGTGCTATATGGGGTTTTACGCCCCATGATATTCCTGCAAGTCTCCTGGACGTCATGAGCGCCCACTTTGCTTTGTGCAGGATATTATTAAGATGATCATTCCACGTAAGCTTATGGTCTAGAGTCAGTCCTAAATATTTGACTGTCTTTGACCACTCCAGTTGAGTGGATGCGAGTTTCAGCCTAGAAAGAGACTCTAGGTTCTTTTTTCTAGTGAATGGTAACAAACTACTGTCTTAGAGGGATTTACTTTCAGTCCCTCTCTCCCTGACACCAGTTGTGTACATGTTGAAGGTTTGGTATTCACGATATCAACAACAACATTTGTATATTTTCCCTGTACCATAAGGACTATGTCGTCTGCATATCCTTGGACATAGATTCCGTTGTTAGTAAGGTCCTCAAGTAGACCATCTACTACTAGAATTCCACAGTAGAGGTGACAGGATGCCTCCTTGAGGACATCCCCCTTGTGGGGTGCGATCACAAGCGATACTTCATTGAGATCGGCTCTGATCCGTCTGGAGCACAGCATGGACCTAAGCCACCGGCACAGAGCTGGCTCGAGGCCACGTCGCAGTGCTCCACTTACCATTGCAGTGAATTTGGCATTGTCGAAAGCTCCTTCAAATGTCTATGAAGGTGCACAATGCCAATTCCTTGGCGGACAGGCTATCCTCAATCCCTACTGACTAGTTGGTGCAGTGCTGATTCACAGGATTTGCCTTGCTGGTATGCATGTTGGTTGCGATGAAGGGGAGTGTCTGAGAGAACTCCCTTTCTCAGGTGGCCCTCTCCACCAGTCTTTCTAATGTTTTCAGTAGAAACGAAGATAAACTGATGGGACGAAAAGATTTAGGGACAGAGTAGTCCGCTCTCCCTTTTTTAGGGATGAAGACCACCCTGTTGAGACGCCAGACTTGTGGTATGTACCCATAGGCTAGGCTCGCCCTGAATAGTTCACATAGAAGGGTAAGGAGATTCTCCGGCCCTTGTTGAAGCAGGCCGGAAAGATTCCATCCCCTCCTGCAGATTTGAAAGGGGCAAATTTAGAAATTGCCCATTTGGCTTTAGAGAGAGTGACAATCCTTCTGGCAATGGCCCAGCTACCACGACAAGCTCTTGGCCGTGAGCCTGCCTCGTGGTTACCAGACGTTCCAGTGTCGTCATTCTCAAAGATACAATCAGGGAAGTGAGTCTCAAGGAGAAGTTTGAGGCTATCACTAGACCCGGAAGTGTGTTGACCTCCCTGGGACCTTAAAGATTCCCAAGTGAAACCGGTTGGACTTGAGGCTAGTAAGCGTTGCAGTCTAGCTGCCGCGCTTAACTCATTTACCTTCTGTGTAAACTGCCTCCAGGAACTTTGTTTTGCTTTTTTAATTGCTAGGCTGTATTCTGTTAGAGCTCTATGATAGGACTCCCAGATACGGCTCCTTTTGCATTGATTGTACAGCTTCCTGACATTAGCCCTTTTGCGAGCGAGGTCCGCAGTCCACCACTTGGTAAATTGGTTCGACTCTTCCCCCGTCGCAATGGGCAATTGTCGTGGAAGCTATTGATTATAGCATTCTGCAGGTCAGAAAGCTATCTGATCTATGTCTGTGAAGCATCGCACCCTTCCGCCTACCGATCCCAACTGTGACTGAAGGGTCAGACTTATATCCCAACCAGTCAGTCCTCCTGGGATTGCGATAGAGGACCTCTGCAGCCTCATCTTGCAAGTTAAAGCGGATATACCTGTGATCCGATAATGAGGCCTCTTTCGCTTACGTGCCACTTATCAAACCATTCCAAGTATACCTTGTGTGCAGATTGTTATGTCAATAACTTCTTGTCTAATTCGTGTTGCGAAACGTAGGGCGGTTACCTTTATTACATATAAATATGGTCCCTACTTAGAAGAAATTGTAAAAGTGCCTCACCTCTGGGGTTAGTGTTGGTGCTCCCCAATCCAGCAGAGTGATGGGCGTTGGCGTCACAACCTAGGAAGAAGTTGTTGACGTCTGGCTTGTGCTTCTTCCACCAGGAGCTCTAGGTCTCTTGATGGAGGGAGTTCCCTGGCATCATATGGCAAGTATACGGAGCCTACAATTGTGCTCTGCACTATGCCTCCATTCTTCCAGGTCAGTGTGGCCCACAGTGAGATCTCTGGAGCAGAAATTCGTTGAGGGTTAGAAAAATCCAAGCCTCTCTTCAACAGGATGCAGGTTCTGAACATTCCTTAGAGAGTTACAGTAAATTAACTTACCTTTGGTTTCATTTAGGCCGCCACTCTCCCTTGGTGAAGCCATGGTTCTTGAATCAATGCCAGATCAAATCCCTCCTGGAGGAAGAACTGGCAGAAGGCTGCCGAGGCAGCCCTACTGTGCTGGAGGTTGATTTGTAGAACTCGTGGCATTGTCCTTGACTGTCGAGGAGACAATTGAGACCTGCCAGAGTCCTAAGTTGGCTCTACAGTTGGAAGCCTTCACAGCCTTGTAGCAGACCTCGTCCAGGAAGCAGACGAATCCGTAACCTTTCGGGTCTGGCTTGGATGGAAGGATTTTCCACTCGTTTACATTCAGGTTGGGGTTCTGCTTATTGAACATCTCAAGTACCTTTTCAGGTGTCTTCTTCAGAAGCTTCGGGTGGGGCTCTGAAAAACACCCTAGTGGACCTCAAGATGTCCTTACGCAGACCCACTCTCAGAGAGATGTCATCTCCCAGAGGTTTTATTCTTTGAATAACTTCTTCCAGCCAACGTTTGGTGTGCTCGTTGATGCAGGAAGCAATTAAAACACCTTTCTCTAGGTAGGGTGCCCGCAAACGATGGAACGGAACCATCCTCCAGGGGTTGGATTTCTTCCATAATTGCGTCCTCGATGGCTTCTCCTTGCTCTGCACTAAAGCTTCGCTTCCGGGGTAGCCTTCGAGGGCTATGGCCATTTTGATCGCTGCGACCCTCTCTGTAGGTAGCCTTGGGTGTGCTACCAGAGGCCTCGCTCGGATCGTGGGCTTCGGGCTTTTGGGTTTCCCTCCTAGCCTTCTTTGCGGGTCCCTCAGCGGAGGGCGGGGTGACCAAGGTGCCTCTGGGGCGTTTGGCCGACCCCACTCCCGCCTTGGTACTCGCAGTTGGGCCCGAGTTGAGAGACCCTCCTGCCGTTCTGGATTCTTTTTCTTTCTTTTTTTCCCCCTCCTCCACTTGGAAGGGTCAAAAGCTTCACCCTTTTCAAGAAGTTTAGCCTTTAGTGCTTCTCTTCTTTGAGCAGTGGTGAGAGAGTGGCCTCTTCATTCTGAGGTTTGCCGAGTTGCTCTGTGGCAATCATCCAGCGTACCTGTAGACATGGGAGTGCTTGGGCTGTTGAGGAGCTGATCTTCTATATCTTGAAGGGATTTTGCTTCCTCAGCGCTTGTACTGCCTTTCCTCAGATAAAGCCTTGCCATGTATGGGAGCTTCAGTGTGCAAATGGAACCTCCTGTGTTCCTAAGGCACTTTTGTTGAGGAGAAGGTAGGGATGTTGGCATAACAACCTCTTGAGTTGTGTTGCCAGGTGGTGGTATGTGCGAGGTAGCTTCAGGAGCTACCTCAGCAGGAAGAGGTAGGTTAGAAACAGCTTCAGGAACTGTTTCAAGGGTTGGTTGGTTTTATTTTTGTTTTTGTTTCTTTTCATGTTGTTCCCAACGAGGAAAGCTAGGGATTGGAAAGGTTCAACCCAGACAGAGCCCCGCATGCCTGGGTAAGCTGCTTTTAAAACTGGAGGGTCGCCGGTGTCCAGAGTCCGCATAGTAAAGACTGGTTTGCCACCAGCCATTCAGCCCTGGCCTACGCTGTTCCACCCACCGTGGCTTGGCCCCTAGTGGGTAGAAATGAAAGGGAAACTAGATCGAAGAGTTTGAGGAACTTTACCTCAGATAGAAGAGAGTGAAGAAGAGAGATAGGCTGACACATAGAAAAGTGTGCCAGCCATAGGCCTCCAGAACAAGAAGAGAAGGGATCTGGAGCATTAGCTAGGGTACCTCGGGGTCGCCACTACCCTTACGGTCTCGAAAGTAAGACCGCCCCTGAGGGATAGATTGTGCTCAGATAAACAAATTATTTTCAGGGTGGTCGCTCTCTAGGTGTATTTCTAGGAGGTCTTTGTTTGTTCGAATCCCACAGATGTTCTGGTGGAAAATAGTGAAAGCTCCCTTTTTGTAACCGACACCTGTCGCAGAGGGAAAGACTAATGTCATTTTCTCTTGCTCCGTAACCTGTCCCGTTCTAAAAAATTATAATCTGCCTTAGTAAATACAATTGATCTTTCTCTGTTTCATTAGTTAGATTTTTGAAAACTCATAGTATGACAATATTCTTAATTTTAATTCAGTATAGGATTGTAAAGATATTTGAAAATATGCTATACTTAAACTACTGAAGTAAGTGGACAGGCTTGGTTTCATTTAGGGGTTAAACCCTAGTCATCCCTCTCTGTCTATCTACTTATCGGGATTTGTCTTCTCCGTGGTGCCTGATACCATAGCTGTCAGTTAGGGTGAACAGGCGTTTACGGGAGACAGAGGGGGCGGGTCTCAGAGGTAGACCCTAGGTAATCCTAGTCTTCAGAACAGTACTATGACGTGTTATAAATCTGTAAATTTTGACATAAATTGGTATGGACATTTTATGAAACACATTTTAACCAAACATACTTTCTAGTCGACATGTATTATATCTGAACAAAGAGGCTGAGTAGAGAGGTCAAAAACTTCTCCCATATGAGAACGTTATTCTAGTTGTTCATTTAAGAGTAAACATTGAAATGTTCATGATTCTCTTATGGAAAAAACGTTTACCAAAAAATAATGTTATCGTCTTCGCAAAAAGGAGAGGTGATGTAGGGGTGAATCTCTAAACAACTCTCCTGTTTAAGAGTCCAGAAGTGTTTCAGACAGCAACTTCTATCGGCTTTCCACTCCTATCAGAAGTCGAAATCCTATAGAGTATAAGTGAATCGTTGAATTGAGGGGAGTTTGTATTGACCTAGACTTACCTGAGGCAAGAAATACTTAACCATGACTATACAAAGAACCAACAAAACAAAGAGCCAACCATACAAACAGCCAACCATACAAACAGCCAACCATAAAAGGACCCAACCATACAATCAGCCAACCATACAATCAGCCAACCATACAAACAGTCAACCATACAAACAGCCAACCATAAAAGACCCAACCATACAAAAAGTGACCATTTGGCTGCAAAAGGTTTCTCTTGTATTCTCTTTAAAGCGTTGTATGATTACATAAGGTTTATTAAGAACCCGAGAGACCGGTCATTCCTTAAATTGTGTAGTTGTCTGTCTGTGCATCTGTAAACTCTTGGTAGAAAAATTCTAGAGTCTTGAAACTTGGTACATAGGGTTCTCTTGGCGCAATAAAGAATCCTTTAGATTTTTGGCACACAACGGTAAAGGGTAGCTAAATTACTATATTCAGCTAACAGTTTGGTCAAGACATTGCTGCATTATGACGGGTTATTTGATATTCCGTTTTGGTGGATAATTTACGTGTTTGAAGGTTATTGTGTAAAGTTCAGAAATATGATCTAAGAAGAAATTACCGTCTAGTATGGTTTATCTTTTTAATACTCTCCTATATTGATCTCACAAAAACTACACAATTCCTACACTAAATTTGGTCCCTTAAGATCATCCTGTATATTACGCTTTTGGCCGGCTTCTCACTTAAAATTAGATGTGTGTATATGGACCATAACGTGAAAGTCATTACAAAGTAACAATAGAAAGATATAAGTAGATAGAGTATCCAAATTTAAAGCAGTGGGTTGTCTATTCTCTACTAGGTACTGTGGTGTAACTTCGCTAGTTTGTTCTATATGACCAATATTTACAATGATAAATTGGACAAGTCTTGACCTTAAGAAGGAAGAGTATGGAGAAGTGTACCCGATGGCCTTGTTATAATCCATGTAATGTTATCATTTCTTCCACTTTTTAACGGTTGAGGTTTTTTGACTGTTTCATAACTGTAGTGTGCGGCCAACCCTGATATATAATTCTTGTTGTAGGTAGCTTAAGATTAACTGCTAATCTCATTTTATTCTACGCTTACTATATTGGTAGTATCAAACAAGACAGTGGTAATGCGAGTGATAATGGAGATGTGGAGAACACCTGTCTAGGTCAATACCAGTACAACGAGATGCTCCACGGGAGTAGACAGAATTGTACGGCATCGACAATCGTGTTCCGCTCAGCATAGCTGTGATTGTTGCAATATTGTTTGAACAATCAACAGAGTGTTATACAGTGCGCAACAGTGGCACGATAAACATTGAACACCGGCTGCTCGGCCTGAGGCGACGCTCTCTCTCTCGTGTTCTGACGTCATCAGCTTATTGTGTTCTCCTCTGTTGGATTGAAACCATTATTATCACCTGTGTCTACCGTATGTATTGCGCTTGTAGCGAATGTTCTTCTGAGCTGTAAGTAGCTAAGGATAATTTAAACTATGATTTTCCGATTATATTAGACTGCAGAAGTGATTATGCAAATGGTGTTTTAAGATTCCTATCACACGTGACCTTAAGGCTCTAGACGAGATAGCCTTCAGATTTAGCACTTAGTATCTTCTGTAACTAAGTTCAGGACTTTTCTGTCTATTTTACTTTAATATCCAGCATGAGGCCGAAAGACTCCTAGGAAGAAAAGTACTTGTTCTGACATTTAGCAGGCTTATATATTTAGCCGCATAGGATTTTCGTTGAAGAGGCTCATCTAGTGTTCTGTAAGTATCTCTGGTTATTAATCAAACGGCTCATTCCTGCTAGATCACAAGATGTGGGAAACTGCAATGCGTTGGTGTTTGACGAGATATTGTAAATAGTTGATTGGATTAAAATGTGTTGTTATGTAATTCATATGCAATGGGTTTTTTTTTCAAATTATTCTTTGTTCACTTAGTACAAGAAGCAGAGAAATCTCGTTGCACTTAGTCTCCAAAAGACATTTTCTGTTGCTTCCGAGGCGACAAGGTATTCATAAAGAGAGATAGCGGACATAACACACTATGTCTCAGTCGTACCTTGGAAGAAGAGGGGGCCGATTTGCTTCAGTTTCTCGAGTCAAAACGGGCAGGGGACACCACTCTCTCATTTCGAGGCTAGCAACAATCTTTGACCCTAAAGGAGCTCCACCCACTGCAACAATCATCCTCCGCAGTAGGTAAGACCTAATGGTCCACCCATCTTAACCAATATCTCGGCATTCACGGTTAAGTGATGTGGCACTCCTAGACATCTATAAGGTTGTCGAGATACGAATGACACATCTGTGCTTGATGTACCCGGTGTATGCTCAACTGAAACATATAAACCAGCCAGTAGTGAACGTTTGTTCTGGGGCTACCGTAATATTTGGCCTGTACTGATGCCCTATTGTAAAGGAATTCTACCCTTAAGTGAAAACTACCTGATATTTTGGAAATAGCTTCAAAATAGAAGGATAATGGAAAACATTTCTTAGTGATAGAAACAATAGTCAGGTCGTATAAAAGCTACACCAACCATAAACATAATAGAAGATAATTATGTGTATTTGGGCAGTATCAAGTCTCAAAATTACCTCCCCACGTCGCCTGACTATCAAGATGGTTTGTCCTCAGCTTGTTTTTAGAATACCTTCTAGATATATCAGGATCAGTGAAGTTTACATGAAGGGAAAAAGGGACAGAGAAGCAGTCATTTTGAACCGTACAAAGTTATAGTAACAGGGCCAGCTAAAGTTAGTTTATTTCTTACCTTACATTTAAATAAAGTAAATTACATGGCATTAACTAGGAAAAACATAACATTTTCACCCAGTAAGATCAAAATAATACCCATGGTACTCGTATACAAAATGTGTACTTCAATAACAATATTACGTACGTGTTGAAAAAAGTAACTCCCGCCATATTGGCATGACTAAGATCTGCTGAATGCAAAATGAAACTGTTAGTCTTGGAGCGTGCCAGAGATAGATGGCTAAAATGTGCATGAGGGAATGAACCGTATTTACCGCTGACTCTTAATCATATGAACAGATGTGCCAATTTGCATGTAAATCCGGTTAATTGTTTCATAAACCGAGCGGGCAGCGAGCGAATGAGTGAATGGCAACCACCCCTCCATCCTGCTACTAAAATATATCTCAGTTTGGGCTCATCAAATTTCTTTTAGCATTAAGCAAATTTCTTTCAGTTCAAATTGACATACACGTTGAGATAATTCGATTAGGTCTTTATATGTAATAGTAGTTATAGTGAAATTCTCAATGCCACCAACACCCTTTCGACATTTCATCAGCTCACCAATCATTCCACCAATAAACGAAGAGTGAGGTATGTATAAAGCCCTTAATGAGCTTTCCTAAGGACCAGATATCTTATCAAAACATGTACGTTTAGAAAACACCAACTGAGTTCGTAGTCCAGGAATGCATCACAAAACAAAATGTCTAATTGATTTAGTAATTTTTAAGGGTGAGTCTAAACTTCATAATATGGGAAAAGATCGTCATAACATTCTTTGTGTTTTATAAAGATTTCAGGGGTAATAAATAACAAACAGTTTAAATCTCTCTGGAGTATTATTATTAAATTATTTTATTACAATTTTATTCCATGAGATGAAAATCACTTTTGATGTGATTTAAAGGATTTAAAAATTCTCAATGGGGATTTATATAATGTTTGTTCCTTATAGATGCTGAGTATTTTTCACTTAGAGTAAACAGTTCTCCAAATATGTTTTTCAAATAATAAGTATTAATGTTGGAAAATATTTAAATAATTTAAAAAAAATCTCAGATACATTGAACCATCTTTTTATATGTTTCCGATAAAGATGAAAACTGACATATAGTCACTTTATCATTGAGTTATTTTAATTTAAACATTTTGTGTTGTGTTGTGTCTTCCTTGCAAGAAATATGCTGTTTTAATACGTAACATTTTTGTTTCAATTTACCTGAAATAATTTTCCAAGGTTACTTTTTTTATATTCTACCATTGTAAAGTCATTAAAGAAATTTATTTTAAAACCACTCCGGACAATGTTGCCCAAATAGAATTATGTTTTGGCACATGTTACCGAAAGTGTTTTCCAGTTAATTTTGATCAAAGCTAAGTAGTGAATGAATGATATGAACCTGTCATTCCCACATAGGAATACAGATCCCTCCCCCTCAGTGGTCCGGCAATCGCATTACACAAACATTGTTTTTATTTGTTTGGCGGGCCACGGCGAATAGACCACATTATTAGCATTCTAACTAATGGCCCGGGGCCGGGCGCTGCACTGTTTGTGGGCCGTGGACAACCGCTCCCTGTATACCGCTTTGTCTACAAGCACAATGGGATGTTTATTAAACGTAAATTAATTGACAGACTTGTGTTACCTACCTAACATGTGTTTAACCACCGTTAGATTGGTATTTTCAAACAAACAGTTTTGTCACGAATTGTGGCGAGATACGTTGTATCTAAATGTCCCGTTTGTTGAAAGTCCAGTAATTGCTAGAGTGTTTAGCTATTGTTGGGCTGTGGAAGACCACACTGACTATGTACATAGATGTTAACGCCTCAGAACGTGGATTCTATTCAGCCAACATTGTGTATTATATACCTCATGGATTAGCATTTTCAAATAAACAGTTTTGTCACGAATTGTGGCGAGATACGTTGTATCTAAATGTCTTGTTTGTTGAAAGTCCAGTAATTGCTAGAGTGTTTAGCTATTGTTGGGCTGTGGAAGACCACACTGACTATGTACATAGATGTTAACGCCTCAGAACGTGGATTCTATTCAGCCAACATTGTGTATTATATGCCTCATAGATTAGCATTTTCAAACAAACAGTTTTGTCACGAATTGTGGCGAGATACGTTGTATCTAAATGTCCTGTTTGTTGAAAGTCCAGTAATTGCTAGAGTGTTTAGCTATTGTTGGGCTATGGAAGACCACACTGACTATGTACATAGATGTTAACGCCTCAGAACGTGGATTCTATTCAGCCAACATTGTGTATTATATACCTCATGGATTAGCATTTTTAAACAAACAGTTTTATCACGAATGTATTGTAAACAGATACGTTATTTATTCATATCCTGTTTGTTGAGAGTCCAGTATTTGCTAGAGTGCTTAGCTATTGTTGGGCTATGGAAGACCACACTGACTATGTACATAGATGTTAACGCCTCAGAACGTGGATTCTATTCAGCCAACATTGTGTATTATATACCTCATGGATTACCATTTTCAAATAAACAGTTTTGTCACGAATTGTGGCGAGATACGTTGTATCTAAATGTCCTGTTTGTTGAAAGTCCAGTAATTGCTAGAGTGTTTAGCTATTGTTGGGCTATGGAAGACCACACTGACTATGTACATAGATGTTAACGCCTCAGAACGTGGATTCTATTCAGCCAACATTGTGTATTATATACCTCATGGATTACCATTTTCAAATAAACAGTTTTGTCACGAATTGTGGCGAGATACGTTGTATCTAAATGTCCTGTTTGTTGAAAGTCCAGTAATTGCTAGAGTGTTTAGCTATTGTTGGGCTGTGGAAGACCACACTGACTATGTACATAGATGTTAACGCCTCAGAACGTGGATTCTATTCAGCCAACATTGTGTATTATATACCTCATGGATTAGCATTTTCAAATAAACAGTTTTGTCACGAATTGTGGCGAGATACGTTGTATCTAAATGTCCTGTTTGTTGAAAGTCCAGTAATTGCTAGAGTGTTTAGCTATTGTTGGGCTATGGAAGACCACACTGACTATGTACATAGATGTTAACGCCTCAGAAATGTGGATTCTATTCAGCCAACATTGTGTATTATATGCCTCATAGATTAGCATTTTCAAACAAACAGTTTTGTCACGAATTGTGGCGAGATACGTTGTATCTAAATGTCTTGTTTGTTGAAAGTCCAGTAATTGCTAGAGTGTTTAGCTATTGTTGGGCTGTGGAAGACCACACTGACTATGTACATAGATGTTAACGCCTCAGAATGTGGATTCTATTCAGCCAACATTGTGTATTATATACCTCATGGATTAGCATTTTCAAACAAACAGTTTTGTCACGAATTGTGGCGAGATACGTTGTTTCTAAATGTCCCGTTTGTTGAAGAAGGTCCAGTAATTGCTAGAGTGTTTAGCTATTGTTGGGCTGTGGAAGACCACACTGACTATGTACATAGATGTTAACGCCTCAGAACGTGGATTCTATTCAGCCAACATTGTGTATTATATACCTCATGGATTAGTATTTTCAAACAAACAGTTTTGTCACGAAATTGTGGCGAGATACGTTGTTTCTAAATGTCCCGTTTGTTGAAGGTCCAGTAATTGCTAGAGTGTTTAGCTATTGTTGGGCTGTGGAAGACCACACTGACTATGTACATAGATGTTAACGCCTCAGAACGTGGATTCTATTCAGCCAACATTGTGTATTATATACCTCATGGATTAGTATTTTCAAAGAAACAGTTTTATCACGAATTTATTGTAAACAGATACGTTATTTATTCATATCCTGTTTGTTGAGAGTCCAGTATTTGCTAGAGTGCTATTTGCTATTGTTGGGCGTTGGAGAACCACACAGACTATAGGCATGGATATTAACGCCTCAGAACCTGTGAAATCCTCAATTTCACTAATGCCAGTTGTTGCACATTAAATATACTATATGAGCTCTTTTAAAAACCTGGTAAGCCCTGTTAAAAGCAAGTACGGCTCAAAGTCGGTTTAGATTTAACAAGATAAGTAACCCATATTTTCTTTCTGATACGTCACAGATTTGCATTCAGCTATTTCTACACCACAGAAAAACACTTCTTAATTCAAGAGTTGAGAGCCGATTTGCTTTGCACAAACAAAACACTTGAGTTTTCTTGAAATCCCTATACATAACATTTCCCTGAGACAGAAATCAATCGTCAGCCGCGCTAGGTTTGGTAGATGTAATGGTAGGGCATTTAAAGTGTGAACAATATAAATTGAAAACTTTTCTTAGATCATGTTTTTCTTAGCTCTGTAAACTTAAAATCAACCGTTAGACACTTGAATAAATGTAAAATCCGCGTCAGCAAATCCTCAAAGCGGTAACTTTCTGTTTCTTTATCTAGTTGTATGATGGAGTATAACAATTATTTATACGTTGGATAGTTCGTTTGAACTCTTATCGAGCTAACAAAAAAATAAAATATATGTATCAATTCATATGTTTAACCCGTTGGATACACTCCTATTTCGACCTCCTTCAGAATTAACACGATACATATTTTCTTAATGGAAATTACTCTACTGATAAAAAAAAAATACTACGTTATACAGTGGGCACTTGGCTCTCGGCTCATAGATTATTTCGTGTCATGTTTTCCTGTAAACACCGTGTTTAAAACATTGTTTACACAATATTAAACATTTAATTTAAATATATCTAATCACGTTGTGGATAACCATCTTCAGCCAATATAATATATTATACTGAACCGGCAACAAGCACTCGTCTGTAGGGTTGAAAGCGCCAAAGCTCTATCGTGATTGACTGAAGCTTAATCAACTAACGACCAACTACGATCAATAAGTCAGCTTTTCGACCATTTAACACTATCTTCGTTCCCAAAGTATTATTCTTCTGCTTCTGTTAATTTTATTGCCGCGTAAGCCTAAGAACTAATATCGCGTGTAGGTTTACTTATACTCGTATAATATTCAGAAGGACATTTATATTGTTGGATATAAGAAGTGTTTCTACGTAATGCAACTGGTAAGCAGAGGTAAATATTGTAATAGATTTCGCAAAAGAATGTTATGTTATATTTGTTTAGAATGATAAGTATTTGTATATTAAACACGTAATTATGATTTGAACATACCTTTGAAGCACTACATATTAATAGGTTAATTTCAGAATGACGTTATTAAAAGTTAAATCCATCCACCATTTTGAGGTAGGTAATTACTATCTAAGATAGACTACCCAACTTTTAGTCTTATTCTGGCCGTCCTCATGGGTCCGTGCCCTCGCACTGTTATTTATACACGTTATTACACTGTTATTATACCGTAAACACAATAAGGTCCTCACCTTATCTAACAGAATACGAGGAGAGTCGATACGGTACATGAAGTGCTACGGCCATAGACAGAATTTAAACCTGAGCTATCTCAAATTTAATCCTGAGTCCGACGTATTATATAGCGTAGCCACCGGCACTCTCAGACCTGTGGCCACTTACATCAACCACAAGTTTGCTACAATCCACGCATTTTGGAAATTTAAGTACTGAATATAGCTAAGAATACTCCAGTGATATATAAAATTAAAAGGATTATTTCCTAACGGAATAATTTGTCTTTTGTTTGTTATCCCCGAACCAAAAACTAGAATCATACCTCTGCCCAATATAATCAAGAAACGGAGCGTATAAAAACCTCCAAAGAATTAATTTAGTATTTGCCTGTACAAAATCCTTTCCCTCCAACCGACTTACATTTCTACCCTTCAGGAAGTCAAATATTTTACGTATTCTGCTTATATACACGTTTTTTATAACTTATTTATTCTATAATTTGATGATTAGAAATTACTCGATTCTTATTTTGAGTCTTATGGCAGTGGTTCGATGAGAAAAAATTCGTCACACAAATTTGAAGTTTTGCGTAACGATTTGGTAGTAACGATTATGTCTTATTGACTCTAGAGCAACTTTCATTTAGTAAATCAAACTATGTTTTTTTCTGCGTATGTAATATTTATGACATGGGGTTTGTTATTTGTAGATGTTTTGGCTAGACAGGCTTACCATTTTGACTCGCTAGGCAAACATAACCCCTCTAGTACAAAACTTGTCATTGACAGGTTTGCTGATGAGTTTGCTCTCAATGAGATAGTATGTGCTAAACAAAAAAGAGCTATGAGTGTTACATGATTGATGTTATGTGTGCTAAGTTAGTTAATGAGGCTCGCTGTAGTAAAATGGTGGAGAAATCATTTCTTGATTGGTATTATTATGTAATATTAAATGTTATTCCAAGTTAAAATAAATTCCTGGACCACAAATAAAATAAATGAGAAACAGGCTAAACAGTCTGATCTAGTCACATTTGAGTAAACTTTTCTTCTCCCTGGACAGCAGCACTTAGATGAGGCTGGTTGAAAAACTGTTCAATATCACAGGAAAAATCATTTCCGTACCCCCTAAGATCTTTCTTTTGAACACAATTACCCTTACTGTCCTCGATGAACCTGACACTCCTGGCGGGACAACGGAGGTAGATATTGAGGAGGATAAAAACTCTGGGAGCCATAAAATGCCTTTCTAGTCAGAGTAAGGGGCATAAATCATGCCATACAAATAACGTCTAATTATGCAAATCGAGTACTATCCATGGTATGATTAGCCTAAAAATCCCTGGAGTTCACGAGGGAATAAATGTGTCTCCTTCTGTGAATGATAAACCTTATGTACCTAAAAGACAAATCAGGCTATTAACTGACAGTCATGGTAATTTGTTATTTCTTACAAGAAAAATGTAGTAACACTGATTTAAGCATGTTAGACCTGGCGCTAAGCTGGAACAAGTTGTGCACGATGTGATCGAGCTGACTAGTGATTTAAGTAGATCAAATAACGATTACCTAATAGTTTTTGGTGGAACTAATAATGTTAACTTAGAACACGGTAGTATTGAAAAATTGTCAAACACGTTCAAACATTTATTAAAAGTCTTGCAATGCTAATGTGGTTATAGTTGGTCTTCCTGACAGGTGAGACATCCTAAATCTTAATGGTTTGATTTTTTTATTTCTAAGATTAACACAGAAACTTATGATATTGTCTCTCAATTTGACAATGCACATTTTTTTGTCACTCGGCTCCGTTTTTTAATCTCAACTTACACTAAATTTAGCCTTCACTTTAATCGTAAATGTAAAAGAAGATTGTTAGTCTCATTTCTTGAATGATAAATGTCGGTTGTAGTACCATTGGCAGTACCCGACCCGCTATTATACCTGTTCTTATAATGTTCATCGCTCACATAATCCATCTTCAAAATTTCACACATTTAGCAAGTCGAAAACAAAGAAACACCCATTTCCAAACAAAAGGCAATTTTTTGTGTGGACTGCGTGCCAAGAGAAGACATCATTCTGACGAACAGTGATCACTTGTCAAAAGAAAAGCCTTCTTTATGATATCTCAGAGCAATACATCAGAATTTTCAAGGTGCTAAAGCTAAAATGCCTCATTTAATATCTACTAGATCCATATTCTCCTAATATATTTTGTATGTCGGAACATTTCCTAAGTCAAGTTGAACTTGACACTTTTAACTTACCTACTCCGCTGCTTCAGGTTACTGTCGCTCTGTGAAGAGAGGGGGGGGGTGTTTTTATTTTATTAAAAGATTTATGCAACTTTTGTCCGATTGACTTATCTGAGTTCTCAAACTGATGGCGTATGTGATCTATGTGCTGTCAAAGTGGAGTGTGGCTTATATTCTGTTACCTTTATTTGTCTCTATAGACATCCTAATCAGTGCTCTCCACAACCAGAAGAATATTTTATTTCAATCCAAAACTGCCTGGAAGCGTTTATCTATCTAAATAGTTATGCTTGTCTTTCTTGGGACTTCAATATAGATTTTTATACAATTATTCGTTTATCTAAAATTTGTATTGATCTGATGAACTCGTTTGGTTTGACAAGCACAATAAGCAGCTTTACCAGAGAATTCAATGGATCTAGTTCTATTATAGATAAAGCTTTTAGTGATATTTCAAAAAATCAGTTTTCAACTTACTATGACTTGGTTACAGGAATTTCAGATCATCATGCGCTACTTGGAGACTTAATATCCCTTCATCCCTCAACACACAGTATTGTAAAATCTACAATGAAACGATATTAAACTTCGCAAGGCTTTCAGGTTTTGAAAAGACTTCTGGAAAATGAGGAATGGCATGATTTTATTGTAGCTTTAAGTGTTGACGTAATTTACGAGTCCTTTCTTGCCACTACATCACTAAATCTTGATTGTGCATTTCCGAACAAAGATCCAGATTTGGCTCATGTGGTCACCATATGAAGATCCCTTTGGATGATAATCTAAAGAAATTGTATAATCAACTAATTCTTCTCTCAAGCTCCAAATCAATGTCCAAGCATCTAGAATCTTCTCATATCCTTTGAAAGTGTATTTTCTTAAAGCCAAGAGTTCAGAGGAAGAATTCATTCTGCCAAGGCAAATTAAATATCTGACATCAATGGGCCTTCCAACAAAGAAAGAGCTGTCTGGAATGTTGTTAGGGATTTTATTCCAGTAAAAAAATAGCAATTTTAAATATAGAGTGCTTGATGACGGGAATTTATATCTTATACGAAACCAAAAATTATTTTCTGAAAGCTTCAATACCTTTTTTGTAGAAGTAAGCCAACGTCTTTATAGACTCTGATATGAATTCTTTAATATCCGCCTGTATATGTCTTGCTTCAACAGATAAAAGTGAAATTATTTCTGTAATTGGATCCTTGAAAACAAAAAATTCATTTGGAATTGACGGAGTTTTCATCTATAATCATGAAAAGTTGTGCAGACTTATTGGCTGAGCCTCCGGTTCACATAGCTAATTGTTCATTTGAAACTGGCAAATTTCCATTAAGTTTGAAGCTATCAGTTGTAAAATATATTATTAAAACCAAACGAGATCCTAATTACATTAACAATTACCGCCCCATTTCAGCACTCTCAACATTTTTAAAACCCTAGAAAAGCTAGTGCTTATTAGTCTCTAAAATTATTTGTCTCTTAGAAGCGTTTTGTATGAAAATAATTTTGGCTTTCGTCAAGGAATGTCCAGTGTCAATGCAGTTTTATAATCTTTTGTCTAAAGTCTCGCGCTCATTGGATAACAACAACCGTGTTCCAGGTTTATTCTTGGATCTTACTAACGCTTTCGATGTCGTGGACCAATCATCATTACTTACTAAACTTGAATGCTTGGGTTTCAGAGAGAATTGAGTTAAATACGATTAGCATGAATTACTCATATTTAGTTTTTAAAGTATTTAAAATACGTTTTTACTAATAATAATCTTCTAAATATTGACTTTTATACATCCAAATACTAAAAAACTTATTTAAATTAGATATTCTTCTAATCATTACCTGCCATAGGTGCTGCTACCTATAAGAGAAACAAAGCACTAAAGATATTACACACACGACAGAAACTTTCATTCCAAAATAATCTATTTTCATATTCTGAGGCAATCGCACCAATAAAGTCAGTTTATCAAATTGTTTCTTTTTATTATTCTTCTGCCTGAAAATTGTGTGGAATCTAAATATCTAAAGTGAAACTGTTTTTAAATGCTTAAATAAATAAATTGGTCAATACGGAATCTATCTCGGTTATGTTAAAATTTGCATGCAATATGGGAATATTAAAATGTTTTCTTACGGAAAACGTTGGGTTAAAAATAAACGACAATAACAGTAAAAGTCCATCCACTATAATATGTGTTTTTGTTCTACAACGATAAAACTGTATGTATTGAAAACATGTTTACAGTGAGGTGTGTTAATGGTGTTCTTTTTTGTTCTTTAGTAACATATTCTGAGTTTTTAAATATATTTTTATCTCGCATTTCATTAATTTTTCACGCAGCATAAACTTTGCTAGATAAACTTATGTTAATAGCAGCGTTTCATCTCTATGTCGCATTGAAAAGCAAACAAAAATACAGTTTTGTCGTTTAAAGTCAATGGAAATATAACTGTCCCAGATGAATACAAACAACTACAACACTCAATACATTTTATGTAATAATCGAAGTTTAATCCGTCAATTTTTAAACACCCTTCCAAAATGAAGTTGATTGGGTTTATCTTTCATTCTATCTAAAAAGTAAGTACTTATTGTTAACTTAAATTGAATCCAAATTAAAAATTATTCCTTTCCAATGATCGAAACTTAAGATTTGTAAATTTAAACTGCAATAGTGTCCTAGGCATAACGCAAAAATAGAGGATAGAACATTCCTGGGACTTGTTCATATTGCAGCTTGTTGAGTGCATATGTCACTCTGAGACCAAATGTGTTCTACAGAAACTTGTATGCGTTCTATCCTATCGAGAGTATTTGTAACTCTGAGACTTGTCATGTTCTTTAAGAACTTGTATATGTTCCATTCTCTCGGGCGTGTAAGTTATTCTGAGAGAAAACGCGTGTAACTTCTCTCAAGAAAATTCAGAAGAGGGTTCAGAACTCTAAACCTCAGAGTGACATAGATTTGGTTACTATTTACTTTTGCTATTTACTATTTCATTTCCAATGCTATAAATTACATTCTTAATAGGTCATAAATTAAATAAAACAAGTTGTAGGTACTTTAACAAATAGACCTTATTTCTTTCTTCACACTTCATAACCATGATAATATGTATTGTTTCTTTTGTCATTATTTGTTATTTTGTAAGAAATAGAATAAGATGAATAAAATTGCTTCCCAAATCTCTAGCCAAAAAGACTGTCAATAGAAAATTAACAGTAAATCTCTGATTGATAAACACTTGTTCTGAATGTGCTAAAAATGATGTAAAATTTACAAAACTAAAATACTCGTACAATATCTTAATTGTACTTAATAATTAGATCTTTATTCTACAAAATTAATTTTTACACATTTTGTATCTTTAATTGTTATATTTAGAAAAATAATCAAATATAAATTATCTATTTTCTTAATTTCTTTTATTTTTGTACTGTTTAAAACATTAAAAAACTATTATGTAAATGCAATTTAATATCTAATCCTTCAGTTATTGTCAAACTAATTATTTTCTCAAAATTAAAAATTGTATATTTGTTATTTTCTTCCAATTATGTAAGTCTAATTTTATTTCATTCTTGTATTTAAAAAGAACAAATCAACTGGAATACATTTTGTGTGATATCAAAAAGGAGTAATTCGAAATTCGCATACGAGTTCTTCAATTAAAGAACGCAAGTGCAGAAAGTTTTTTAGTACAAAGTTCTTACATTTTTGTTAACGGGGTAAACAAATATTATTATTAATGAATATTCGTTCAGCGTTATTTTCAATCTAATATTTAATATCATAAATGAAATAAAAAATCATCTACATATTTTTTAAATTTTAATTCAAGCTTTTTTGTCTTAATTTCTCCAGGTTTTCTCCAATATATGACTCCGCATTTATTTAATCTCAAAACCGTTTGAATGCATCTATTAAGGTTCATCCAGATCTTTAATTTTGTTAATTACTTTGCTCACGAATAATCATTTTATAAATCAAAGTCGACAAAAATTTAAAAATGTTTTCAGATTTCATTTTGTTTGTGGCTTATTATTAACGAATTTCGGTTCATATTCACATTCGATTAATACTTGGTCTTTATTATTTTTGTTTTGATTCAACATGTTTTCAATCAAAATATCATTTAAGATCTTTGAGATTCTAAATGCGGAGAAATGACAATAATTGTTTCATTTAAATTTGAGCAAATAATAAATAAAAATAAAAATGTATTGGCTATTATTGTACATCTAAACTATATTTGATATTACAGACGATTGGAAAAGTATTTTGCCGAAAACACGTTTTATTTGATTTTTTATAATGAAGTATTTTAGGGGATACTTAATTTTGCATTTTACTTATTCTTAACAAATTTATATTAAGATTTGAGAGATTTTCATTATTTGAACATAGATTTTATCCATTCGAAACGAAAGTTTTATTCATTCTCTACAGTTTTTGGTTTTGTTTTGTTCGATTTCTAATTGTCTTATTTATATTTGTATTATATTTAAAGATATGCATTAAAAATGAAGCGTACAATAAAATTATTTTATTTTATTTTTAGACAATCAGTAGTATGCAAACCTCTAAGGTTTTACTGTTCATATCCTGTAGATTAAAGTATGGTATTTTGGATTGGTATTTGGAATAGATGTTTTCTGTCATCAAAAGGAGCCAGGAACCCCATTTTATTGTATATTTATATTAGTAGGTAGATATTTATGAAACAGCAATGTTACTTTAGTTATAACTTGACGAAGGGATCGGATTACAGATCACGAAAGGTAGTATTACCGACATCGATAGTAAATTTGCTTTAAATAAATTATGTTTTTCGTTTGGCTTTAACGATATCCGGTCTGCCTCTTGGACATATAAGGCCGAATATGACAGGCACTAGTGAGTATTTGTACTATTGAAATGTTTACTTTGTTAACTTTTGTTTTTTCTTGGTTTTGGTCCTAAATTTATTTGGTCCCAACAATGGATACAACAGAAAGACGTCTTCTATGAATCTTTATTGAATATAAAAGAAAAATAATACTGTTATACATTTTTTACGACAAAGATACTGGAAACATATTGTTGAATATAAATATGAATGTGTGTGTGTGTGTGTGGGTGTGTGTGCACAACTTTAATTATATATATTAGAGAAAAATTATAATATTTTTGTTTTTTTTTTTACATTTTATCGATGGTGATTTTGAAAAATCATGTTACCTTCTCATACTACCGTACTATACTCTTTATTATTAATGAAGTTGGAAATTAATCCTTACCAGAGATTTCCTATGACTATATTGCCGACAGCTCCGAGGGGGTCACAAGGCCCTTGCAATATCAATATTAATAGCAAGTTAATCATTAATATTAGTTACATGGTGCATTAGTAATGCCGCTACTGCCCTGTGGTGACTGCTCTCCCTTCTGTGCACTACTAAGCCGCTGCTCGATATTAAACTGCATAATATAAAGAAACAAATATACAAAGTGTAATTAATATTATTGATGCATGACGAGATTATTATATTATTGGGAAGTTTAATAGTCACTTGTGTATATATGTTCTCTATGACTTCAGTTCTGATAGAATGAATAGAATAGAATATATAGAATGAAAAGAATAGAATGAATATTTCTGATAGGTATGAAACACCACGTGTCGCGTAGTAAGCTTAGCTGAAGTTGCATGAAAGTTTCAAACTTTTATCTCATTTCATTCTGGAACTTAAGCTACTTATGTGATTGTGTCAGATATTAAAATGTTATAATCAGTTTGTTTAAAAGATTATTTATCCTTCGATTTTTCTCGTTGATTTTTCACGTTTACCCGTTAAAATGTGGCTAACACTCAGCCAAATCCCATGAAGTGAAATGCACCACCTTCGACCTCAGTGTTGGCTATACTGAAAGATTCATGCACAATACCAAGTCTATAGGTGGGTTCGTTCTCAATATATCGTGGGAGCAGACAGACAGACAGACAGACAGACAGAAGTGAAATGCACCACCTTCGACCTCAGTGTTGGCTATACTGAAAGATTCATGCACAATACCAAGTCTATAGGTGGGTTCGTTCTCAATATATCGTGGGAGCAGACAGACAGACAGAAGTGACATTTTTTAAGTCCCTTCAAGTGACATTTTTTAAGTCCCCTCGGTAAAACTTTTACTATTTCATTATGATTTGTCGTAGCGAAACAAACTTGATATCAAATTGTTCGTATAACGTATGTATAAGTATGTAACATAACCTATATTTCAATGTCCTTGTAAATCTTTAAAAAAATCTCTCGGTTTTTTTAATGATTGCAGCTTAAAAATTGCCTATGGCCGCTATTTTAAAAACTGACATGAAATTTTTTGAGCATTTTTTTAAAAGAAGGCCATAATCATAATAAACATTCGTAAAGTGTGAACTTCATACCTCAATTCATATTAAAGATTTTTTTTTTCAAAAAAACAGACAAATCTATAAACCAAGCAGAATAATGTAATGTGTTATGTGATATTTGTTACTTATTTTGACCTGAAAAATCGAATGGTGTAGTTTGAAGAGCAATTTTTGGCACTCTGTATATTTTTTGTGAAGTGCACATATTCAGGTTTCTCATTTTATAATATACCACACATTGAAATGTACAGATTATGACGCTTTCTTAAAATATAGAATTTTCTTCAAACTCCCTTTAAAATAACGTAGTGGTTTCGGCTTATTTCTTGTATTATCAGGTGGCTTCACAAGCAGATTCTTTTTCCATACTTCCTTTTCCCAAAAATTTGTATAACCGATAAAAATCAGCGAGGGAATAATTTTTTAGTTCCTTTCAATTAAAAATCCTAATTTATTTAAAGTTACGTAATGTTAACAGTGCGATAAAGTAACACAAAGTGTTTTGTACTCGAAATGTTATAAAAAGATTATTGTGTTAAATTTTTAAATATATCAGCTACTTGAAAATTCATACTTATTAGTTTTAATTTATTAAAATGAGTTTATCTTGCGTTGAAACAGTCATGTTAGGGCCAAGTGATAAGGAAGAATGCTTCTCTACCACCCGTACAAAAAAGTCATTATAGTAGGTAAGAGTGGTTTAAGTAGTACCTATTCTAACCACGGCCAAGTGATAGAGGAGAATACCTCTCTACCACCCGTACAAAAAAATCATTACAGTAGGTAGGAGTGGTTAGAGTAGGTAGTACCTATTCTAACGACGGTCAAGTGATAGTGAAGAATACTTTTCTACCATTCGTACAAATCATTCATTACAGTGGTATCAGTAGTTAGAGTAGGTAGCACCTACTCTAAACTGGTTAGAACCACAGCCAAGTGATTAGAGTTTTGTACGTTTTTGTACGAGGAGAATACTTCTCAACCACTCGTACAAAAAAGTGATTATATCAGTTAGGAATGGCCACGTACTACCACCTATCATCGCCTCGTACGTACATGTCGACGTTCATTTCATACAGACAAAAATGATTTGAGAATCTAACATTTTTTAAAAGGTTTTCAAAGCTTAAAAAAACAAAACTTACGTCTCAGTAAATTCAGCCATTAATACGCATTTATGCTCTTCCCGGTAATACAAACTCTTAGTATTTATCTTATAAAATTGAAAAAGTATATATTATTACAGTTTAACTCATTATAATCATGAACTCTTAATACTTTCAACTAGTCGAAATCTCTTTTTGAAGTGCCCAATTTCTTCTAATATGCTGAGTACAAAGTCGGAAAGAGAGGGAAGCCGGCGGCTAAGTTCCCGAGGTAGTTAATGTGCATGTCTGCTGCAGACAGATTGCTATTAATGAAATCGGTTTCTTTGTTGAGCCTCTCTCAAAATAAATACTTTGCCCTTCTCTCCCTTGTTGACTCTAACGAACCAACGCTTTGTCGCTCTTTGTTTTCCGAACTCAAACAGTTAACATGGAAGTTACACAAAAGTATGTTTAAATCTTTATTATTATCCTGTGCTATTTCGTTTTTACGTCTTTTATATGAACAAAATTACACGCAGGATCTAAGAATTTGTTTTGAATTTTCTTAAAAACCTATGCAATACTAGTTTTATAATGTTTTTCCATAAAAAGTTTTGACAAGTGCATAATTTGTTGTATGTGTATACGTAGTTTTCTTTTTTTATCAGTAACACACAAAATAAGCTGTGTCAATTTTACGCAAATAACTGTCTAAGATGACACCACACCCTATTAAGGAACTGGGAAAATTGCTCCACTCACGAAAAAGCACCATTACATTTTGTGATAAGCTTATTAATTACATGTCTATTGAGACACCAGTTTCTAGCTCATTCCTTCAGAAGTGAGAGGGAGTGTGTCATATGTATTTTTGTTAAAGAAAACAATCTAAGCATACATTTTCTTTATGCATATTATATTAAAAGAACCAGTTCCATTTATGCGTAGAAAAATAAAATAGCTGAAATTTATATTCGAAACAAAGGAAACGTAACTTTAAACGGAAATGAATTGTATATTATGACAAAAATTATTAAATTTGTGTTATTAAACTTATGAGATATGTGTTCATCATTAAAACAATTATAACAGAATATAGGAATTTACTAGCCATAATTTTCAATGTCAAAAAAAAAAACAAATGTCTAAATTCTTGTATGAAAGTTTTAATTTCCGTTGAACAAGTGAGAACTTATGTTCTTGTTTGTTGTTTTGAGTTATTAAAAAGTTTCATTCATTTGTTTGCAATAAATAAGTTTTGATTAACACAAACATCGAGATTAGTAAAGAAAGATAATATTTAGTTGGAAACAACAGAAATACTGTATGCAAAATAAATAAGAAAGAAAAGAACATTCAAAGTAATTAGGAATTATATTTGAGAAAAAAGAGAGTTCAAATATGAAGAATCAAAATAAACAAAATGTGATATTAAATAAACATATGGTTTAAAAAATGTAATTAAATTTATTAAAAGGTTTAGAGTAAATGTTGAATTTAGATATATTTAAAAAAAGTCAGATGAATTGAAAAATTAATGAGATTATGCAATAATATTCCATAGCGGGAGAAGAGCAACGCTTAATCATAATATAAACTCTGTACACATAACGTAGTTAAGGTAGAACGGGTTGGTTCAATGTGAATGTTGAGTTTACCTCCAGTATACCTTTCACTTGGTCCAGCATCTGGAATCTGACACTTTCACAGATTTGATTCCTGGAATCTGGAGTCATATTCGTCTGAAGATATCCTGATTCTACTCTGGATGTAAAGAGTTCGTTTCTTAGATAATTAGTCATTGACTTTTTTGGATCTCCAGACGAACATAACTCCATATTTCATGAGTAAATTCTGTGATTCCGTCTGATTCCTAACGCTGGAATAAGAGGAAAATAAACTGGAGCTAAACTCAACATTCCTATCGATATACATATTTGTCAATCTATATCCGAAAAACACTCTAGTCAAATCCCATGGTTTGTTAACACAATTAACCGCGAGCACTAACAAGCGCAATCGTGGAATACAGGTATTACTACGTATAATCCTTCTATCAGGTTAACAAACATTACATAATTTGTCTCTGTATTTTTAAGACAGACGATGTCAGAAAACTACACTGTTTGTGTATACTACTATTCTATGGATATTTAATTAGATATAAAAAATGTATGGGTTCTTCTTTCCACAGTTTTATTTACTTGTTATATATTTTTAGAAAAATTAACGATTACAAACGAAGGACTAGATAGAATTGTAGAGTCAATGAATAATTATTATGATGGTGTTGATACTTAAACAATACTGCTTACTTTTAAATGTAGAGCTCTAACGATGATTTTATTCTTACGGAAATGCGAGGCCTAGAGCAATTTGTATTATTGACACGACTAACTCTAGTGCCGTTTCCCTTATGCAGTTGAGTCCTAACTTATCAAGAGCTCTTAATGCCAAATGCTCGTGACCAACTTAAAAATTATTACAATACCTTAGAGACTTTATTTCTGATATAGATCTAACTGAATGGGTTAACCAACTTTCTATAATGTAATAGACTACATGATTATTATTAACCTATAGGTGTACAAAATAACATTACCATGCAGACTTTATGTAACGGCGCTTGTAAATGCCAAACAACTGTTCTTACGCCACGGTTCAGCATATATGTCATAAAGGGAACATCTGATCAACAAAGATAGGGTAAGCTCGCCTTAAATGTCATTGAACTATTTTCGAGCAGGTTACTGTCAGAATAGCAGTATTGTCAAATGATGATTTGGCAAACACATTCCCTCTTCTATTGTAAACTATTTAATTTTAAATGGCTGTTTTATTATTGTTTAACTTTACAAGTAATTTAATATTTCATGCTTATATGGTATTGATTTATTTGGATAATCGATAAATTTTAAGTAAATAAATAACATTTTCATTATCAATAAAAAAATTATCTAAAAATTATAGGTTTTTATTAAACTAACACAAAATAAATTTAAGCTATAAATCCTACATTATTATTAGGGAACCATTCCGACATTTATGAAGAATTAAAGGGATTTTGCCCGGCACTCTGCAACAAGTAGAACGTAGTTTATAGCCTTCGTAGCTGTCCCTGCAACCTGTTGACGGCAAGTCTACAGGTCTGACTGGACTCTCACGTTACTCGATACTATCTACAGTATACACGAGACCACTTTGGTTAAGTGTGCGCCCAAAATTAAGTGAATGGTGAAGACTTTTTTTAATAATACTATGGCTAATTTTACATTGTTGTACAGTAGGATGTTTCACAGTTTTACAATGGCTCAAAAATAAACAATAATGTGCAGCGTTAAAATAGTGATATATTTGCAAAAATCAGGTCTACCCGTCGGATTTCATTACCTTGATAGACATCCCCTTCTTATAACTTGTAATATCTAACAAGTTAGAAAATCCTTCATGATGACTGAAATATGCTTGAAAATAAAATTAATTTTGTACGTCATTAAGTTTTAAAATTAAGTGTAGAATGCCTTATTTGTATGTATTTAACAAAAATTTACTGAACCAAGTTTTTGCAGATTGTTTCAATTTAAAATGTGTTTTTTTGTAAATATACACAGCATTAGTACTTAATAAAGTACTGCTCAACATATTTTATATACATTTAAGGATGATTAAGTAGAATATTTATCTGCAATAGTTTCAGATAAACTAATTGATTTATTTATTTCTAATGTTAAACCAGTGTACACATGATAATAAAAACTACAAAAAAAATTCAGAAGAACGTTCTATATTTACTATTATACAATATATTTATATACATACTTTGTTTTATGTATATTTAGTTATATAAATATATATATATATATATATATATATATATATATATATATATATATATATATATATATATGAAGAAAAAAACAATGAATCTTAAATGCAATCACAACCGTAAAAGACTAAGAGTTGAATAAATCTCAATAATAAATACAACAATAAACAATATAACAAACATAATTGAAATAAACTATACAGTAAAAGAACAAGTAATAGAAACCATGTAAGGACTTATATATATATGTAAATATAAATTATGCAAAAATTTGTATAGTAATATTTCAATAAAAAAACTATATGCTACACATAGTAACTAAGTAAAAACTGCAAGTTTAAATATTCAACTAATTTAAGCGTAAATATTTTTATCACATTAATCTGTTACCTTTCTGAAAAGGCGACTCAAATCTTATATACATAAGTTCTAAAGGACATAACATAAGAGTATTACACTTATCCGGAACCCCAAAACCTGAAATGGGATCTGTTTAGAATGGAATTTGGGACGAAGTATCATTGAACACCAACAATCTTAACTCCCATGTAGAAATGTGATATTGGTAGAATAGTAAAAGTTTTGCTGATAATTTAACGTACTATTCAACTCTAGTTGAGAACCAGAACGGGTTAGAGAACTGCCTCGCGTTAGGAATTTATTTACTCGTAAGAAGAATTTCATTAACGGTCATAGCATAACAGCCACCCTGATAGCACACTTATCTTCAGTTTAGAAATGTTATTTAACTGGCATGTCATACTTGTGAATAAGTAGGCTAATACTTATTGACAGTTCGTATGTAATACAGAGGCGTGATAATATGGCTGACCGGAAACTGATTTGAATTAGTTTTTATATATTTTTTATGACTTTTATATTCAGGCCTACGTGGTTGTTCGTTGTGCATTAAACTGCAAAAATCAAACTTTATACAATTTTTGTATTTAAAATTTTGTAAATAGATTTAATTTTGTTCACTATTGTTACGAATAGTATACTTAGCTGATAATGAAATATATAATGAACGATATAGAAGCTCTTTTGTCAATTTATAAAAATAATTAACTATTACATCAATTATTGCAGACAAATCGTGTTAGTATCAAAAGTAATTTTAGTTTAATAAAACTGAAATTTCAAATCTTGGATCTGACTAACTACAAAAAATTAGGGTTTATTTGATTTATTACACTGGTATTTAGGTATGGGTTTCTTTGTACCTGAGCTTTTAACCTTCTTGTACATTTTCTCAAGTTCATTTGGCGCTGACGCATTTTATACATCTTTCATCTGGCGTTTTATTCCTGAACTTTTTCGGTCTAAGGGTCCCAATGCTCTTCATAAGGCTTGTTTGAACTGCACGATCTATTTCACAAAGGTGAAAATTAGCATCTTTAGGACATTTACTAAGAATTCTTATTCATAAAAGGTTTCGAAGTGCGTGTCTGCATACATTTTTATTAGATTACTGACCAATATATAACTTTATATAAGAATTTTTATTAATTTAAGAGTACATGACGACCTCTTGGTACATCTCAGTAAGTACAGTACACATGCATTGCGTTATTGTAAGGTGTTTGTTTGTTACATACAAAATTTGCTAAATATTTCCAAAACATTTTCAAGCATACTTATTAGAATGTTTTTAAATCGTTCAATGGAAATATTAAATATGAAAACACTAACCGTTCCTAAAATTGCGTTTTGAAGAACAGGGAGATCATGTTGAACGCATTTTAGATGATCGCTGAGAGCCCTAGCATACACGATTGGTAAAATGAAAGATATTTCTTCTTGAAACCATTATATTAATCGGTAGAAAGCAAGCGCCATAAAGTTCACCTCGATTGGCGAAAGCTTAATTAGTCTCGAGTAAGCTGGGCATTCTTCGACCAGCCTAAACAATGAGGCGGATGTGCGCTAATGAACTTATTACAACTTCTTTACAAAGTTCTTTCAGTCTTCCATTCAAGAGAGAGCGAGAGAGGGAGAGAGAGAGAGAAAGAGAGATCCGTACATCTCGCCCGTGCTCGGCGGCTCTTCCATGTGCTCTTCCATGCTGTTCGACGTAAATAATGCGCTAAAGTAATTGGGGCGGATTCTCAAACATGTAAACCAACATATAGAACTGGCCTTTTGAGTTTTGTTGGAGTTTGGTCTCTGTCTCCGACCCCGTAGGGGAAAAATTTTAAAAACGTTTTCAAATAAGCATATTTATCTGAAATAAATAAAAACGAGGGTGTTCCAGTGAATTTCACTATGATTTTGAAAATTAGTAAATAAAAAATTGCATTGTTGAGAAAAACATTAGGGCGCGAGTTTAAAAGATTGTAATCGTAGCACGCTTAACAACATCAGCCTGCAAAAGCAATAAATATAATGAGGGACATGTAAACAGTGTCGTGTTCGTTAATTAAATTAGAGTAAACTTGATACGGAAATAGAGGTACACGTGCCTTGAATGCCGTTACCAGTATCGACCAACTGGTTTCAAAATAGTTTCATTAATGCAAGGTTTATCTACAGTATGATACAGGTTACTTCTTTCTTTGTTAAGGGGAGAGGGTACTAAAAATTTTGTTTTCACATATTCTGCTTTTGTTTTGTTATTATTTTGGTATTTTCTTTTCTTCTGAATATTGTGACACCACTCCCATGTTTTTTTCTGATAATTTAAACTCAGTTTTTGAAGTTGAAAAAATGTTCAAAAAGAGGAAAAGAAGAAAATAAAAAACATGAGACTGTCAAAATAAAAGAAAGAAGAGAAATACTTTGCACAAGACTATGGAAGGCATGTTTTAAACAATACATTCACCTAAAAGTATATTGTAGTATTGTTTTCCCCTTTGTGTTTCCTGAAAAATAAAATGTTTGTTCACTTTAGAGTACTTTTCTCATAAACTAAATGAGATAGAGGTTTAAAATGTTTCCCAGATGTCTATCACATATACATACAGGGTGACAATTAAGTCTGGAACCTCTTTTTTAATTTTTGAACCACAATAGAAAGAAATACCAAAGTTCACACGTGCTTACTGGTGATAGTAACGCACACATCTGCTCAATTACCGACCAGATAATCCCTTTGGGGGACGGTCCACAAGGAGTCAGACAAAATTCTTAAATAGCAGCATAGGTCGAGTTTGGTATCAAAATAAAGGTACTCATTGTATCTTAGCAGAGTACAATGCCGCAAACTGGACTTCAAAAGGTAGATTCAATCAGTATTTATAGCTATTTGAATTTTAAAACAATTGAACAATGTAAATTATTAAGTATTACAAGTAAACACCAATTTTTAAGTACCTGTGATCAAATTAAGTGTTCAAAATGTTCCCCTCCCATCGTCTGGCAATGTCCTAGGCGGTTGTAAAAGCCATCATCTGCATTTTGAAGGTAGTCACGAGGAATATCTTGACCTTCTTGGACTATGAGATTTCTTAGGTGCGCCAAATCTCGAGGATTAGTACGATAAACTTTATCTTTGAGGTATCCCCAAAGAAAAAAATCCAGCGGAGATAAATCAGGGGAACGAGCAGGCCACCCTACTGCACCACGTCTTCCAATCCATCTGTGAAGGAATATTGTATCCAAGTATTCTCTAACAAGGACAGCAAAGTGTGGTGGCGCGCCGTCTTGTTGGAAATAAATTCTTTGAAATTGTCGACCAAGAGCAGCTTGTAGTGCAGGAATTATCTCATTTTGGAGCATTGCTAGATACGAGTCACCTTTTAAATTACCATTGATAAATAATGGGCCCATAATTTGATTTCCTATAATACCTGCCCAAAGGTTAAGTTTCTATGGATGCTGTGTATGACTCAATCTGCCACTTTCACATTCTAACAGTAGTTGTGTTATTGGTAATAATTACTGATTCCTGGCTTCGATTACTACATTGTCAGATTATGGGAGGGGAACATTTTTGAACGCTTAATTTGATCACAGGTACTTAAAAATTGGTGTTTACTTGTAATACTTAATAATTTACATTGTTCAATTGTTTTAAAATTCAAATAGCTATAAATACTGATTGAATCTACCTTTTGAAGTCCAGTTTTGCGGCATTGTACTCTGCTAAGTAAGACCTTTAATTTGATACCAAACTTGACCTATGCTGCTATTTAAGAATTTTGTCTGACTCCTTGTGGACCGTCCCCCAAAGGGATTATTATTGGTCGGTTAATTGGGCAGATGTGTGCGTTACTATCACCAGTAAGCACGTGTGAACTTTGGTATTTTTTTTCTATTGTGGTTCAAAAATTAAAAAAGAGGTTCCAGACTTAATTGTCACCCTGTATATAAGCTGTAAGCTGTACTAGTTTTAATTGAATGTGATTTAAAACAAGAAAAATAAGAAATGTTGAATTACCAAAAACTAGGCAATTAGAAAGAAAATTAAAAAAATATACACAAGTATTAATCCTGCTCTTTAAAACATTAATTTAGTACGTCATATACTTAAAAGTGGTACAAATCAAATACAACCACTTAGTTTTTGAGAAAAGTACACTTGAAAAATCCAAAATTTAAATGGTACCAGGCGTATTACAATTATAGGGAGTACCATTTCTCCTTACACTTTACATGAATCGGAGACTAATAATATAATAATACCTCTGGATATCATTTTAAAGGCTATTGTAAAATAAAACAAATGCTGCAAAGCAAAGGTCTCGTGTATCCTAAAAAATTTGGTTTCCTGTCTTATACGATTCCCCCTCCCCCCGCCATGGAGTTGGTTTATATATTTCTGTTATAAACGTAAATAGGAGAAAGGGGTCTGGTGGGAAATATGATATATAAATGAAGTATACATCATCAAAAGCATATATATTTACTACAATACTGAAAGGATGATTATGATGACTTTCCCATTGTTGTTAGTGCTATAGTACACTGTAGTCGCGGAAAAGCGAGTATGAGCGAACATGACAGCACGGCTCTAATATAGTTCCTAACTGGAACTAACGAGATATATAAGTAATACAATTTATAAAAGCGTCATTAATTAATTATAATTTTATTCGTCTTAATGTTTAAGATCATTAATTTATAATTATTTCTATTAGACATATACGATCGTGGCTGAACAATAGTATGAAAAACTATAAACGTTTTGAAGCTGCATTAACTTAACACTTTCTTATTTAAAAAAAAACTCACATACAAAGGGTGCTGCACTCTCTAAATTTTTGATGATTTCTTCTTTACCAATGTGTTAAATTTGAAAAAGAAATACCTTTTATAATATTTAAACTAAGGAAAACCTAACTATTATGACGAAAGTTACATCACTGTATTTCTTAGCTGTACACCAAAACTCGTTGTTCCAAAGTATCCACTGTTGGTTTATTCACATGATATCTGCAGATTATTTCACACTATTAGTTGACACATTTTGCAATCTTTGTATCTTAAATTATCTGAGCTCTTGATTTTTTGAGTCCATGAAAAAGTTTCAGTTTTTAAAATACTTTTATTTCTCACAGATTTTAACACTCAGAAAACCATTGTATTATTTATTATTTTGAATTCAAAACGAATAATAATAAACTTCAAATAGCATATATAATTAATTATTCAAGTAGTATTTAAATGCTATGTTGTAGAAAAGGGAATTGATATTCTTCTTATATTAGAAAACCTATATATATTAATAAAATAATTTCTTGATTATTGTACGCGATTTTTAGAATCTAAAACTATTGTTATATACACATTTGTATAAATTGAAGGTTCTTACATTCTAATTTAATACACATCCGACTATACGACTCTTCCCCACAGATTCTCAAAACTTATGTTATTTTTGTGTCTCTCAAATCAACTGATTATTGAATCACACATGTGGTGCTCAGGCAGTCTCAATTTACTAACCAATTCAATATCAGCTGATTAGTTATAACATGCATAATTTTATTACATATATTATAACCTTGCTATGATCTTTTGGCTAACCGATCCAAGATTTAGGTTGACTTCCTTTGCAATTCGCAAGCCTGGTACATTGAACCACCTACGCCATAAAAGCACATTCACTTCTTGCTCTTTCTGTGAGCTCCTGGCCCCTTGATCATTTCAGCTCCGGCTTCTGGGAGACCGTAACAGATCCTGGCCTCTAGTAGGGCTTGGCCTTTGAGCGCTCTCAGTCTCTAGAAACTCCCGGCCTCTGGTACCACTCGGCTCCGCCTCAGATCTAAAGAAGGCTTAGTCAAAATTTGTTCAGTGGAATATATGAGTTAAATTGGTCTCAAATCCCTCTAACCACAAAATTTTGAGAGTAAATGTACAGATTATTGATTTGGTCCTAGCACTTCACCCCATTGTCTTAAAGTGTGCTGAGCTACCATCACTCTAGTTATAAATGGAGTTAACATATAACAAGTATAGTTCCAATTATGGTTAAAATACATCCAACCACAGGACGTCTATAGTGCTTGTGTATGGCTTGTGTCGTTTTGGCCTGGAAGTTCCGCTTACTTGGCTCTAAAGTCGGTTACGAGATGTACTAGGTTGTTACTTGACCCATAAAATATTTATGTAAATTTTGGCTGAAAATCCATACAACAAAAAGGTGTTCTGTTTAATTAAAACAGTATGGTTTGTATAATAGAGTTCCTATTGTCCCCTATTTTCTCTAAGGAGGCAGAATTACCATGCTTCGATAACATGTATCGTGTAGAATGATCGTTATCAACATCGATCCTATTGACCGTATTATTCTCGATCTTGCCACTTACTTCTACAATGTTCGTAACAAGCTTCGTAAAGAAAAGTTAGGAATTTCGGCCGTAATCATGATGATACGTAGATAAAGAATGTTAACACTTACACACTGCAATATCCCACTTCTAAGAACGAAAGAAGTGACCGCTACGAGGAATACTCTCGTAATATATATAATCAATTTTTAGTTTTGTGTTTGGGGTTAATTAAAACAGTTTTATAATTTTTTTTCGACAATGTAAGTATATAAATTTGTCTACAGAGTAAGCATTTTATGTGGGTTTTATTTTACTTAAAATTGGTTGACAGTAACAATTGGAGTGTTCACGTTTATACCGTATTCGTACATATCAAAGTGGAACTGTCCGGACAGCGGGCAGCCTGAAGGGAGTGTGTAGTTAGCATGGTAATGTGTCTACAGTCTGTGTCCTGTCACGCACCGGCAGTCGCACAAACACGAGTAAAAACGATGTTTGAGTAATGATCACCACACAGGTATGGAAATGGCCATCCATACATGTTTATGCAACTATCGGTTTTGCGATAGTTAGTTGTGTTTGGAATCGTACACGACACGCGCAAGTTGATGTTAACTCATTTGTCCGTCCTCTGTACCGTTTGCTTGTTTTAGTCGATCGATGTGTTGCTAGGATATTGGACTGATCGGCCACAATCAAGTTGTCTGGAATTTCCAGCAAAAAGTATTTTTACCCGATCTCGGCTGGTCCATTATCTGTCTTAGTTAAGTATTCTTTCATTTCTGGAAAATAATATTCTTATCTATACTTTTCACAGTTTATAAAGAAAGGAATTTTCCTTAGATAAAAAAATTACACTAATTCTCTAGACCAGACTAATTCTTTGGGTATACCAGAAGGAGGAATTAGTTTTGCTACCTTCGTCTTTGTGTAGGCTCCGATTTCGGCTGGTCCATTATCTGTCATAATTAAGTTTTCTTGAATTTCTGGCAAATAATATTCTTATCTGTATTTTTTAACAGTTTAAGAAGAAGAAAAACTTTCCTGAAACAGACAATTATACTTATCCTCCAGTTTATCTTTCAGTATACCAGAAAAGGAAATTACTTCACCATTTCTTTCAAATTTTAGCTTCAAAAATATTTAAAATGTTACTAATTATGCGGCAAAATTGTTCTACTCAGTGGAACAGCTAAATGTGCTCTGAGTGTACAACTCGAATTTGATATAAAAATATGAAATTTAATAATATTTGTACCAAACTTGTTCTTCTGCAACTCCAGAGTAAGAGTTCAAATGTTTCTTTCGGATGTAATGATCATAAATGTAATTTCTTTGAAACGAAAAAGGAGAATGTTGGGGGCAATGATAAAAGAAATGTGGTTTAGTGTGCATATTAATACAGTCTAGTGCACATTTTTGTTACTGAGTTACCCTTTTGAGTTAATTTGTGATTGTTGCATAACCTTATAGTATTATATTTCCCATTAACAATATACTTGAGAAAATACTCATTGTTACTACTAGCTACTATTAATATTTGTATATATGGAATTGATTTCACAAATAACTATTGTTTGAGCTTCCTTTTTTTAATTGTTTAATAATAATCTTAGTAATTGGTAAATTGGATAGGTACACGGACTGTTTCTTGAACTACAGTACCTATAAAAATTTATATCTTTACATGTTTGTAAAAATGGAACAATCGTTAATAGAAATTGGTTATTTGATATATAAACCGCATCCCTATAGATGATGGCAATAGCTCAGCTTCAGAAAATAGGCATTGCTATAGGTGATTTGTATTTGTACTTAAAGAAGATATTATATGTTAAGTTAAATTAAAACACTAAATCAGATTTTATTTTTGCTACTGCAGTCGTCTGCTTTAATACACTTCTTTATGAACAGAACTAAAATTCAGTAATTAGATAATTGATTAATAGGTCTACTATTAATTTTGCTAATAATCTTTCGAACTTAGTTATTTATGCGGATAATTTTCTTTCATCCACTTTTAAATTTATATTTAGGAGAAAATTAGGTTAAATTAAATTAATATAATAACCAAACTGCGTAGCTATGTTCATGCCCTTCCCATTTAATTTAGTCCAAAGTTCATCACAAATACATAGGTGGACACCCTAGCTCATTTGTGTATTAGATATCCTAGTCTTTACTATTACAGTGCAATTCTATTAAAAGTACGTTTCGCTGATTTTATGTTTTTAATAGACAGCTAAATGTCTTGGATATTGCAGAATAATTACATATCTACGTTCAACATATTGAACTTTCTCTGTAAATGTGTAATGCATTTTAACGTAAGAAGTGCCAGTTCCAGAGATATAAAATGTACAGCTCGACCTAAAGTAAGTCAAGTGATGTCATGCCCGCCATAAAACTGACATCTGGCACGTGACATCTCTCGCTCTAATAGCACTTGACCGTGTTGGCCTGGGATACAGTCTAAGTGACAGAGCAGTAAAAGTCAGAATATCACCGACGGTAACTTATCGGATTATCGGTCCCCAGCTACTATCGTTTCACTCTTGCAGAAGTCCTTATCGTCTATGGCGTGGCAATCACATTTGGTGGTGTAATTTTTACTTTGAACTTTGCTCCAGTTTATACTTGGCTCTATTGCTTAACCGATATTTGATGAGTACATGTCAATTTAGATTAATTTTATTTCCTCTACTAGTTGAATTGATTACAAAATAGGACTGGGACCGGTGGAGGGGGGCGCGGTCGACGGCTGAGAGCAGCCAATCAGTTTCGAGTAAACCGCACAGCGTTGCCGTTTTAATATCCGCACGTCACCCCTCAGTCTCAGTCTCTGCCCAGCAACCGATTCATGCGTTTCACTTTGTAGTCTCGTGTTCTGTGCAACTGTAGTGGTGTTACCGTTGTTTAACAGTCCTTTTCAGGACTTAGCTGTGACTTAGGCCTACAGTAGTGTAACAAACTATTTTGTACTTTCATAACCTTCGTACTGGTAGTTAATGATTATATTTACATCATGAATGCCGGAAATCAAACTGTGAATCGTCGTGGGCGTCCGCGCATTCATCTCAAGCGTTTACATTATCAGAACGTAGGACGTGGTGTACCTCTGCGCACTCAAGCCAGAAAACTTGTTTGCACTGCCAAAGAATATTTCCAGCAGGAAAAAAACAAACAATGGGCCACTCTTACCCGTTGCCAAAGTTGTACAACGAACTACAGCGGCCCTGGGCATAAATAAAAATACCGTTGTAAAAATTTGTTCAGAGAAGAAGAAAAAACATTGCCGAGGGACGAAGTGGAGAAGTACATACCCCAAACAAAAAGAAACTTCCACGTCAGAAACGAGTTACAAACCTGGATAAATTTCCAAAAAGATGCAATCTGTCGTCAAGTGTATGCATACTATAGACGAAAGGAATATCCAACTTAAAAAAAAACTAATTCAATCATTGAAGGATGCCGATTTATTTAACGGCTGCAAATCTTCTCTTTGACTTGTTTTAAAACAACTTGGCTTCAAGTACAAGTCAGTTGGGAAACGGAAAGTACTTTTTGAAAAGACCTGATGTAGTTGCATGGCGCTGTAGGTTTCTTCGTCAAAGAAGAACTTAAATTTAGATGTAGTAATCTGGATTGACGAGATATCGATTAACACAAACCACTCCCTAACAAACGCTTGGACAGATGACTCTGTTCAAGGTACAATGTCCGTATCTCTCGGTAAAGGGGGAAGAATGATATTGCTTCACGCTGGTAGTTCTAAAGGGTTTATTCCAAACACCCTTCTACTTTTTTCTTTGGAAAAAAAACGGGTGATTACCATGAAGAAATGGACCACGAAAAGTTTTTAGGCTGGTTTTTAAACAATCTTCTTCCAAATTTGGAAAATCCTTAACCATAGTATTTGATAATGCTAAGTACCACTCAAAAGTATTGGACAAGGCCCCAACAATGGCTTCAAAAATGTTTGATGGTGGAATGGCTACAGTAATTTAACATCCCATTTGAAGCAGACATGAAGAAAGCAAAAATAAACCGAATATAATATTTTGAATTCTATTTCAGCATGCAAATACGACAAAACTATACACTTAAAAACCATATTCTAAATCATTTTTATGAATACTAGTTTAAAATTGCATCACAATTATTATCTACCCAATTGTAATGATGTTTAAAATAAAATGTGCAACCAAATATTTATGTCATTATTATTTAAATCAATATTTACGTGAGTGTGTTTCATTTATGAACACCAAAACGAAAAGTATGAGCAAACAAGTTCATACAAGGTCATGAGTGAACTTCATCATAATTTTGTGTAAATGACCAAAAGTCACTCAAACATATCAACCATATTGAAGAAATTAATAGAATAATAATATAATCAATTGAAGACTCAATAAACGGTCAGTGAAACACGCGTGGCTTGCAGATCTGCTGTACCCTGTAACGCCATGCGACGTCGACGTGGCAACGCCGCTCCCTCTCCTATGCCGAGCGCCAGTCCTATTTTGTAATCAATTCAACTATATTATAGTTTGAAACTAACGCTCATCCACGGCAACGCCCTGCATGTCGATGCTTGCTGTATACAAAACTGTGTTGAACCAACAGTATAGAGTATTATAAAGTATTTATTTGTGATAATGTTTGTTAAAGAATTGATGTTAAACCTAAGTGTCGGTTAATTATCAGAACATACTCGTATTTGTTAATCCTTCTTTGTGTCCATCTGCAATTAAATAGTAAACACACATTTCTCTAGAGGGAAAATAATTCTTCCTTGAATTACAATTTTCATTCACTCTTTACTAAATGTTCTTTCCAAGCACTGGGAACACAAAATAGACTACAACATCTTTATCTTATATATTTTACTTTATATGTATATATATATATACATATATAAAAAATGTATATATAAATGTATATACATTTATACATATACGTCTATATTTATATATAAATGAATAGACGTTTGTAAGTCTCACTAAAACTCGAGAACGGCTGGACCGATTTGGTTACTTTTGGTTTTGAAATATTTAAGGAAGTCCAAGGAAGGTTTAAAAGGTGAGAAACATTTTAAAAGATTCTCAGACGATTTAATAATTCTGGAAAATAATCATAATGCTTACGACAAGTCATCCAAAGTTAACTGGCCCTAAACAGCTGTTGACACTTTCAGCTGATGTTCACCAAAATGGCAGAAATATGTTTTTAATTTAAATTTTAGAATTGAATAGTTATACAATGTTTGATCAGTATTTTTTGTAGACTGCTAAATCAAAGTTACTACCTAATTTTTATTTTATATTGCACCAGTGACGAATAAACCATCTAATTCATTGGAAGTAATATTTAAACTGTGTTCTAACATAGGTTGTCTCCCTCAACAATTTTACTGCAGATATAAAGGAAAGCAAACTCTTCCCCTTATATCAAAAGCAGAATGCAAGTGTTGGCAGTAGGTTAATTGTGACAAAAGTAGTTTTTAAGTTTGGATATGCAAACGCTCTCTTTATCGGATCAAAAATCAGTATTGCTTATAGTATCAGAAACGTCAAAGACCGCAAATAAATACTTTTAAATCTAAATTGGTTTCCAAAACCAGCATATGTGTTTATTTTCTTGGTCAGATCAACACCATAAACTCAACTGTGGAACCATAAATAAATTAGAGCGGAATTGAATTAATTAATCCAACTCTTTTGGACCGCAGCAACTTTTCAGCCGTACGTAAGTTATACATTTTCTTTTTTGGGGTAAAAAGCACACTATTACTATGGCACTTAAAAATCTTGGACTGAAAGTAAATTAAAAGAGCAGAAAGTAGACGCTTTTTAATCGTTACTTAGTTGGTATATATCTTCTTGGTCGGGATATAACTCAAACTCAGCTATGGCATTTGAAATAACTTAGATATAGAATTGACACTTTTTTAGCGAATCAAGTGTTTTATACTTATATGTTTATATTTATTCATACAACTTAACCTAAAATAGAACTAGTCAAAATTTTATTTACGTTTTGAATCCCTCAACCATGGATATTGAAATAATATGACGTACCTGATATGTCTACTTATGATTAATGAAATCTAGAGCTCCATCATATAGCTTTCATAAATTCTAAGAAAGCTATGGCCTCGATTTTGAAAATTGCTTGTGAAGCCGCGGGTAACTACTAGTCTATAATATCTATGAAAATAAAAGATGAACAAATAACTAAAAATTTATAATGTGAGTGAGATTACTTTAAATTTACTGGATTAAAGCAAATCTAAAGATAACCAAAGAGGTATAATACAATCATATCTACACAAACACGCGTGTGTCCTATCACTTTACCAACCTCGAATACATACCTTCCACAAATCTGAGCATTTAAGATTCACACGATTAAGAATTTTTATTCAAAATATTTAACTTCAAATTATGCGCAGAGCTTGGCTTAAAGGGCTCAGCTTACAAGCAAAATTATACAAGAAAAATATTCTTTCATAGTTTATATTTATAAGCGTTAGTGCAGTTTAATACAAATCTTCATTGATACATTTTAGTGAACTTATACGTATTTGCTTTTGGCCGAAGACCAAATAGAGTCGATACTACGCCGTTACTCAACCAAGAGAACACAGACATCACTAAATTTGCTTTTCTTGTGGTTAAAAACACGGACAGTGTTGAACACTAGAACCAAAGGAAGTTTAACGTGGCTTAGTCTGAGATTTAAATCCACTCAGAACCATAAAACACTAAACTGCAAAAATGATACAGTGCCAAATGTCGAAAGATATATATCTAATTTTATAAAATACTTGTACCAATCCAACACGTTCAATGTACAGCAAGCTTTATGAAATACTTATGATAGTGTTGTTTTATGTACACATTGCAGTATGGATGTCACAATAGTATTGACTGATCGCCCTAATTGATCAAAGTGTCAATAGACAAACAAACAAGCATCAGAGCGAATCACATTCAATATTGGTTCAATGTGATTCAGACTGACCGACATATTGTAGTAGGTGGCTACTCCATATGTTATTGTACGTTACTGACGTTTAAAAACCACCGATTCGAGATTTGCGAGGAAAGCAGCGAAAAGTATTAAAATGATACTTTTCTAGTCATTTAAATTGTTTAATACTTTGCAATATTTATACTGCTCGTGGGATGATTCTTTTGACTCAAAATAACATAGAATTATATATATATATATATATATATATATATATATATATATATATATATATGTGTGTTATCAAAATGTTATTAAAGGTAAAAAATAAATATATCATTATATTTTGCATTGTAGTCTTTTAATCGTAGACTGAGTGATTTAACACTATTCGACATGTTTAAATAAAAAAATCATACGTTTTAAAAAAGAGATCATAGATTCATGATATAAGTTGTTGTGTTTTCCATATAAACCATATATCTTCTCGGCAGCTTAAATAAACGTATTTCACTTTCAATAAATTGACGAGTTCTGTTAACAAACGAGAACAAAAATATGTAGGCCTAGTGATTATATATCCACGATTACACTATTGAATAATACCGATGCTCCGTAGATGTCTAATTACTTAGCTCTCATCTACAAACACAAGAGAGTTTGCCCAAATGCCAGATGTTACCCCGAAAGCACAATATAAAACCAATCTACATGATCAAACTTCTTTATATGCTGACCGTAGAAGGAAACTCTAGTGGTGTTAGAAGCAAGATTTGTGAAAACAATGGAGTGTTATACTTCAAACCGTGAATATGGTTTTTTATCTAACCGCTTGATCACCCCTTCATAAGTAAAGAGGCTAGGCAGAAGACAGCAGAGGATGATGTTGGCCAGACCTATCGAATTGTAGTACAGTAGGAGTCCTGTCACGCATTGTCCGTCTAGTTGCCATCGGTGAGCGCTAACGTTACATTAGCATTGTCTCCATAAAAAGGTAATTTTTGTTACAAAAAGGTGACATAAAGTAACAGAAAATATAGTACAAATTCAAATTTATACAAATTTTCTAAATTAAAAAAATACCCTAACAAAAAAGTATTTATGGGTTTGAATTATAGTTAGCTTGTGTAAACTCATAGAACGAATTTGTTAGTTCAGTATGAATGTTATCCGGGTAGTAATAAATATCTATAAATTTTCGGGTCTTTAAGATTTGTTTATTTTTAATGACATTTTACAATAGGGTTGACACATCCTTTAAAGCACTTATACAATAGTGTACTAAGAGGAGTATTAGCTAGCACATCGCGTCTACAGTAGATCACGTTCAGAACTTTACAATGCATTTGTTACTATCACACAGCTCAAAATTATCTCAACATTTTCGGGAAGAATTAGCATAATATTCATTAATGTATTTAATATGTTAAGATTTCCTATTACAAGGTAGAACTAAGCGGTACTACATACTACATAACAGGCTTCGTTGAGGTTGCATGCAAAATTTCGGTCTATAGCTTATCTCAATAGGCTACATGTTAAACAATCATATAATTGTCCTTAGCTAGTTAAAAACGTATTTGTCCCTCGAGTTTCTCACTACAATCATGGTTACCCATAAGAGCGATGTAAAGACGTTTACAAACTCTTAGCTAAACCTCATGAAACATCCATCATCATCAAACTCGATGTTTCTTTAAATGGAAATGAAAATTTTAAGTCAGTGTATTAGTTCGTTTTCGAGATATCGTAAATTTTTTCCAGCAACCCTTGTGGTAGGTTTCGCTAACTAAAGTTTTTGATTGTGTAACCCAAGATAAAAATTATTGGGGGGAATAATTATACGAATTTTATTTGTTCCTCTGAAAAAATTAGTATCTTAGTTAAGTTTGATAAGATTTCAACAGTTATACTTCCTGCTAGCTCTGTGTAGCCTGTGTACCCAGACTAAATGTCGTGCTATAGATTGCTTTTATATAATAATATATGTATGATTTCTACAAGACTATAATAAAATAATGATTGTAATTATATATAAAGCTAAAAATTGACAGGTTTAATATAATTTACGTGTTTTACTAAACTCAAATACGAAACGGATACAAATGACATGTACATCTGTTTGCTATCTTGTAATAATTTAGTCTTAATTACTCGTAGAAGGAATTTATAATAACATCAATCATGGCATGTTTTCATAAAAGGACGCATTTTACAATTAAATTTGACTACTTTAACTTTCATGTGAAGATGTAATAAATTGTTATACTTTGCAAATATTACGAAGATAATTCCATAGTTAAAAAGTTGGAATAGCAATTTGGGGTAAATGTTAGTTAATATAACTTATTTAGTTTTGAAAAGTTAATTTTTATAATATTTTATTAAATTAAGTTAGTTTTGATATTAAATTGAAACGTGCCAAAATTGTTATTTTATGACAGTTTTTTACGGGATAGAATGACATAAATTTAAATTTTAAAAATTTAGAAACGTTTATAAGTTACAAACAAAATTACCAAAGAATAAATAAAATCATTACATATTAATACGAGAAATAATTTCTTCTACTAATAACTGAAATGATCCGAAGATAGATTTATCGGGATGAATTTAACTTGCTGGCCGCAGAGACTGTGCAGTGTAACATACCAGAGAAAACATTGACACTTTACGGGATGTCAGAATCTAGGTCAGTCCATGGATTCTAAATGCAGCGGTCAGAATTTTAGCAATATTCTTCAATCAAGGACGATTGATTAAGGGATAAAAGGACTGCTGTCTAAAAATTTGTCGTCTATGTACTCAGGGGTCTATGTACGTTTGTTAAAGTACAGGGGAAGTGCAGCGGTTATCTGCAGCTTTCCTTACATTGGACGGATACTAAATTCATTTAAAATGTATTTGTTTATTTGAATTTAGAAGCATAACCTAATCAACTTACCAGGATAAAAACACATTTCTATATAGTAAATATAAAAAAATAATAATATTACAATTTAACACTGTTGTATTATTTTCCATACTAGCTAATGCAAGTATCATATTGTATAACAGAAAGGGTCTCGTCTAATGAGATGTAAATCCCTGACCCGTGAGAGTTTCAGGGTTTAATAAGGTCAGCATTATTAATTAATGGCTATAATTACACGATACCAATAACTGATATTGTTTGCTGCCGCCATTATTGTGTGTTTAGTCGCTCCAATGACCGCACTGTTTAGTCCAACATTACTTGCCTTTGGCCAAGGAAAATATGCATCATTCCACCAACACATTCAACTTCTGTGAATTCTTCCACTTATCAAGACTTTTATGTAAGACAACTTTTCTGTATTGATCTCCATAATTATAAGTTTCCAATAATTACTGACATTGTTTGATGCCACCATTATTATGTATGTTTAGTCACTCCAATGACCGCACTGTTTAGTCCAACATTACTTGCCTTTGGCCACAGAAACTATGCATCATTCCACCAACACGGTCAAGTTCTGTGACCTCTTCCAGTCATCAAGACTTTTATGTAAGACAACCTTTCTGTATTGATCTCCATAATTATAAGTTTCCAATAATTACTGACATTGTTTGATGCCACCATTATTATGTATGTTTAGTCACTCCAATGACCGCACTGTTTAGCCCAACATTACTTGCCTTTGGCCACAGAAACTATGCATCATTCCACCAACACGGTCAAGTTCTGTGACCTCTTCCAGTCATCAAGACTTTTATGTAAGACAACCTTTCTGTATTGATCTCCATAATTATAAGTTTCCAATAATTACTGACATTGTTTGATGCCACCATTATTATGTATGTTTAGTCGCTCCAATGACCGCACTGTTTAGTCCAACATTACTTGCCTCTGGCCACAGAAACTATGTCTTGAAATAAGCTTTGACTCCACCTGCACACCACATTCCTGCAAAGGTACTGTCCCCCTTTAAAGCGATGGCATGTGAGTGAAAACCTCCTAAACATGATTGTTTTAAAACAATGCGTTTTTAATAATTTTGTTCCAAGTAGCAAAAAATCAATAAAAATCATCTAATTTGGTTCTCTTTCTTGTTTGTTATACGTAAATTAAACATGTTTGTAAGATTAAACAAACTGTCCACAGTTAAATAACATTTCTTGAGTATATTACGATCGCTTACCCATATATTTAATCGGTTACACAATGAATTGGAAAATATTTATGTTATAAAATCAATAAAGTTGGTCTGACCCAACTTGATTTTCTTAACTTGATAGTCTAATATAAGGCGCCTAATAATGACAGATGCGCCTTCGACATTTATATAATTTTCTTTCCTCTGAACTTTAATTCTTAGCCATTTGGTCGACTTTCAGACTTAATGTAGTATTTTCAGTAGCTAATTTTCGTCTGGTTTTGGCCATTAAAACTGGCCAACTCTCTCGTTGAATTGACCTAAAATAAACAAATTATTTTCTCCAAAGTATAACAAGTATTCAATAAAACAAAAAAATTCACCAAAAAATGCAGCTTATCAAAATCATTGCACAAATTATTACAATTGGTATAAGCTAGAATAACCAAAATAATTTCCTTCCTCAGCCAACCTTCAATTCTAATTTATACGAGACGCAACTGTACACAAACTAAATTTGTTTCAGTCCCATAACAAAAAATCGCTCTACTCGTCTGCACTTACTGCCAATTCGAACTATAACTTAAAATTACTATAAGTATTTAAAAAGAAAACCCTCATAATAGTACGGGATCTAGCAACGTTTCTAAAACAAGAATTTCAGGTCAGCTGAAATTTTGATATGCTGTCTTTCTTGCTCTTTCGGTTGGAGTCCGGGCTATCTGGCTGGCGGTAGTGGTTGCGTTTATTAATGCGCATCTTACCTGCACAGGTAAAAATCCTGGACCGCTTCGGCAAATGGACAACATGGCGTCAGTCTAAAGTCACATATTTGTTTTGTGTTATTTGTGATGTTTATTTATTAATTTCGCTAAAATCGCCAGTGGTAAAATGAAATGTGTTTCTGTAATAATAAAAAAAAAAAAAAAAAAAAAAAAAAAACACTTCAAACTGTCTCTCTCCAACCACCTGTCTCATTTATTTCAGTGGACAGTTCAATGTCACGGTACTTTAATTTATATTTTAAATGTATATTCAAAACTTCCTGTCACTTCTTCAGTTTATCAACCACGAAAAGAATGATTTTATCTTTATGTCCTTTACAGAAACACATTTCATTTTACCACTGGCGATTGTAGCGAAATTAATAAATAAACATCACAAATAACACAAACACAAAACAAACATGTGACTTTAGACTGACGCCATGTTGTCCATTTGCCGAAGCGGTCCAGGATTTTTACCTGTGCAGGTAAGATGCGCATTAATATACGCAACCACTACCGCCAGCCAGATAGCCCGGACTCCAACCGAAAGAGCAAGAAAGACAGCATATCAAAATTTCAGCTGACCTGAAATTCTCTCTCGAAAACGTTGCTAGCTCCTATACTATAACAAAGGTTTGTAAAAGAATAATAAATTCATTATTGTTGTTTAATTTTCAAAAGCTATTATCATCATCCTATGTTTTAGTCCGCAAATATTGCAAGACATTGTCCTAAAACAAAGTCCATCTTCATAGTCCGTGTCCTTGCCGAGAAATCTCCCTAGATTAGCGCCGCCTCTTCACTGTGGCACTGGTGACAGAGCGGGCGCCGGCCCCAGTCGTCAGTGCCGCTGTATCCCCTGTCGCCCTGCCATGCCTTTTTATTTACTTGTAGATTCAATCTGCCCAAGTCTGGAGATATCTGCAGTCAGATCTAAACCTAGCAGTTCATTTAACCTCGTGACCCCAACCGTTTTGCCGGCTATCTCAGTTTGTGCATGCAATAAGTGGACTCTCTAATTCATAACTATCCGCTCACAACACCTCTACACAAAACTTCACGAACTTCAAATGTTCACGAACTCAACTCCAGACCATTTTAATCGCTTAAATAAAAATTCTTTAAATAAAAAAAGTTTCTTCTACCCAGACTTTCATGATTATCCAGTTTTGGCAAAATCATATTTTCACGTCTATATAATACACGTTGTAAGTATTAAAATATGTGTTTTGTAAATTATTTACGATTATAAAACTATTAGCAGTTACCCGCGGTTTCGCACTCAATTTCGTAGGCTATGCACGTGTATCAGTCCTTCTGGTTTGAGTGAATTATATTTCCGACGCCAATGTTCAGTTTGCGTTGTTGCCACGATTAATTGTATTAAGTGTATATTTGAGGTCATTGTCATTTATTCCGGTCTTATTATTTTTTGCCATAATAAGGAATATATTTTTTCCAATCAGGAAATCTGTGTATACACAGGTCTGAGAAGCCTAATTCTGTCAAAAGACAATTAAGATAGGGTTATTACAGTCTTTAAAGTTATAGTAAATGTTAAAAAGTAACTGTGTTTTTTATATCTGCATTACAGTACTAACCAAGCACTGCATATTTAATATTTGCTAAAGTCTACGGTTAATATGATATTTTTATTAACAGTGGTTGCAGAAAAGTATGAAATAAGAAGTGTTGTTACCACTAAGCTTGTGAATTTAAAACTTTAAAAGTAAACCATTTTAAAATAGTGATTAATTAATTAAAAAATAGGGTTGTGCTGTCATAAAACAATGTTTGCTCAATTCACTACGTTTAACAAGCTCTTCCAACCTATTCTATTATAAAATAATGTTTTTATTTTCCTATCTAACCGATTTTTCCATGATATTGCACGATAGTCAAATAATTATTCCGTAATTCAGATCGGAGAAGAATCCAACTAATCAGAGATCATTATAATCGAAACAGCCTTTCTTGAGGTATAAATAGTGTAACCAACCCATCTTTGTTTTTTTTATAGTCTATAGATAACAAGAGTTATAGATTATTTACACATTTTTCCTATCAGTATTAATTAATTAAATTTAGAAGATTATATAGTGAAATTATCTCGGAAGTTGGTTTATAATTTCTTAATTCTTTTAGCTATGTTATGTTTACAATGTACTGTAAAAAGACAATCGTACTTTCTTGAGCTTCATTAGTGTAGGTTATACAGTATATTAATATGCAAACATTCATTACATAGGTTTGGACACTGAGTTTGGTTATTATCGCTGCAAAATATCTTACCAGCAACGAGGTAAGTACAGGAACACTCACAACACCTGTCCGCTATAAATTATCATTCTCTAGTAAAACGTTTTGGGATCAAACACTCAAGGGACGTGCAAAGGGTCAAACATTTTGCAAGTTGATAGCATGGTCGGAGAGTAAATGCTCTGGACCTCTTATTGCAGTCGCTCAACGCTTTAAACACATAAGTACATCTGTGATGTCTTTCTTTCACACAGCATGTAAATATAATGTAAGTGATGCATTACAAAAATCTTCTATATTCTATTTATAAATAGGATACTAACTCTATTAATAAACGATTAAGTTGAAACAGATATGACGTACTAAAACTATCCACTTGCAACAGACAACCGGTGACAAACTTTCTTGTCAAGGGAGCAGTGTGTGGAGATCACGAGCAGTCTGTCAGGCAAAGTAAAAGTGTCCTACGGTGTTCTACATGGTTCAATCCTGGAGCCAATTCTTTTTATAGTTTACATCAACAAGGTTTAATGCGTTACTTCAAAATTGAAAAGTGATTCGATAGGCAGACGATACGACTCTCTGCGTTGTGTTAAAAACTAAACAATCTTTTTAATCAAAGCCTTTAATGAAATAAACGCTTGCATCGAGCTCTTTTGAAGAGATAAATAAAAAAAACCCAAACCAACGTGATCAACTTTTGTATCCATCAATTAGAAGATAAAAAGCAACCAATTGTGATGGCCGGTGAAGCTGTTTTAGATGAAACCGAATCCACCAAGTATCGAGTTATGCACCTCTGGACCGTGGACTGATTAGTCTGAAGCAAACACATCTTTTCAACATTTTTTCAAATTTTGTCTCGGCCATTCATGTCTTACACAATCTAGAAATATTCTTATCGTTATCGGTTACTCAAAACCGCAGACTTTAATCCACATTTGCCCTACGGTTTGATTCTATGACGCAGTCGTTATAAGTATAAATTTAACGAAGTTCTTAGAACAAAACAAAGTTTCCAGACCATTTCAAAATTTAAATCCAGAGAGTCGTGTAAAAGTGCCTTTGGAGAGCTTGGGTCATCATATATTTGTCATCATATATTGAGGCTTCGAGTACGAACTGGTTCAGGGCAAGGACGTCTACCAGTACGAGACCAGAGGCAGATTTAACTTTAGAATTAAAGTTTTGATTCGCACAAGAACTATGTTAGAATGTTAGAACTATGTGGGTAATTATGTTAGAAACGGAAGTAAAAGTTATAACAATAACTTAAATCATTGAAAATTTCATCTAAAAATTATGAATTTTCATTGTGAATAATATACCAACAATTATGTTAAGAAATATTCACGTGATTGGAATTACTCATGATGATAACTTTGTATGATTGATTAAAAGTGAGATAATCGAACTGACTTTCCATTATCTCACTGCATGGCTGCGTTTTCCCTAAGCCTGCTGTAATGGTATCTGTGAGTAACGTATCGTTAATTAAATTACATACAGCCTGCAGTGTGACATGTACATGTGATATTGGATTGTTTGTGTGGTACATTGATCTCGACTTGTGCAAGTAATCCGATTATAGTTTCTTCTTCTTTGCTGCCCTATTCTTTTTCTGCTACGGAATTCTTGTCTGTGTCTGAGAAATGATTTGGAGTCGTAATTCATAAAGATGAATTCTGATAAATTTTTAAACTAGATATTATTTTTTTGTCCTGACAGGCTCCGCAGGTTGTAGGTAAAATACAGTTGTATGAGTCATGAACTTGGTGAATGTTTTCTTGCCTTGGGCTTGCATCAACAAAGTGTAACCCTAGGAACTTTTTAATTAATAAATTTTACTACTTACACAGGCGTCAGACGCCACTCCCGCCCAGGCAGTTGTTAGCTTCATCTCGTCTGACAACACAATCTGTAGTAGACGGCTCCCTATCTTCCAATATTATAAACTGAATATTTTAATATGCTTTTAAAAATCTCCTCCCTGTTTATCCCAAATTGTTTTCAGTAAAATTGATAACATTTAATTTTACATTATTTTTACGCATCCGTTGTATTTCTACGAATGTGAAGAACGGGTGAACTGCCTGGTAACAGTTAAACTCCCATGAGAATTTATTAATTATTTTGGGAATTTCCAGGTTTTTTGTGATCCAGTGAGTACAAGATGTTGGACAGTAAAAATTACTACTACTGTTTGCTTGATTATAAACAACTAAATTTTATATTTTATTGTATTAGTTATACAGAAGAGATACCTCATCCAATACTACAAACTGAGGCACCGAAAATGTGAACGCTCCGTGTGAGAGGCTCAGTTAGCTCAGGTGGAAAATGTTCGAACGCTAACACTCAAAGTGACGTGGCGCAGCCCTAGCGTCGGACCTCAAAACTATCTGAGATAATTCCCCGGACCTCAGCAGATCGTGTCCGTATGGACGATTTATCTTCAACGCAACTAATACAATACCATCCTAGATATTTAGGCAGTTTATCAACTAATTATCTATTGATAATCTTATAAACACAATGTATGTAGTAATATTCAATAAACTATAAATCTTTGTTCGTAAATTATGTTGTAATTTAAGATAAATTTCTTAATTTTGTAATTTTCATCATAGTTATTATTTTTATTAGTTTATAGTTTATTCAGTTGAGACGGTTTTGTACAGTTTAGTGTGACTTCAAACGTGGCATAATTTGTATAAAGTATAGATAAAACATAAGATGTTAAAATTATAGTAATACCTATTTTATTCATATATTAATAACAATACTGTATAATATAATCCCTGTAATAGAGTGTTAATACAAACACACATTTTTAAAGGAATCTCAGAAAATATTCATTTTGCAGCAAGGTTTAAATAGGAAACCTTGCTGCTATAAACTATAAAAAATTTAGTTTAATATATTTAATTTTTCAATGTGGTGGGAATATTTAACGTCTCTTATGTCAAATTATTTTAATGTGTTTAAAGATACAACATAATTTTAATAGTTGGTAATTTCGAGATGCTATACTGATTCTGTAAAATCAATTTAAAGTTGTAAAAGATTTTCTAATTTAAACTAAAATAACACGGAAATATATTTATAAGAAAACGAATTAAATTTGTTTAGTTATTTCTGAATTCTGACTGTATTATACTTATTGAAATTGAAAACAACTCCTTTAGTGCCTTAATTTACTCACCTTACTTAGTGGAACAAAATTCACTTATGGATATATAGCAGACAATTTTGCTGAATCCGACATATTTACTCACATTAGTTACCGTATAACCCTGCTTTTGATCACAAGTTCAGTGAAGTAACTTCTAGGACGAAACCTAATCGAAGTGAGGCTACAGAATAAGAAGATTAAAGCACTCTGGTCTGAAGTACATCATAAGTTAGATTTAAAGTTTTCGTTATGATTATGGAAGTCTGAATACTGAAAGATCTACTTACTTTCAACATACTGGATAGCATCACAGTTATGTAATATCAACTTGGAGTGTCACCAGAGAACATTCTGGTATATAAAGCGTTTCATTATTTGTCGGATATTTTAGAAGGTTGTTACATGCGCTAAAACAGGCTTACGATAGATTACTATTAGGCAAATGGAGAAACTACAAGATTCTAATTTGTACGTGTATTTTCATGTTTAAACTTCAGAAATTTCACACAGTTTAAAATATATAGATGTGGCATACATTTTATTAAAGTATGTTGGATAAAAATTAAAAATATTACTACTAAATTTTAAAATGACATGGTGGAAAATTGATTAAAATCCATATTTAATTTGATGATACCAAAAGGACAAAAATATTAATACCTTATATTTTAGCACAAGATAAAAAGAAACCGATAAAACCCATTTAAATGTAGAAGTAAATTTGAATTATATTCAAGATGGAGGCACACAAGCATAATTTATTATCCAGTGACTCGTAAGAAAATAATAATATCGTAACAAAATATTGCTACTTTTGGAGAAATGCTCTTGTAGACTAAATATATTTTAAGTTTTTATGAAGCGTTTCGTGGAGTTTAATTTTTAAAGTTTTAATATCCACAATTTTAAAATGTAATAAGTTTTAAATACTGTGAATTTGAAATACAAGGTAGATAATTAGGTTCATATCGAGTTTTGTGTATTTTTAACACTAACCAATTTCAAATTAAAGAATAAAATATGGATTACGCCTTTATTAATATATACTTAAATAAAAATTACTGATCATATTACATTATAGTTAAATAATTTCCTTCTAAACTCATTCCATTTTTGTCACACCGCATGTCACAGGACAGACAAGAAATATTACTTTTAGATTTATGTTTACATGGTAATTTATGGATAATTGAGCCCAATAAGGATCAATCCTCTAAAATACACAGGAATTTGAATGTGGCGTATATACCACTTAATTTAAATCATTCAATGGCTACTTAGCTTAATGTAAAATTATCAAGAATGTTGGCATTATCTTAAACTGTTTGTTACACGTAATATAGCTATTAGCGTAAATGAAATGCATTAAGAAAAATATACTTTGTGTAATCACCATAGTCTTTGCTAAACGCTACCAATATAACAGAGAAACAGATGACAGTAAATTGTCTCCTTTATCTGTAGGACGATCACAGCGCGTACAATGCACGAGTATCCGAGGGAAGCCCTACATCTGCTTCAACAAGTAGGGAGGTAGTTTATTGCGATCACGTCACAGTCTGCCCTACAACCTGTTGATGGGAACCCCGTTCTACAGGTACGAGTATGGGCTCGAACTGATTTAACTCTTGTACCCCTCACACTATTTGGTACCTTGGCCCAATAAACGTAGTTTGACAGAAATATTGTAGCACTTTGCTTTATTGGTTATCAGGTTTTAATCTATTTAATTTAATACATAAATAAAGCGAGATATCTTACCAAGAGACGTGTTTTGAGCATGTAAAATAAGAGACTAAGCATATAAATACATGTTCTTATTAACAGGTACATAGATACAAAACAGAATTTAGAAATGGAACTGATCCAGAGCTTGTAAGTAATTAATTATATTACAAATAATAGTTATGATTATGAATGTCGTAAATGGAGACAGATACAATGGATTCATGCACTGGATCAGAATATGGAAATATTCAGTAATTTTTTGCTATATAAGAAAGCCCAGGCAGGGGGTGGCACTCTAGTGCCACCTAGGCTACTGCTAGTCTAGGCTAGCAAGAACTTTTGACTCTTAGGGAATGAACCCCCCCCCCCCCCCAACACCAACAGTTATCTCCCGCAGTAGACTAGACCTACCGAACTACCCTTGTACCCCAGAATCTCGATATTTGCTGTTAGCGATGTGGCGTTCCTGAATATCCATAAGGTTATCCAGATTTAAGTGAAACATCGGTTTTTGCTGTACCAGTTTTGGTTAAACAGGAAGGTATAAACCAGTCAGAGTTGAACCCTCCTGATTACCTCCCAAAAAGTTGCATTCATTTATTAACCTATTAGTCATTCGTTTCTTTATTGCTATTATTATTTACTTATTTATTATTATGGTTCAATCGGTGTCTGGTTGGAATATTTATTGTTTTCATTTTTAAATAAAAGTTTGCTCACATCCTTTTAAGATGCTGTTTCGAAAAAATGAAAACAGAAACAGTTGTTCCGATTAATCCTAGAGGTAGGCATTTGAAACTGAATTTTGGAACATCTTCTAATAAGGCCCGAATAAAAACAGTTGAATATAAGGATATACACCTTTTTCTGTATGAGCATGAAATATTATTGGATGGAATTGTGTAATAATACAAAAATAATTTCCTCAAGAAAACAATTTATTCCAAACATATAATTTTCGTAAACTATATTTAATTTTAATTGATGAAATAATACAAACGTGTTACTCCCTGAAACTATAACTCATGCTGTAAAAGTTTCATATTTTTATCTTCAACATATATTAATTGTGCCTGATTAAAAAGCACCTTGGTTTAGATGCATAAGTGACCACATTCCTGACCGGGGTGACGGCTGGAGAACTTCGTAAGGCCACCATTGTTAATTAATTGCTTAATTGCACATTGGTAATGACTGACAGTGCTCGCTGCCACCATGATTGTGTGTTCAGTCTCTCAGCTAACCGCATTGTTCAGCAGTGCCGGATTTGCCATTGGGCCATGGGTTGAAGGGCGAAAGGGAAAAACGAAGTAAACAAACTATTTATATAAATTAAGAGTCATTTGGGTTTATTTAAGAGCTATACAAATAGTACTCTTAACTACAGTATTATTATAATCAGTGATATTTGATAACGTGCCAGCTGAACTATGATGAATTGGTGGTCTCAACGTTTGGTTACTCGAGGATCCGTGAGACGACGTCTTATCAACCCTCTCCGTCCTCTTATTAAACTTATTATTAATTTGTTTTAATACAACAAACTTTTAAATATTTGTTGCAATACTAATAGTATATAAAATTAAACTAAATTGTGCTGTACCATATATCCACTACTTTGATTTAAAATTAGTGAATGTTAAGTGAACTTAAAATAATAAATTGAACCAGTTTGAATTAAAGAAGACTGAAGTCAGACATTGGCAGTTCTGAATGAGAGGTAAAATTAAATTATTACAAGACACTACTGTATACTTCGTTAGGTGGCGGCCATTGGTGCTGGTAAATCAGAAGTCATCTTTAATTAAATTATTACAAGACACTATACTTCGTTAGGTGGCGGCCATTGGTGCTGGTAATTCAGAAGTAATCTTTAATTAAATGATTACAAGACACTATACTTCGTTAGGTGGCGGCCATTGGTGCTGGTAAATCAGAAGTCATCTTTAATTAAATTATTACAAGACACTATACTTCGTTAGGTGGGCGCCATTGGTGCTGGTAATTCAGAAGTCATCTTTAATTAAATTATTACAAGACACTATACTTCGTTAGGTGGCGGCCATTGGTGCTGGTAATTCAGAAGTCATCTTTAATTAAATTATTACAAGACACTATACTTCGTTAGGTGGCGGCCATTGGTGCTGGTAATTCAGAAGTCATCTTTAATCCGTCGGTCTCCACTTTAAAGTGTTAGAGAGGCTTCTTCCTGGTGAATTAAGACTTTTTTGTATCAATGGTTCAGTTCATGAACTGCCATCTGCTTATCTGAGGTGCTTGCTACTCTTTGTTTAAAGTTTATTATCGACTGTGAATGATTTGAAAGCAAATATATATATATATATATATATATATAATTATTTTGTATTTGGCCGTATCTGGCACATATGCGTTTAAATAACCAAACTAAAATATGATCGGAAGACCAAATACCTGTCAAATGACTTTTATTTACATTACATTTGTGTAAGTGGTAATAGCCTTATTTAATTTCAATAAATGTTGAATCGCAAAAAGTACTTGCTCCGCTGGGACTGGAACCCGGATCTCTCACTTGCCGATAATATATACTCTTTGTTTAAAGTTTATTATCGACTGTGAATGATTTGAAAGCAAATAGATATATATATATAATTATTTTATATATTTGGCCGTATCTGGCACATATGCGTTTAAATAACCAAACTAAAATATGATCGGAAGACCAAATACCTTTCAAATTACTTTTATTTACATTACAAATTAAATTTAAATATAATATATATATATATATATATATATATATATATATATATATATATATATATATATATATATATATTACAAAAATATAACACAACCTTTCAAAGATTGGAATCTATTTTTACAAATATTTTGGTTAAAAATGTATAAAACTAAAAAGATATAGTGATTTCATCATCACATACAAGATTTTTTTTACTTTGGTGCATGCGTAATATTACGCCTTAAAAATTTTCGACACCTGATGAAGTAGACATCTTCTAAATATAAAATGACCTAAATTTGTATAACTACGTTTTGTTTCTTTTTTTAAATTATTTTCTATTCCTATTAAGTTATATTGTTAATATTTATACGCCCGTATAAAAAAATAAACAGATTTTAGAAATAAGGACTACATTTGTCAAAATTGAAAGACGATAGTTACGTTTTATCACAGGTTTCATGACATCTTCCATTAAAATCTTTGCAACATTCCTGAATAAGTTGACAACAAATCCTTATCAGGTCCGGGTCATAGATGAAGGGTCACTGTAAGGTTACCATTGCTTATTGATGAATCTAATTAATTACACGTAGCCAATAACTAACATTGTTTGTAGCCAACACGATTGTATGTTCAGTCGCTCAGCTGACCGCATTGTTCAGTCGAATATTATTCATGCTTTTAGCAACAAAAACTAAGTTTTAAACAATTCCACTAAAAACACATTCTTGTTTAATTAACTCTTTCTTATAAGTAAATCTATATAAATATATTTATTTGTTTACAGACATGCAGGATTCTTACTATGGTTGACGGAAAACGCTTATCAGCCAAGGAGGTGTCCGGATAAATGTCGATATGTTTCATTAAGGTTAACATTGTTTATTGATTAATCCAATTAATTACATGTTGCTAATAACTAACACTGTTTACAGCCAACACGATTGTATATTCAGTCACTCAATTTACCGAATTATTGAGTCCAATAATACACGCCTTTTAGCACAGACACTATAGAGTATTGCACTACAAAGGTTTCGTATTTACATAGTAGTAGAAAATATTTATCTTGAGTATAGTTAGTGGCGGGTTTAAAAGTAGAATAGAGACAAACCCTGTCCAGGACACGAGGATTTGTTTTGTGGATTGTGATTACAGATTATTAATGAATGATGTTTACCAATTATTGTCATTGTTCGCCCCGCTGTTAAGTGCTCAATTATAAATGTTATCGGTATATGGTACAAAAACTTATAACACTACGTGGAATTGCTTCCACCTTCGTTAGTCGAGTGTGATGTGTTTGAAGTCTTGTGCTAATTTCCTCCAGTCTGTACCTTATGCAGTTCGTCATAAATAATAATATCATATCATATATCATAAAAAAATATGTATCACTTAATTATTATTTTAACTTTGAGAGTAAATAATCGCCAAATATTTAGTTTTTGTCTTAGTGTTTTTTTATTTTTTTTTTTAACACCTGAAGAAGGGGGTAGATTTCCTCGAAACGTAGTGATATAGCATATTTGAACATATAACCATGGAAAATGTCCAAAATTCTATAATCCTCTTAAACCTTTCATCGTCAAGAACAAACTTTAAACTAAGTATATTTTCTTTTCCTCATTCCTCATAAACATAATGTACAAGCTGTTTAACTAATAGAGACGACCACAAACACTGGCCATGTCCATTATATACACGGTAAGGTCACCATTGTTTATTAATGACCTTAATTATACGTTGCCAATAACTAGTGACGTTGTTTGCTCCTGCCATGATTGTTTGCTTAGTCGCTCGGCTGACCGTACTGTTTAGTCTATTAATACCTTGCTTTAAACAGAGAATTATAGATGATTTTAGTGACACATACAGGTTCCTTAACCACTTCGCTAGATAATATTTACTTTCCTCATTCCTCATAAACGTGTTGTAGAAGGTGTTTAACTAATAGAGGTGACCACAAACACTGACCGTGTCAGAGACAAGGGTTGCAGGGCACGGTAAGGTCACCATTGTTTATTAATGACTGTAATTATACGTTGCCAATAACTGACGTTGTTTGCTGCCGCCATGATTGTTTGCTTAGTCGCTCGGCTGACCGTACTGATTAGTCTATTATTACCTTGCTTTAAACAGAGAATTATAGATGATTTTAGTAACACAATTAGATTCCTTGACCACTTACACTAGATAATATTTACTTTCCTCATTCCTCATAAACGTGTTGTAGAAGCTGTTTAACTAATAGAGGTGACCACAAACACTGACCGTGTCAGAGACAAGGGTTGCAGGGCACGGTAAGGTCACCATTGTTTATTAATGACTGTAATTATACGTTGCCAATAACTGACGTTGTTTGCTGCCGCCATGATTGTTTGCTTAGTCGCTCGGCTGACCGTACTGTTTAGTCTATTATTACCTTGCTTTAAACAGAGAATTATAGATGATTTTAGTAACACATACAGGTTCCTTAACCACTTTCGCTAGATAATATTTATTTGCTTTACTTTAGTGCCTTTCAATACATGATAATTTACAATACATTATTATGATTGCTTCAAAGAGATTTAGAAATGTGTCGCTCAATAGTAAACGATTATATTTTTGAAACCCGATGTAGTAAATGTTAAACATCCGTTAATACGTCCTGCTATATATAAATATTGAATATTAGTTACAAATAAATTAGAGTATTAATAAATATAGAAACAACTTATAATGGAATATGCGAAACTGAATAATTATATATAATTTAAATAAACATTGAATCGCAAAAAGTACTTGCTCCGCCGGGACTCTTACTTGCCTGATAATATATATATATATATATATATATATATATATATATATATATATATATATATATATACAGAGAATTATAGATGATTTTAGTAACACATACAGGTTCCTTAACCACTTTCGCTAGATAATATTTACTCATTCCTCATAAACGTGTTGTAGAAGCTGTTTAACTAATAGGGGTGACCACAAACACTGACCGTGTCAGAGACAAGGGTTGCAGGGCACGGTAAGGTCACTATTGTTTATTAATGACTGTAATTATACGTTGCCAATAACTGACGTTGTTTGCTGCCGCCATGATTGTTTGCTTAGTCGCTCGGCTGACCGTACTGTTTAGTCTATTATTACCTTGCTTTAAACAGAGAATTATAGATGATTTTAGTAACACATACAGGTTCTTTAACCACTTTCGCTAGATAATATTTATTTGCTTTACTTTAGTGCCTTTCAATACATGATAATTTACAATACATTATTATGATTGCTTCAAAGAGATTTAGAAATGTGTCGCTCAATAGTAAACGATTATATTTTTGAAACCCGATGTAGTAAATGTTAAACATCCGTTAATACGTTCTGCTATATATAAATATTGAATATTAGTTACAAATAAATGATAGTATTAATAAATATAGAAACAACTTATAATGGAATATGCGAAACTGAATAATTATATATAATTTAAATAAACATTGAATCGCAAAAAGTACTTGCTCCGCCGGGACTCTTACTTGCCGGTGATATATATATATATATATATATATATATATATATATATATATATATATATATATATATATATCATTTGAAAACTAACACCACTGCACAAACAAAAGAAAATATTTTTATCAATCTACGTATGTTACGAACAACAAGGGCTAATACAGCTGTAAATAGTTTTTTCGGACATTTGCCATTGTAACGTAAAATGGAAACAAGTGTCAATAAGTTTCGGGATCTAACATCTACACATAACTACATACTAGGTTACGATACGATTGAAAATGTCCTAAAACTCATGTTATTTTCACGAGAACTACATCGTCAAAAAACAAACTTCAAACAAAGAATAGTGTAGAGTTCTAAAGCTGATACAAGTAATCGCTTAGCATACACAGTAATAGAAGTCATGAAAACATTTTTTTAACAGTCTAAAAAAATTGAATAAAATTTTATTTCCTTCATAATATTTAATGTACGCGAAATATTTTGACTTGAATTATATTTATTTCATGTAATAATTTCCGGAAAAAATTTGTTTGTAATGTACAGTTTCAAAACATAACTTTTTCAAAAATATTCTTATTTCCTTTTTATTTTTTGAGTGTTGATTGTTACTAAATCACTCATACATACCTACGTTGCCCAATTGTTTAACACAGAGGGTCGGATTTTTAAAGTAGCATTTTGTCCATACGATGCTTTGTGTTTTGTGAAAAAATTATAATTATAAAGTAAAAAAAAAAATAAGAATGCCTTACTTGACCAGAAGAAGTTACCAGATTAAGAAGCCCTCTCTAACACTTTACCTGGGGACCGACGACTTAAAGGTTACTTTCGAACCAATAGACGGACAAACTGGCTGGTTCCAAGTATAGGATCCCTCAGCGGTCAAGCATCCATGCAGTAGCCAGGTTCGCCGCGTTGTTTGATTCGGTTATCTCGCGATAACTGCTGTTACTACTACACTGCTATGTATTACCAATAGTACGGCTGTAACACTTGTAAATGAACTTTGTGTAAATCAGTGCAATCGAACCGAGACCGTAAATGAGATCAAAAGAATAGAATGCAAACTTTAACCTGTTGTCTATACAACCACTTTAGAGACCTTGAGGTAACAGAGTTTAAACTGAAACTGCTTAAACATTCTATGGAACATATGCTAATGGAGAATTATTCGTTAGCGAGATTTCGGGAACCCTAACATAAAAGACTTAGAGGCCTTAGAGCTTCTAGAGAACAAGAGTTTCCAGAGATCGAATGATCTGACACCGCTACCTGCTATTGAAAACTGAGGTCTACCTGAGGCCGAGAACATTCAGAAGTAGGAGGACACCGTGACCTTCGAGAGTCCAACCTCTTCCAGAGCATAAAGGATTCCAGGCATCAAACTGATACCCGCCAGCCACCCCCCCCCCCACATATAGTGTTCTTTCTACATCACTCTCATTCGTAGTATGCACTACTCGAATATTCTGGCAATTTATTGTACGAATTATTCATGTCATAGTATATTTTTACCCTTGACACATCAAGATTGGTTGATTGGTTTTATTACAATAAGAGAAATGCTTATTAACTACTTTTCCTTTTTATAAGGTCCGACATACCATTCATTTCACATGTATATGAATTATAGAAGATATACAACAAAAATCGTTCAAGAATATCTATCTAAAACAACCTTAGTTCATCTGGTTGATCTATTCTACTGACATCACAGAGGTCAAGTACCTTAGCACGGTGTGATCAGTTATTGGGATAATTAGTAGCGTCGTGCATCAGTAACACACTAAACAATGTTTGCGTAATGACCAACGACAGACATGCGACCTACGGCAGTTTGTGCTCGGCAATGTGTAGTTATTATCTGTGGTGGAAAGGTAACAACGATTGTTCTATTGGTGCGGCAAAGGCTCAAGTACCTTAGCACGGTGTGATCAGTTATTGGGATAATCAGTAATGTCGTGCATCAGTAACACACTAAACAATGTTTGCGTAATGACCACCGACAGACATGCGACTTACGGCAGTTTGTGCTCGGCAATGTGTAGTTATTATCTGTGGTGGAAAGGTAACAACGATTGTTCTATTGGTGCGGCAAAGGCTCAAGTACCTTAGCACGATGTGATCAGTTATTGGGATAATCAGTAATGTCGTGCATCAGTAACACACTAAACAATGTTTGCGTAATGAACACCGACAGGCATGCGACCTACGGCAGTTTGTGCTCGGCAATGTGTAGTTATGATCTGTGGTGGAAAGGTAACAACGATTGTTCTATTGGTGCGGCAAAGGCTCAAGTACCTTAGCACGGTGGATGATCAGTTATTGGAATAATTAGTAGCGTCGTGCATCAGTAACACACTAAACAATGTTTGCGTAATGACCACCGACAGACCTGCGACTTACGGCAGTTTGTGCTCGGCAATGTGTAGTTATTATCTGTGGTGTAAGGTAACAACGATTGTTCTATTGGTGCGGCAAAGGCTCAAGTACCTTAGCACGGTTGTGATCAGTTATTGGGAATTTAGTAGCGTCGTGCATCAGTAACACACTAAACAATGTTTGCGTAATGACCACCGACAGGCATGCGACCTACGGCAGTTTGTGCTCGGCAATGTGTGTAGTTATGATCTGTGGTGTACGGTAACAACGATTGTTCTATTGGTGCGGCAAAGGCTCAAGTACCTTAGCACGATGTGATCAGTAATTGGGATAATCTGTAATGTCGTGCATCAGTAAACACACTAAACAATGTTTGCGTAATGACCACCGACAAGCATGCGACCTACGGCAGATTGTGCTCGGCAATGTGTAGTTATGATCTTTAGTGGGAAGGGTAACAATGATTGTTTTATTGGTGCGGCAAAGGCTCAAGTACCTTAGCACGATGTGATCAGTTATTGGGATAATCAGTAATGTCGTGCATCAGTAAACACACTAAACAATGTTTGCGTAATGACCACCGACAGACATGCGACCTACGGCAGTTTGTGCTCGGCAATGTGTAGTTATAAAACTTTGGTGGAAAAGTAACAACGATTGTTCTATTGGTGCGGCAAAGGCTCAAGTACCTTGGCACGGTGTGATCAGTTATTGGGATAATCAGTAAGGTCGTGCATTAGTATAACACACTAAACAATGTTTTGCGTAATGACCACCGACAGGCATGCGACCTACCGCAGTTTATGCTCGGCAATATGTAGTTATGATCTGTGGTGTAAGGTAACAACGATTGTTCTATTGGTGCGGCAAAGGCTCAAGTACCTTAGCACGATGTGATCAGTTATTGGGATAATCAGTAATGTCGTGCATCAGTAACACACTAAACAATGTTTGCGTAATGACCACCGACAGACATGCGACCTACGGCAGTTTGTGCTCGGCAATGTGTAGTTATAAACTTTGGTGGAAAAGTAACAACGATTGTTCTATTGGTGCGGCAAAGGCTCAAGTACCTTGGCACGGTGTGATCAGTTATTGGGATAATCAGTAAGGTCGTGCATTAGTATAACACACTAAAACAATGTTTGCGTAATGACCACCGACAGGCATGCGACCTACCGCAGTTTATGCTCGGCAATGTGTAATTATGATCTGTGGTGTAAGGTAACAACGATTGTTCTATTGGTGCGGCAAAGGCTCAAAGTACCTTAGCACGATGTGATCAGTTATTGGGATAATCAGTAATGTCGTGCATCAGTAACACACTAAACAATGTTTGCGTAATGACCACCGACAGACATGCGACCTACGGCAGTTTGTGCTCGGCAATGTGTAGTTATGATCTGTGGTGGAAAGGTAACAACGATTGTTCTATTGGTGCGGCAAAGGCTCAAGTACCTTTAGCACGGTGTGATCAGTTATTGGGATAATCAGCAATGTCGTGATCAGTAACACACTAAACAATGTTTGCGTAATGACCACCGACAGACATGCGATCTACGGCAGTTTGTGCTCGGCAATTGTGTAGTTATGATCTGTGGTGGAAAGGTAACAACGATTGTTCTATTGGTGCGGCAAAAGGCTCAAGTACCTGAGCACGGTTGGTGTGATCAGTTATTGGGATAATTAGTAGCGTCGTGCATCAGTAACACACTAAACAATGTTTGCTTGCGTAATGACCACCGACAGGCATGCGACCTACGGCAGTTGTGCTCGGCAATGTGTAGTTATGATCTGTGGTGGAAAGGTAACAACGATTGTTCTATTGGTGCGGCAAAGACTCGAGTACCTTAGCACGATGTGATCAGTAATTGGGATAATCAGTAATGTCGTGCATCCAGTAACACACTAAACAATGTTTGCGTAATGACCACCGACAGGCATGCGACCTACGGCGGTTTGTGCTCGGCAATGTGTAGTTATGATCTTTAGTGGGAAGGTAACAATGATTGTTTTATTGGTGCGGGATAGACAAAAACCAGGTCGGACCTGGTGCGATTCTCTTCCCACTAAAATGCACTAATATACTTTATTTTACAACCCAACTATTTATGATGCCTTAAATTTAATATAATGACTATATAATCTATATATATAAAAATGAATGTTTGTATTTGTCCTTTATGGAATCGTGAACTATTGGACCGATCATGATGAAAATTTGTACGTATATGTATTTTTCTACGGAGAAGGTTTATAAGCTATGCCCATCCCTTTCCCGATTCAGGATTCCGCCCCACTGGTTACAGAAATACCCATAAGAAATGCATTGCAGCAAACATATGTTAACGTCTTTTCAAATTTTTAATCAGCTGTTCTTTGTAAACATATATTACACTTATAGTTTTAAAGCTTAGAGTAAGCTTAAGAGAAACGACAAATTTTGTTTAAACTGTTTTTGCAATCACTGTTAAACATAGACTTTACTATCCAGATAATACAATTCAAATTTGACGTAAAAATTCACCTTTAACTGCAATATTTATTTAATATAAAACCATGCTCATGCTTGATCAGAAGAGTAATGCAGATATCATAATTACTATCTTACGTTGGCTACAAATATAAAGAATGTTATAAAATCAACCTTAGTTGTTTTTTTTGACAGAAGTATGGTTCTCAAAACTCCGTGTGTACATATTCTCTCGATCGAGACAACAAAGCAAGCTCAATCGTGGCATCGGAGATATAACTAATTTAATCTAAAATTTATTATAGTAAAAAAAAAAATTTACTAAGTAATATAAGGACTTCGGTTCTTAAGATTTGCGTGCGAAGCCGTGGGTAACAGCTAGATAGAGGCAGGAATATGGTACATACCTTCATAATACGCCCAAGAGGCTCACGATGGAACGACTATCAATTATCTCAGCAATGTTTAGAATGTGATAGAAAAAAGAATAAGTGAATATAGTGTACTGTTTTCAACGGGAAATTGCGTGCGAAGCCGCGGGCAACTTTTGCAAAAAAATTATTGAAATGCGCAGCAAAGCGCGCCGGGCCCGCTAGTAATATAATAAGTAATCAATTTCTATATTATTTGTTTAAATATTATAATAGGTCATCCTTTTACTGGAATCAATAATTTTTTACTCATTTGTTGAGACGTTTCAACTAAAATAAAAATACTGTGGCAAAAAGTATGTAACTGGATGTATCGACAAGGAAGTAAGCAAGCGCAGTGAAACTGTGACCATTGCAAATGATAACACACAAAGCAATACACCAGACACTATATGCAAATTTATATGACAGATAATTATCGATAGGGCTTTGGATACGTTTTTACTGATTAGGCATACGATACATATTTGATACCTAAATATTGATGTAATACCTAGATGTAGATATAAACCAAGGAAATAGCACGATAGAGCGAACATGGATTATTATATTGTTATAATGTGTAATATAATGATGTTGTTCTTTTATATATAACTAATGAAAAGGTAGTAAGTTTTGTGTTCATCAGCCTTGCATGTTTTGCACTTACAAAATAAGTATTTTCACTAAAAAAACAACAGACTTTTCAACCTTCGGATTCCTCCACATAGGTTTAAATATATTCAAGTTTTACTGATGGAGTTCATCAATTAAACTCATGGAATGCTGAGAAATTCTGTTGAGCCTCTTGTTGGTATTTATAATTTCTATGAATTCAGCGCTCCAAAACACTACTCTTCGAACTGGGTCAGGAAATTGGAATATTTTTCAGTCAACATTATATAAGTCTCCAGAGAAGAGTCTGAATTGTTTTGTATAACATTTAAAAAGTAAATGCTTATGATGAATATATTATTTGTCAGAAATTACATGCGAAGCTGCGGGTAAATACTAGTTTACTATACATTTCTCAACACATAACCATCAAAAAAGTTATCGAGACTTTTTATGATCATCACCTAAAAAGACAGTCATGTCTAACCATATAACTTTGAATGTAATCTTCTGTTTACTCTGTATACCCTGAAAGTTTCAATATTTCCGTAACTGAAAAGAACATTTACACAGGATTTATATATTCTAATTCCTGGTTTAATAGGAAAAAACGTAACAATAAACAAATTTTTAGGAATATATTTTATTTCAACGTCGTATTTAGCTATTTAAAACAAGTCAGGCATAACCTCTGATGCAGATCGTATTACTGTTTGTAAAACTTCTATTGGTGGTTAAACTTTGATTGACTTAAACCGCTTAAATATTTTTTTATTTATAAATAAAAAAAAAACTTTAAATTTCATATTCAAACTGACACCATTTGTTTGAAACTTAGGACATTTTTCATACGAAATATTTTAGAAATAGTGACACAAATTAAAAATTCAACTTCACATGTCAGTAGATAAGAAACTTTGATCAAATTTAAATGTAATTAAATTTTCATTTTTACAAACATCTACATTTAATTTCAAATTTAGGCTGCCGAGATGCATGTCACAATATTTTTAGAGATTTAGAGGTTTAATATCTCTTACTTTGTAAGACCTTTGGAAAATGTCCATCACACAAGACAAATAAACCAATAACAATAAAATTATCATAGATTTCAAGTTTATGAAAAGTTGCCATCACAGACAGTTATTTGTTTAATAAATAAACTTTCTAATAATATTTAATTAAAAGTTTAACTCTGTGAGTGTCAGGTAAGAAAGTGAGCAGTCGCCAGGAGCATCCAAGAGCTGTAAGAGCTATTAATTAACCTATTAAAAATGGTTTCAATGTGTTTGCTGTAGTACTGACGAAATTGTAAACCAAGTACACGTACTAAAATGATCTTGTATACACAAGTTTTAAAACTATACAGTTAGTGTGCGTGTTAATATCTTTCACGTAAAATAAATGTTTGCATTTATTTTATGATTATGATTTGTTATTTTATGATTATCTTATATCACAGTATTTTTATGGTGCCTCATAATAAAGAATATTATCGTTATTGAAAGTGTCCATGTTTTGCTTCAAATCACTATTATCATAGACAGTATTTTTATTAAGTGTTGTATGAGACACAATCTAGACAATGTCATCCACTCCAAAAGTTAGTGCAACAGTTATCATCTCATTGTAAATATAAGATGACGTTTCAATAAAATGTTCGACTAAATCAATGCATCAATGACATCTAAGTGATCAGAGTTAATCAAAATCATATACACGTGAATTATAATATTTGTATTGTTTATATAATTATATAACTAGTGATGTATATAGCCGAGAGGTTCTTAAATAGTTTTATAGTAATATTCGGTATTAATAATGTATACTTGAGATATATGATAGTTTATGAATTTTAAATTATCACCGTGTTTGAAGCTCAAAGATAAATAAAACGATTTACTACAATAAACATTGCTTCAACTTGCATATAGTTTTTTAAACATAAATTTTAATCCATATTGTGTTTTAAACGAGATAGTAGTTTATATAAATGTTAACGCCGTTACCTTTGAAATGTTCAACGGTCCTAAATGAAGGACTTACTGAACACACGAGTAGGAATCAAGGCACAGATAGAATCAAGTAGGACTAATGGTAGTCATCGTGTTAACCCCCATGAGGTGACAATGCTGATATGTTAGTGTATACTTTTGAAAACTTTGTATGACCGCCATCATGAAACTTTATGATATCGTAAAGTTTATTAGGACAAAAGTTGTAAAACACTTTTCACCCAACCCAACGGATGGGCTTATATTATAACCACCTCTTATGTACCTACGTATTATTTGAAGTACAAAACTTTATATACATATGTTACTTTTGTTACGTAGTGCCTCACACATAAAAAAACATTAGTAGAAATGTTACCACTGTGAGGATTTCCAAATAAATCCTCTTTGCAGGTTTTAAGGTTCCTGGTCTAATGCAGGAAATCTTTATGGATCGTTAAGATTAGAATTTCTTCCAACGTTCAAAATACCCTCAAAATACTCGGTATCTCAGAATACTTGGAGATACATTTTCACTATCTATATACAAGGATTATATTCATTCCGACGCGACATTGCCTCTGTTCGATGTCCAACATTCTTGGAATATACCTTATCTAGGCCTAGAAAATCTACATTCATTACGTTAAACAGCATTACACATTCAGAAACTACAAATTGAAGAAATTACTAAAGATTCAAATTGTATGTAAAAATTAGTGCTTTGGTAAGGCAATACAAGCCTTCGACAATAAACGAACCGATAATGGTGTATCTAAAACAAGGTAGGAGTACGCCATGCCTCGTGTCTCGTAAAAGACTTTGTTGAGATTGCAAGCAAAATTGAAGTCTATGAGTCAATTTAATTCAGCTACATATGTTATATTTTTGTTGTTTCCATCATGGTTATCGCAAAATTATTTTTTAACGATCAGTCAAATCCCGTGGAGTGACATACACCATCATTGAACTCGATTGTTTTAATATAGAAATTAAGTTTTTAATTCAAAATTCTATGTCTATAGATTAGTTTGTTCTCGAGATATCTTACGGACAAACGATATCATAAGATGTATAAGATAGAAATGAAATTTTGTCTCCGCTAACACTCAGCCAATAATTTTAAAAGTCGTATAGTGCAAATACAATAAATTAAGCTTACTAGAAACAAATGAAAGTATTAATTATATACTCTGTGAGAACAACAAAAATAGGTGGCTCCAATTTGGTATTTTTAAAATCAAAATTCAAAATTATAAAACACAGTTTTAAAACTACTTAGTATAAGACATAAAATACAAGAAGTAAAAAAATCTGTATTTTGAGATGAGTTCCAAATCCCGATCCATGATAAAGGTTTAACAAAAAGAATAAAGAATGTTGCAAACTAAACTATTTCTAAATGAGTAGTTTGATAGCCCAAGAGCCGAAAGCTGATTTAAATTTTAAATGACAAAACTCGTTCTTCTTGAAATCGAAGTTCCTTAAGAAAGAAATTAATCAAATTATTTAACCTTGTCTTTACAATAAAAACAAATTTTATATTTTTACCCTTTTTCATATTTTATATTTTCATACCTTCCCAATATGACTTCCACAAAAACTACCGCAGCTGACCATCAATTTCCTTCTAGGATGATACTCCCTATTGAATTAAAAAAAAAATTAGTGTGTGAGCTTATATACAATACAAACTGACTCTCAGCGCCAGGACAATAGGTTAGGGCCTAAATTTACTTGCAGGGTTTGAGCTTGAATTTGTTAAATGTCCTCAAATTAACGTCTGATTATGGATATAAAAAAAAAAAAAACAAAAAGTTTTCGTTTGTGATGAAATTATTAGACTTTAAAATTGCTTATCACAAGAGGAAGAACCCGAAAGGCAATGGTACAGTAAACTCAAACTATTTTCACTAAATAATTTATGAGCAAATCAGAAGCAACCAATAATTATGTGCCCGAGTTGTTTTTAGTGCCCCAGTACAGCACGACTGTAACTTGCCGTACTGTACGATGCCCAACACACATCGTCACCCGATCCTTCCATTAAAGGCCATGTCACACTGCCGTGGCGTCGCGTCCGTCCATCTGCGGATGGATTTTTTAAAATAATCGCTAACCATGTTGTCAAATAGGACAAGTCACACTGACATAACCGACGTGGCGCAACGTTCGTCGCGTCGGCCGCCGTCTGCTGGGATATGCGGCTGGAGCGATTCTTGGCCGACTTCGGCGATGCTACGATGGCTCGCGCATGCGTTAACCAGTTCCACTGTGGCCGACCAGTAGAATTATAATTGAATTTATTAAAGGTTCGAAAACTTCCCGGGTCATATGAATTAGCAATTTTGGCTAGATTTGTTACAACAGTCTCTCAATATCACATGTCTAACATATGTTTAATGCTTTTGCAAAACAATTAATTGAAGTTTCAATACATTTCTAATAAAATATTGAAAAAGTAATACATAATTATATCTCTACTAGCTCGCGGCTTCGCACGTAATTTCATTGGGTTTTGCACCTGTATAAGCACTTCTGGTTCGAGTGAATTATATTTCCAACTCCAGTATTGAGTTTGCCTTCTTCCCACGATCAAGAATATATGTTAAGAATAGTGTATATGGGCATTTTAATTTATCCCGGTTTAAGTACTTTTTGTTCCAACGCTGATTTTGCCTCTCTCCCGATCAAGAAAATATATATATAGGCCTATACACAGCTCTGAGAAGCCTACTTTTGTCAAAAGGCAACTTAGATAGGTTTTATAAAAGTCTTATTTTTATAGTAAAATTTAAACTACATTGCCTCTTATATCTGCACTGCTAGCAGCTTTGTACGCAATTTAGTAGGCGTTGCACGTGTATGACCACTGCTAGTTTGAGCGTATTATATTTCTGACGCCAATGTTGAGTTTACCTTGTTGCCAAGATCACTACGCCAAAAAGTTTATAATTTCGGCTATTGTAATTTACTTCGTTCATAGAATGTGTTCTTCCATAGTTTATTTTGTTTTCCCCGATCAAGAAAATATATATCAAATACCAGAGAAGCCTACTTCTGTCAAATGAGAAGTAAGATTGGGGTTATATCAGTCTTTAAATCTATAATAAAATGTGGTACTTTGGGATTATATCGACCACACCAGTATGAAGAACACAAAAATAGAAATTTATAGAAACAAACATGATAGAACGAAAAAACAACTCTTCAATTACAAAATTACAAACTTACAAGCATTTCCAGGTATTGTGATCGGTATTGTTGTCGCTGTTATCTTATCTTTCTCGAGAATCCTGATTACGGCAGGCCGCGCGGCATCACGTGATTTGCACGGTACATCATTGCCTTTCCATTACAATTCAATTTATATTTCTGATTAGCCCCTCTAGAATTTGATATTTTACTGATAGGTACTATCTCGAGGGATGTTTTTCTTTCGTCGACATCAGCGCGGGGCAGCACCGAAGGTGCTGCCGAAGCCCGCGCTGATGGCCGGAGGCACTCGCATTTTGGGTGGCGGAATGTGATCACGAATAAAAACAAGTTTTGAGTGTTTTTTTAATAAAAAGTTTAGTTTGGTAAATGTTTGTTTTTGTTGAATTTTTGTGTTTGGAGAAATGTAGAGGTAAAACACGGAAGTACAACAAAGCGATGCACCAGCTGAACGGGCGGCGAGACTCTGCAATCACGTTATCTACTAGACGCTCGACTTTGACCTCTGTCTGAGGATGGGGAGGTGTTTGCGATAAGACAATTCCTGTTTTATATTGACGAAATATTGTTCTACGCTAATCTAGTAATCAGTAGAAACGAAATGTGAAATAACGATTCATGTCTGGATGTGGTCGGTATAATCCCAAAGTACCTAAAATGTTTTAAATATTTTAGTACATTTAGAGATAGAATTGGTACGTTAGTTCAAAAAAACTGTTCAGTGAACTTTTATATAGCATAGTTCTTATCGACCGCTTTAAAGGAAGTCTTCTAAATCAAATTCTGATCATCTTATGTATTAGGACATTTTCTAGTAGGTAGATTAGTAGAGCTAGGTAGATTAGTACTTACCTAGTCACTGAAATCTAGAACTGCATGCATAATTATGGTAACTATAAAGAAATTACTCACTATAATTGTAAACAGATTAAAAATAATAATAACAACGTTTACATAGAACAGTTGATTACATTTGACAGGCTCTTTCAATTAATTACACAACTTTAGTGACTAAGATGGGATTTTTCGCTACTTTAAAGACAGTGAGGCGTAGCCCGGAGAGATTTTTGAAATAAGAAACATTCATCTCAGGAACTGTAAGAATTTTCATGTAAAATTTCAGTTCAATCGGTCGAGTAGTTTACGTGTGAAAAAATCTAACAAACTAACGCACTTTCGCATTTATATTATTATTAGGATTAGCATTATTGCAATATGTGTACAGTCTATTTACACATGAACCGTAAACTAGACACATACACACAGTAACCCATGACAATTTTCTACCTTTGTTTGTACATTTTACTATCAATGATTAACGTGAAAATTAGCTTGCGGTGAATGCGGTTTCAGGTGCAAGTTTTGTGTGCCCGACCACGACAGACATTGGCGCTAGCGGTCCATTATGTAATGGCGTGTGGTCAGTGGCTCCAGGGACCTTGGTCGCTCTGCCAGCATTAGCTTATGCTTTCTGTTAAGATATTGTACTGTTGAAAGGTCAATTTAGAGATTGCTTATACTTACTTGATAATAACAAATGCTTGCAACTCGTGCATGTATAAATTTACAGTTCGGATAACAATTATGTATTTGTATTTGAACAGACATGTTGTAATTACATGATTAACTGCTTTTTTCCTTTTTATAATCTAATCCGCAAACTGTTGAGAAATCATATTGTAAAGTTGGCAGCAAAACTATAGAAATTGTTTATTAACTGTTCTTGTGTATGGTACAGTTGAACGTTTCCATGGCATAATGTTTAACCATTGTATTTTATGCTAGGGGGTTCTAGCAATCAACTGTAAAGTTGTGTGAGAGAACACACAAAGGGCACAAGGCACAAGCGAGTATACAATCCTCCAGGAGTCATACAGTACTCTGGACAGCGTACACTAAGTCTCTCACGTCCTCACTTACTGTCTCAGATATTATGAAGCGTTCATGTTTGAACGACTATTTGGTGGATATTGAGTGAGGCTTATAGGAATAATTTTAAAATTGGTCCTTGTTATCTGAAAGGTACATTTGGAGGAAAATTTGGTTTATGGGAAAAATACAGATGATGGTTTATTTACATTCAAGTACAAATTAATATGTACATAACTTCAAGTAAACGTTTTGAAAGTAGTTGGCCATTGAAAATAAACCAACAAATGTGTCATTGCCAAATATTATATAGTCACAAAATCTTTTAAGAACTGATATCTTTAAAATTAATTAAACTCAATATTTGGCCTATAAGGTCTAGAATTTATTTGGTTATCCAACATAAATATGAGCATGGATGTTAACATGTATTTTCCAAAACCCAATAAAAAAAAAATAATATTGAATTTTTAGTAAAACATTTTTGATATCGAACTTTATTCAACAAATTAAATGTACATTTTAAGAAATACTGAAACTTTGCATTTCATATTCTTACACAATATAAAAATCATCATATTAGATGAACACTCAGGGTGGAGACCAAACGCCTAAAAAGCTATAGAACGGCTAGATAAGGTTGGGAAGAGTTGTTTTCAGTACTGATTTAATAAGATAAAATTGTTTTATTATAATTATTAATGTTGCGATCTTACACGTGTATTGCCATACTCGCACATTGAAGGACTTTACTTGGTTTAATGGTATCTCCACTATATAATTTTAATAAACATTCTGTTAAATTCTTATCTACCGAAGATGTTTTTATTTTTATATTAAAAAAATGTGTGTAGCTAAACGCAAGATACCTAATTTGTAATATTCCGTTTTTGATATATTAAGCTAGTTCAAAAATTTCAAAACAGAAATTTTAAGTCTAAAGTTAGATTTTTCTTTCTGCTTAAACAGTGAAAGTTATGAGGTGAGGATGTATTTACGGTTCCACGTACCGGAGAAAAAGACGGCCACTAATCAAAGACAGCAAAGTTGAGAGTAAGTACGGAGCGGCCCACCTGCCCCTAAACTTAGGCACTCAGTCACTTGGAGCGCCACTGTCGCTGTCACCCACAAACATGCCTCACTTTTAAAGTTGCGTCGTCTTTGTATTTTACATGGAAAATTTACTGGTGCGATCCGCTTATTACTTGTTGCCTGATGCAGATCCAGGCTGCGTTTGAAAACCTTTTTGGAAGTAGATATACGACTTCAAAATGTATATTTTATGTTCTAAAAACACAGTAACGTGTTAACTATGTAACTGAATAAATATTAATATTATATATCTATCATTATATTCCATTTAGCACTATACTCATCTAGTTATCATTATACATGGTTTACGAACATTTTCTACATGTGAGCAATATTTAAAAACTTAATACATTAAAGTAACCAAAGTAAATAAAAACATTACGGAGTTTGTACTTACTTGCATGAAAATAGTAACTGGAGATGAAAGGGGGAAGGAGGACTTTAAGGCAGTTGATTGACTTACACCTGCACAAAAGTTAGGGGTGTTTACGGATTCTATGTCAAGATTAGATTGGGTATGGCCGTGAACCAATCGAGTTCACCGGTGGTGACGTAATGGGACGTAATTAATGGAAGAGGTAATGTACAAGCCCAGTACCGGGAATTGCGACCTTGTTTGGTACATCTTTTATGCGTTTGATTTTTATAGTATTTTTATAGATTGCGAATCAGTCTGCGCCAGATTTTACGATTGTAAGGGGAAAATAGGTGAATAAATTATCCAATATAGAAGAGAAATTCTTCAGTAGTTTAAAAATTATAAGAATACTTTGAAATTTTAAAGCGGATGACTTATATGTAATAATTTGTATAAACTGAAATCAGGTCTCAAGACATACCATAATTTACATTTAAGAAAGGAATTTTATAATATGAATGTTACAGCATCAGATTCCAGACGCTGCATCAAGAGGAAGGTGAACTGGAGCTAAACGCAAAATTCGTATTAAATCAATCCTTCCCACCATGGCTACGTTGTGTGTAATAATTTTTATAATTTAAGTTCATGTCATGGTATTTTATTGGAGTATTTTTTATTTATATTACCTAACTTTTGTAAGATTTTTCAATATAGTAATGCAAATTCTTGAACTTGTATAAAAATACCACGTGCTGTTAAATGTTTTTTAAATTTTTAGAAGGTATTTATTTCATGTTCAAGTAATATTCAGTGTTATAAAATTATTTTGTTTAGTTCAAACTGTTTGAAATTATTTTAAAAGAATTGTCTTTTCAGTTAACTATAGTGAAGTATTTATTACTTGTGAGAACATTTTTATTCTGTTTCTTAATCGAGTAGAGTATCATTTTATTTCATCCTTCCCAGAGGAACCTTTATAAATTAAAGAACTTTTTTGTAATTCTTTCATGATTATTACGTTTTTTATTAACTTAAATAATAATTTAACTGGGCCTATATAAACTATTCAGATATAATAGTTTTTATAGATTTTCTTACTATTTTACCTTAATATAATACCTTAATAAACCTGAAGTTTCATCTAATGTTTAATTTGAATTCCTTCTTGTGTTGTTTACGTATGATAATCTAAACAGAATGAACTTAGTTCATCATAGGTTAAAGTAAACGATGAAAAATAAAGTGTAGAGTGACAAGTTTGTGAATGAATTGAGTTTTTGCAAATGTCTTACAATCAGTTTTACATAAACACTTCTTGAAATAAAAATCTTAGCTTTCTGAATTTAGAGTAACGCAAAGAGATTTTTTTCTCACAAAGAGATTGTAACGTCTCATTACAAAATGATGCTGAATTTTTAATTAATAACCGATATTGACTTGCAAATGGTGTAACAGGATATAATGCTTTCAACCTGACGAATGTTGCCAGTATCTTCACATCACTTCTAACCTTTTCTCAGTCCTTCCCCACCCCTGACGTACTTCATGGTCATCAGAATTTGTTTTCATTTTATCAACTTTGCCTCAGTATCGAGGACAAAAGGCTAGTTCCAATAAGTTCAGAGGAACACAAGGTACATTTCGTCCCATACTGAGAAAATCAAGTGTCCTTATTATCCTATAAGTGCTATACGGTTAGCCTGACTTGCAGTTTGTGACTATGAAAATTATTGAAAGCTGTGTCCCGTTGGCTCACAAATAACTGATATTCATCACATAGATCATAATATCACCCTCTTTCGATTCCAAGAGAAGAGAATGCGTACAAAAACTAAATTCCATTAAATTGTAGCATTTTTTTAACAGTAATATGTAAAGTTTAATTTATTGAACGTACAACTATTCACCCATACATTATAGCTATACGAGAGCTGACGGCAGTATTATTTACAAAAAGCACGCATAATGGCAAACTCTGATTGTATTTCATCTAATACGCCGATAAGCTTGGTTCAATCAAATTTCAATATGCACGTCATAAATGTTTGATGAATGCAGAATGACAGGGCATAGTGGTGAGGGGGTGTTGGTGGAGAGGGGGGGAAGCGATGACGTCATTTCATCAGATGTCTCACTCGGTTACAATATGGCGGACAGCACCTGGTTAATAATAGATGACAGTATGACCTGTCCGCATTAGTGTTTGTGCATGTGGTCCACCCCTCAATATTATTGTGAGAAGCTAATTGTTAATTAAATCGACGATCCAAACATCATTTCCACGTTGTGTTACATTTTTCTTTTTTGGATAAAACGCACAACGGGGTTTGAAATATTACAAATTTAGTTTTGAGAGTAGTAGTCTTAAACATCAAAACTGAATAATTTACGTGATTCCGAGCTCTCAATTTACACATAATTAGGGGCAAATATATTCCTTCACTGATTAACCCCGAAATTCTGTGAAACCAATAACGCAAAGATATCTATTACACGAGTTCATTAGTGTTAGAGCTGATGTATTATTTTATATATTTATTTCAATTCAAGTTTGCCAACCACACTTTAAACTACTCCGGATATTGAAGTGGGTAGCTCTGAAAAATTATCTCACAAGTGCAGATATTGTGACGGCGAGATGTCCTCCATTGTATCAGTGGCGTGAAAAAATCAAACAGTGTGAACTCAATTAGTTTAAGTGTGCAAAACTCACTATAAACTACTTGGATATTCAAGTAGGTAGCACTGATCTCACAAGTACAGATATTGTGATGGTGAAATGTCCTCCATTGTGTCAGTGGTGTCAAAGAAGCAAACAGTGTGAACTCAATTAGTTTAATTGTGCCAAACTCACTATAAACTACTCTGGATATTCAAGTAGGCAGCCTTGAAGTGCAGATGTTGCTGTACTTATCTCACAAGTACAGATATTTTGACGGTGAGATGTCCTCCATTGTATCAGTGGTGTCAAAGAAGCAAACGGAGTGAACTCAATTAGTTCAAGTTACACTCCAATTTATCGCCACTTACGTTCAAGAAAACTTTTAATTGTGAGAGACTTCCCCTCATTTATTGAACCTCTCCTTCGATACTATTGTACCATCCGATAAGATTCTAAAGGCTAGGGAAGTATTATGTCTAAAATCATGTAAAACACAACGTTTTCTCAGCTCTCAAAAGGTGCATAGAAGATAATGTTAATTTATGATCTATGGTTGCAAACACAGAATAGATTAATAACATCGCTAAATATGAGTATCCATTACTTACAAGTTTATTGATTTAAATATTATGGCTAATAATTATTTTTAGAACGAATTTCTGTAAAGGATAATATATTAGAAAAGAAATGTCTTACTGGTTCTAAGTATAAACCTGGCACCCAAAATAAGATTTGTAATTTAAGACATATACGAAAGTTATGTCGATATATGAATGGGATTCCAAAATGATAAACCAGATAACTCTTCGCTGTTGTCGTACATACATTCAAACTTTCTTTGTACGAAAGTGTTTTACTTTACATATGTTAACAAATGCTTGTGGTAAAATTTAATGGGTGCCACATTATGTCCTTTTGAGTGGACAAAGGAAATAAGAATGGGTAAAATAAATATATATTACGTACTCAATATCTCGAAAGCCGTTTGAGATACTACAAAATTGTTTATTGTGATATATTTAGGAAATGTTACATGTATTCCGCAACACTTACCTTTCTCCTTTCTTTTTTTTTTGTTTTACCTGTGTACCTTTCTCTATATCTTCAAATATAACGGAGTTGTGGTTTCTTTAAACATTTGAACGGCCATAATGGCCATAATGGCCAATACAGTTAGTCGAGTTATTTCTAAAATCAATGTTTGTACCAAGTTTGAACTTGTTTCAGCATTCATATTCTTGTTAGGATATACAAGCCATTTGAGATAATAAAAAAATTGTTTAAAGTTTAACGGCCGCCTCATTGAAACGCGATGACGTACCCATGCTGGCCAACAAACGTAGCCGAGATATTTATAAGAATGATTTTTTTTAGAATATTCTTATTCTTTGGGCTTTTTTGTAACAGTTGTTTACACCAGTCATGGTATATAACAACAAACATTTATATACAGGATATCTTAATATTATTTTAACCGTTAAAAATAGAGCTATAAACCTTTATATTTCGTAAGAGCACAGGATAACTTAAGCCGTCATTTTGGCTAGGGTCAGTCTTGTGAGGTAAAGTTTGTGACATTGAATTCTACTAATAAATTTGATATGCTGTTCAACCTATGATCTCATTAACTTTTCCCGTGTATCTTTGCGGGCCGTCCCCCTGGGAACGTAGTGATCGACTAAATACGTACATATTAAAATAGTTTTTACCTACACCAAAAATATGTAAAGCCATGTTCGGCGGAGTTATAAGTAAATTTTCGAGAAGTGCTACTATGAAGACAATCTGTATACAAATCAGCTGATTTCTTATACAAAGTATACCTAAATGTCCTAAACACTATTCATAAATAAAATCTGTCGCACTTTCTGTTCGTGTCATTTTTCTGTTTCTGTAACTTATCAACAGTAATTATCTTGAAGTATAAATAATGTGATACATCTCTGAAATTACTTAATTGATAACATTTATAGCACTGGTGTAACTTTTTCGCCGAACCAGGTCACTTCCAAAGTATAGATACGAGTATCATAAATGTAAAAATGAATATCTTGAAATATGTAAATGAGGTATGACTTTAAAGAAGTTGTCTTAAAAACTTCATTGAAAATGGACGTATAATTTTGAAAAGCAATGGGTTTGTTCACGGTATTGCAAATGTTGAATTAAAATAGAATTGTTCGTTGTTTGATAAGTTTTTATTGATGATAACTGATAACGTAATGCCATCTTTGCGCTGCAGTGGGTTTCATTGATCTCGGCCTGAGGAAGTGAACTACTTAGCCGTCAGCTAATACTGGTTAATCCTTCGTAAGAACTTTTAGCTTTCACTTATGCTTTTGGGGATTACAATGAAGCTCTTTAGGCTTAGAACGGCTGCAAACTTTTACAAGGGAGCCACCTGGCGCCTAACTTGGCCCAACTTGTCAGTGTTCTTTTAACAGCGCCGTTGTATTTTAATAAATATTATTTTAAGATTTTCTTAATTTTAAAACAAAGTTTATATCAGTTAGATTATTATTGATATAATTTTATGTATATATAAACGAATTATATCGCTCTTGGTCTGACTGACTAAAAGTAAATTCTTGAAATGACAAGGTTAGTCCCTTAAAAGAGAAGGTTTCGCTTTCTGCGACTTCCGAACAGATGGTTCAGGTCGTTCATCCCTCATTTAGGTCAAGCTTAACTCAAGTGCTACTTAGGTTCAGGTTTTCAGTAAAATTAAAGATTACGAACTCAATTTTAAAATTCTGTGGGCTAAACACCTAGTTTTATACTAAGAATATTAATAAACCGTAGCTCTTACACTTGGGTTTACTCGTATAATAACTCCTAAATTTTAAAGCCTTAATAATTAAGAAAATATGATGTACAATTAAAAACCTAGCAGTATTTTTCAAATATGTGAGGTTATATTTTTAATTTTTTAATAAGACTTTGGCTAAAGGACGTGAAATAATGCGTATATGTAGGTTCCACAGCCCTATGACATTTCACGTGAGTTCAATGATTCTACCAAGAAGTTCTCAAAACGATTTCTTTGAAGTACTTAAGTGATAGAACTAGGCTTGTGTTCCGGAGAAGCCATTACTTTTTGCTCATATATGTGCTTCTGGACAAAATGACAAAGTTATATAATTATAAATAATTAATTTTAAGCACATGGGCAAACTTCACGTTTGTGGTAATATGAAAAATGTATAAAAAAACAAATCCTAAAAACTTAAATTTTGTGTAACAAGAGTCTTTAACTGTCTTCCTCCATACCATGTTTAGTTTTAAATGAATGTATCAAAAATAATTTCGTGAGGAAACCTTGTGACAAAACTTGTAAAAGAAACTAGTTTAAAATGTGGTCTTTATAGTGAGACATGTAGTTTTTACTACTCCAAAACTAGTAAGAGGTGACAGGAGTACCTAATTTTCCTTTCTGTATTTCGCCTACAAAATAGAGTTTTAATGATATGTATACTCTCCGTGCTCACAGAACGAAACATATGATCGGTTTGTAATCCTCGTTACAGCGTGTTCGAGCCGAGTAGGGTTGTGGGATGATTTGCACGATATATAGCACGGCATGTACCATTTAGCGTGACTTTAATGCCAACAGTTTTACGATAATTGTAACAACAATAAATGACACGCACGACAATTTCCAATAAACAATAACTACACGTGTGAATATCATCTTTCTATTCGCACGCGGTCTTGTTTGATACAGTTCATTGGAACGAAAACTCACGAAGTATTATCCCTATCCCAGTTACCCCACCGTCTGAAGGATATGATGTAGGGGGAGGGGTGGCAATTACCTTCCGTGTAAACCAGACGTTGTGGCGAAATAACAGCCGTAATTAAACATAAACAGTAATTCTGGCTATGTTTACGCGGCTGTCTAACATAACTTCTGGCCCCGTGATATTGCCACTGTTGTGAGCCAGCTTAATTATTTCCTTAATAGTTATTACTTAATAAGATTTTAACATTATTAAACTAAGATTTAAGGACTAATATTTCGCTTTTTAATATATTTTGTAGATTGGTGAACGCTGCGATGTTCGTGGTTTTTTTCGAGGGGGAAGGGTATTACACACCTCTTTACTATTGTCTTACAATTTATATGATAACAGTTACTACCTACAGTACACACAAGATAATCCTTGCTTAACGTTTGGTACTCCTTATAGTACTTGGTTATAACAGTCTTCTTTCTAATAGCGGGTAATGAATGGGCTTGAGCAGTGACTATTCTATTGAATCGACGGAATTAACGTGAGGTTACAACGAGGTACAACGAAAGAACAAAACCTCGAGACAAACGTGAGCGGTTCAAATATTGACAGACCTCGAAGAGTTTAGTGGGATATACGGACTGCGAACATGTCCGTTTTAGCGAATATTATATAGTGTCCATTGTAACTGTACAGTCTTCGTGAATTTTAAATTTAGCTCCAGTTCATCTGCCTGTAAGTACAGCGTCTGCAATCTGACTCTGTCGCAGACTTGACTCCTGAAATCTGGAGTCATGTTCGTCTGAAGAGATCCAAACTAAATTGGCGACGAAGGAGATTTGGCACCGTCAAATTCCAGACGCTGCGCTCAGAGGAAGGAGAACTGGAACTAAACTCAATATTCACATTGAATCAACCTTTCCCACCGTAGCTACGTTATATACATACATACATACATATATTGCTAATATATCTATCTAATCTATTAGTTTATGTAGCAATCAAATAAATAAAATATATTCACATGTTCAACATAAATTTAAGTTTTTTTGTGAGTCGTAATTTATATTTATTAATTCAACATAATTATCTATGTATATTTTGTTTCTTCATTAAACAGTCGTCACACATAATCGCATAAGGTAACTCACTTAATTATTAATCTGATGAACTTTAGAAACCTGTATGTATTTCTTGGAAGAAGGAGTTTTTCCAAATATTATTAACTGACATAAATAAACAAATTGGTAATCTTCGAAAACATTTCTATACATGTCACTATGATATGCTTGAAGGGAATGTTCGCAGTTGTGAGAGTAACATTTTTAAGCATTTTAAACTTAACAGTAATTTGAAATGTGAATGTCCAGACGTATGATTGACTGAACAACGATTAATATCGTTCTTCACTCGTTACATCCTGTTGTACCGGCGCCCATCTTAATTTTAGACCTATAATAATAATAATATCAAATTATCAAATTTGTTAAGTTCTTGCTATTGGTTCTGAATTTATAATAGATGGCTCATTTAAAGATACAATTAATACTCGCCCAAACGCCTTTTTGTATTTAAATATTTTCATTGGGCTCTGAAAAAAAAAATCAAAATTGTTCATACCTTATCGTTTAGACACTAAACAAATAATCTAAGGAAAAATACAAGACGCTTCGGTGCGTATTAATCATATCTTAAAAATGAAACATCAACCGTAATTATTGTAGAACCAAAAATAAGAGCGAGAAATGTGAGGTTGGAAATTGATTTTATGCCTTAAACTCACGGTCGTTTCATAACAGCCGCCTCTTAAGTCATAAAAGACTCGTTATGTGGGTGTGAAACAGTCAAATATCATCATTTAACCCCCTCCCAACCTCCAACCTTATATCTGATCATGTATTAATAATAATGGGTAGCATTCTCGTCCGACTAGTTAGAGATCCGGGCTCGAGTCCCTTTGAAACCAGTACTGTTTGATCAACAATAAATATTTCCAGAAATTCAAAAATTGCTATTGTTTGTTATAAATATTAGTGTTATAGATAGTTAGTTTATGTTATCCTCGAGTTTTACATACCTATGGATGCTTTTCTATTTTTTATTTACGTATTGAGAATTTCGCACAATTAATATGAGCTTCTAATACAACACACTCTAAAATCTGAAAGATTAAAACTGCAATTATTAATGTTGAAAAACGTATGTGCTGGTATGTAAGTATTATTCAAACACCTACTTACGTATTTACGTTCATCTGTAATTAACATGAACGCTCCCACATAAGTGCGTGTAATCAGCTGAGAGACAGATTACAGCTGGTGTAATTTAGTCCTTGTGATTGGGCGGGCTTGGACACGGCCTCCTCCGTCAAACGGTGGGAGCGATACGGTCCAGTTGCCTTAATTAATTTGGACAAGGAGGGACACACATACCGTACTGTCTGTACGCATGCAAACCACAACACAACCAGGCCGACAGGAGTAAAATCTGGGTAAATGTTAGGCCTCACTCGAACGTGTTAATATGAAACTCCTTCATCTCGTAGATTATACAATTATTATCCACTTTCAGAAATTAGTATAAGTTAATATAAATCGTATTCTTTATTATATTACGTAAATTTTAAGAATTTAATTTACTATTTTTAGACTTATTTATAAATGGAACTGACCAAAAATTAAGTAGTTTCATTTTTAATAATAGTTTTGTTTCATTAAGAACGCTTATAACTAAATAAAATCCTTTTTCAAACTTTATTTCTTTTGTAGTACTGTATATGCTCACAATATTGCTGTGTATCGCAAAGGTATTTGGGGTTTAATTTGCCGGCAAAATAATTTACTAAAACATATTATAGATTGCCATCCAATGGAAGAGCATGTAAAGCCCACATTCTGCATACATTCAAACTTGATGATATTTATTGCTTTACATAGTAGCCTATTATACTCTGTCCTATTTTGAAATGTTTAGCAGCTTACAAAACAAATTGAAAAAGTCAAGGCCTCTCTCAAACTACATTGTTACAACTGCTTACTTTCTGAGAGTCCACGGGATGACTCAAAACTGAATGAATCTTTCTACAATGTAGTATGGTATCATCCCACTAAATGGCATTTTGTAGGACTAGAGACTGAAACTTGGAGTGTGTGATGCAGTAATACTCTACAGAACTGGTTGTTTGCTACGATTAAATGTGTTAAAAAACATTATTAGTGATGCAGGCATGGATTTATCATAGGAATAAAAGGACTTGACTAAGAACCGTTTCATTAAGTCAATAAACAGCTGAACAAATTTACTGTAGACGTTGGAACTGCAAACATCAGCAAAAGAAGGCCTGAGGAGGAAGACAATTATGACTTCTTTGTTTGAAGTTTTTTTCACGATGGAAGGATTGTAAAGGAAACAGAATTTTCCGGACATTTGCCATCGTTCAGTGATACAAAAAAATCAGTAACACTACGTTTCGAGATCTGCAGTCTGATCTCTTCTTCAGGTAAATAACTAGCCTAACACAGATTACAAACTAGGTTAAAAATAAAGAAATACCCAGAGCGTTGTGACATGAATAAGTTAGAAATCACAACGAGGAATTTTGTGTGTCAACTTCACTAACTCTAAAACATGCACTTAATAAAAAACAAAATACAACACTTATTATTCAAACTGAACTACAGAATACAGGTCTCTATTCGCTGATAAACCAACTACTACTGACCAGAGGCCAATAGTAAAAATGTTTTTGGGAAACAACTATGATATTTATATTATTATAATCTTACAGTTGTTAATCCATTTGATAAAAAATTAAAAAAACCAACCATTTAAAAAAGGGGTTTTATATTGTCATAGTGTATATTATATACCTTTATATGTATTTCTTGTGTTCGTGTGTATGTGACTGAACTCCTCCTAAACGACTGAACCGATTTTGATTAAACTTTTTGTGTGTTTTCAATGGAATTAGAGAATGGTTCAGATTCACAATTTGGTCCACTGGAAAATGTGTTTTAATAAACTTTTCATTTTTAAATAGTTGTTGATTTTGGAGTGTTTTACATTGGATCCGGCAGACTGCGCTACGGCACAGCACATAATACAAAGTGAACTGATGTTTAACTTAACAGCTGTTAATACTGTCAGCTGAAGTTCGTCAAAGAGGCAGAAACATTTGTTTACATTTAAAATTTAGAAAATTGTTATTGTAAAGTGCTTGACCTGTAGTGTAATGCAGGTTGCATAGAAGACGTCATTGCCTGATTTTAAATTTAGATTGCACCAATGATAAATAAACTATCTAATGCAATGAAAATACTATTAAACGCTATTATGAAAACAACCTCATTGTACAAATCCGTGAATGTTTGCACATGAGGTAATCGAATTTGGTTAGATCGAAGGTAAATGAAAAGAGCCGAAAGAAGACGCTTTATAATCGCAATTGGTTTTCGTTGATACATTTTCTTGAAGGCACATTCGTCAATAATAGTGGAAATAGCTTAGACAGAAAATTAATTTTAACAGACCGAGTTTGATCCTTTATATAACATAATTAGTTCACCGAGATTCATCCATATAAATTAATTGTTCTGAATAACTTATCAACACCTAGCAAAAACCACGAAAGATAGAGGCAGGAAATATGGCACATACCTTCATAATGCGCCCAAGAGTCTCACGAAGGAACGACTATCAATTATCTCAGCAATGTTTAGAATGTGAAAGAAAAAGAATACGTGAATATAGTGTACTGTTTTTCAACGGGAATTTGCGTGCGAAGCCGCGGCCAACTGCTAGTCATACTTTATATTAAAGAGTAATAAACTTTAATAATAACATCAAAGTGGTTTATTAAAAAAACATTACATTTTCTAATTATTAGTTGTTGAAGAATGTAGCTATTTATACTTGCTTATGCTATTACAATAAGTCCAAATATTTTTACACCTCAAGAACTTATGACCTTCAAGTTTAATATATAGTTGACGGTCATGGTTAGCAATCCCACGGACTCAGGTGATATATCATCACTGTTATGTAAGGAGACACATCATTCATCAATTAAAATTGACATGATCACACTCATACACCATATGGCATATGGTTGTTCATTGTGAATGATAACTATGATTATGTCTATATCTTTAAAATCGCGTATAGTAAAATTGTAAAAAATCAATGAGGGAGTATAGAATAAAGATAAATAAACTTTTAGTTTATGTAGGAATTAGTTTTCCATTATGCACAAGTTATAGCTATGCGATTTACGTTACATTAAATATGCATTGCAAACATACTACCCATTGATAATCGTTGAAAAATGAGTTTTATATTAAATGTTAGCGCATATATCATTTATTATTAATACTGGTATTATATATAATGGCCATAGCGTACCGGTTTAAAGTGAATTATGGTAGCAAACTCTACTGTGAGAATTTTAATGTGTAGATTTTAACGAGGTACGTTGCATAACATACATGGCACATAACTGTCTCTTGAGATAGACAGTTCTACAGCTGATTGTAGTCCACATTTTGAATTATTCACATTCGTGTATTACCACACAGTTTTAGACCCTGCCTGTAACAAAACAGTCATAGATAACGGAGTATCCTCATTTTACGCGTTCAGTGTCAACACTAGTTATATGTTATCAGCTTACAATTAACAATCCGCTGTTGTCGTGACTATCTTATAGGCTATAGTCCCAGTAGAGATGAGCATTCCTGTGATTTCAGAGGAAGGCTGGTTGAACGGAGGGTTGTCATCAAAACCGATGTATGGAAAACTTTTATAAATCTAGTGTTCATCTTGAATCTAGTGAAACATAGTATAGTCAGTAAATACAGTGTTTTAGTCGTAGAACTATGGTAGATGTCTCTTTTTAATTACATAAAATCATAATCAAGCATAGTAAGCGAGACATTGGCATGGCAAGATCAGCGTATCTCAACGTAATAAAATAACAGTTTTGAAGTATTCTATAACGAAGATTTAGTATTAATTTTTTTTAATTTAAATAATTCTTAGTAGAATAACAATATTTTGTTAATATTGACAGCTTCCATCATGTAGGCACACTTAACAATTAATTGTGTACAATTGTAAATTCGTGGCAACGAACCTGAGCTGAGGGGTACAGTACGCGAATAAAACAGATATTGTTTTTCATCGGAAACTTGGTTTTTCATAAAGCAGAACATGCGCCCATCTGGCGAGTTCCTTTGAAAGCAACCCAGCTGGATAAACTAGTTTGCAAAGTGAGCAAATTAATTGCGTAGCCTGCAGGCACCCGAGCTCTCTCTCTACTCACATCAGAGATACCTTACCGTCTGCCCTCTTAAAAAGTAAATCTCTACATCTCCTTTAAGCAGAATAATATCCTCCCTACTCACGTGAACCCTTGCATTTTATTTTAAACTCCTTATATTTATCTTTTGTGCTAAAAATAGCTATATCAAATTTTGTGTAATGATAATAATAGTAGTACTATAGATAATTTTGTGTAAACAGCAACATTAAATTAAAAAGTATATTAATATACACGCTCAATTGCAATTTAAATTATAATACTTTACTTGGCATGTCACTTGCAAATATCTTCTACATTTTTTATATTTAGCTAAATAAAGTTTTGTAAATCTATAATGAATAGTTTCCCGTAAGTAACTTAATTAATTCATCAGCAGTATGGAAGCACAGAGCACATAACGAGTTCCCAAATACATAGCCTAATTAGATCCGCACATTGTGTTAGACTGTAGAATAGAAGCAGTTGCTTACTTGAGAACTGCTTTTGGACATTTTTAAAAGCTTCTTAGTTTAAAGTTTGAACTAGTGATGGGTGGTTTGAAAGGATATAAGATTTTTCAGACATTTGCCACCGTTATAAGTTTACAAAATAAAATCCTACGTTTTACCTCGCTCCTCCTATCCTCTTCATCAGTATTTTTTTTAACTTTTGTAATATTTATGATTTCACTGACTTTATTGTCACAAATTTTTAGAGATATTTACTTTTCTGTAATTTTTTCCATGCTTATCCTAATTCCTTAAAGCATAAATCCTATTTATGCCTTAAGAGAATAAATTCCAATCCTCTAAAAATGGTTTTATTGTATTTGTAATGTATAACAGTTGTAAATAATCGAAATCCTACTAACCTTTTCAAAGATATTTTTAATTGTAACTAATATTCACAAATTCCAAAACATGGAACACAAGTTGTGTAGTTAGAAACTAAAGAGTAAAATAAATACTGATGGATATTTTGCTTTAATATTGGACGTGACAACAAACGATTTTTAAAAAGAACAGGTACCTTGAGCCTTAGAAATATCAATGACGATTTTAGGTTTTTTAAGATTTTGTATTAAACGGCTTATATGAAACAACTGGGGAAACAATAACCAAAATAATACTTTATGTCCTGTGAAGATTAACATTGAGCATCGGAATTACCGTGGTCAGTGTTGTGATTAGGCTGGTAATATGAGAGGGCACAAGAGAGGAACTATTTACTACAAAATGTCCATCAACTTGCCAAACATTTTAAAAACTCGTCCAAAAGAAATAACTTGTATGCTTCATTATAAACTAAATTGAGAATGACAATTCTACTCTGAGAAATAACACCAACCTAAAAGATGTATGCCCCACAAGATGGACAGTTAGATTAAAACCCCTTCAAGCAGTTAGTTTATAATATGAGGTATTTATTATATTATATCTTAAGTACCCTTGAAGGTCTTAGAACTGAAACTCATAATACTATTAACTTCATATAATTTTTTGAAAAATCTAGGGCACTGTTTCACTTATGACTCGCAAACTTGATTTTTGAAATGACTGAAGAACTTACTAAGAAGCTACAGATAAGTGATGTTAGTATATCCTATACTTTGGCCTAAGTTGATCGTCTGAAATCTTGTTTAACAGCCTTGAGAACATATTAGAAGTTTCACGAACTTAAGGGCAAAGATAAAAAACGAACAGTGGATTTTGAGTTACTTCCTGAAATCCTTCCTCGTTTACGAGTACCTCCTAAACGGTTAGATATTTTTTGTGTTTTCAGTGTTACACCCACCTGTAAAATCTTCGGAATATAACTATGTATGAGAAAACATACTTTTATACTACATAAAACTTGTTGTGAGACATTGATTACCGATATCAACATACCTGGTTTTAAAGTATACCTGAACACTGAACGTGTTCTATTATAAGCGGTGAAAGGGAAAACGGAAGAAGTAAGATGTGAATGGGACGATATATGTAACCATATTGAAGTTGACCTGGACAAGACAAAACTCTTAAGCCAATTTTATGTATTACCAGAGCTAGCAAAAGATATGAATCTTCGAAGTTTCTATGTCATAACTGCAAATATAAAAAATGATCGTCAGGTAAATAATAAGCATATCTTAAGTCATAAAAAGACCCATAGTAACTGTTGATCTTACCAGAACTGTCAACAAAAGGTGAAAGAACCTGTTCTGGCTTCGTCGCTTGAAGACTTGGTTGCGGTCAACAATGTCTTAAGGGAGATTGAATCGTCTTGCCAACTTGTACATAAATAAAGACATTGTCAGTGTGGATAATCAATTGCAAAATAGTTTATTGTTATGAATCTGATTTATTATTTCCTAATATGTTTGGATTTGAAAAACTTAACTTTTAAATTCCAAACATTGTAAGTGATATTCAACCTTATTTATAACTAATCAAACTTGGAGCTTTGAACGGAAAACGGTGTTTCAGAACTAAATTTTTTAAATTTTTGGGAGGAGGACCCGAACCTCTCGGTAATTTTATGACATCTCAAGAAAAACTTCATACGGCCGCCCTTGATCGTACGCAATCGCTGTTGTAGGCTACAGGTATGCAAACACTGCTATACCATCCAATATTCGCAACTAGTCAGTTCGGAATCGATACAATATTCTACCTACTTCTCCCGTGCCATCTCTTTTAATCGTGCTGTGTCTATCGTGGTACAACTGGAAATCTGACTCAGTCACCTGCCCATCTGGGTGCTCCAGTCCAATCACGACTTCACTCAGAAGACAGTTCTAACAACATTATCAGACAGTTAGACTACAAAGAATTCTTAGTGCCTTAATTTTTACTTGTTTTAACTTTCCTGATCGGCCCCCGTAATCCAAATTTAAAACATTTTATTGTTCCCAAACAAATTTAATTGTAAGTTAGTAAAGTATTTTAAAATGATGTTGTTTTTTCAGATGCAGTTCATATTAAATTATTTTATGACATTTCACAAATATCTAGTCAATTTGTATAATCATACCCTATTCGACTTTTTGCATTTATATTTTAGTCCTGCTTTGCTTTGTCAAGTAAAAAGAGAAACTTCTCTTTGATAGTTTAATTAGAAATATATCAAACCGATTGTGTTTTGTTTTGATAAACTGTGAATGCAAGTCTTCTTAAGAGAGATTCTCTATCATTTTTAGAATATACAGACGTAAAATAAGATACACAACACAAAGTAACTGTTTGAAACATTTTAAAAGATAAATGTAAAGAGGTAGCTTTTTAACTGTTTGCGCATTTTATATCGATTTAGTTCTAAATTAACTCTTACTCTTTGACTATAAAGTGTCCAAAAAAATAATCCTCAACCTCTAAAAATCATGCAAGCAGAACGTTACATTTTAGATATATTTTATAATTACCAAAAAGTTGAAACATCGCTATAGTATTCGATTCTCTTCAATGTATATTTTCACATATTGCCTATCTTATACTGGCAATTGTTGAATTGAAATTTTTAACAGCAGCATTGACAATAATATAGAAATATAAATCCTATTTGAGATATAACAAAAATGGTTTTTTAATTCAAGTTATCCCAAAGAAGTTAGAATAATTTGAAATCAAGAGGATATTTCAGCTAACAAAATTCATTTTCAAAAGAAGAACGACTCTTAAAGGTCGGTTAAGTGGCCAGTTCATCTATTCACAGAATGACATCCAAGTCGTTCTAACCTTTTAAAAGATTAAATTATATTCTTGTAAGAGAATTTCTTCTAAGTTTGGATTACAGATTGGAATTAGGAATTTGGAATTAACAACGTCTCAATCTGAACATACGTATGCACGTTTTTCACAGCATGTTACTTGTTATTATCATTGTGTAAAAAAACATATCAAGGACATTGAAATGAGCTGATTGGAAAACTTATTACTAAAAATAGACATTCTTACCTACAGACACGTTAAACTTCATCCAAATACTTTTGTAGCTATGTAGGGTATAGTTACGATATTCTTGAAGATATCTAACAAGTTCTTGAGTTCTTGAAGTATTAAAGATATCGGTTGGTAGCCCTTTATTGTTTATTACTAACAGAATTAAACAAACAAAGCAGGCATTCCTTGTATTGTGTGTTGCATTCTGCAACTAGATATCTGTAGTAGAAACTGAAAAGACTAACATAAGACTACCAACGTGTTTGTATAATCACTTAATGAAATGTCGGTGCGTGGATTCTCATTACAAAAGACGAGTGTTGGAGTTAATAGTTAATATTTCTGTTGTTGTGCAAAGCACAAAGCTCGACTCTGGGGGCGGCCAGCTGCCGCAATTAGTTCATGAAATGAGCAAATTAACAACGGTTGAGGCAAGCAAGTGTAATGGATTTCATTAGCCGGGCCTTCAGGGCCCACGTCATCACTCTGCGCTCTGTACCGCATCGTGCTCCCCGCCTTTTGTGGTTTTCCCCATCAGATGCGACGTTTACATTATATTTAGTGCAGCACGGCAATCATCATTCACTTTGGCCCAAGGGATCACATAAGTTATAAAATGTGAGCTTTCCGGCTACCAAAAAACACGTCACATTATTATTCTCATCTAAACGTTCATTCAAGCTATCTGATGTGACTGTAAAGGCTATTTTTGCATGACTCAACTTTTGAAAACGTCATAATGGAACTCAAATAGGGTAATTATTTTAAAGCGTGGTTAATGATGTAAGTATAAATTAATGTAATGAAAATTATTATAGTTTATTCTTACGACATTGAGTTAGGAACCGAACAGATCACAAAAATCCTTTCAGTTAGGAATCTTATCTCTGGCAGATATATGCCTGTTGTCTTTGGACATATGCGGGATTCTTCTAGATCTATGTGTACTTTTTGGATAAGTACTCTACTTAGCATTCAGTTGTCAGAGCCTCTGGAACTGGGGAGATCCCTTAGTAATATCCCTCATGGTCTTTGAGCTTACTAATAAATGTGTGATAAATTTAGGGTTTATCCAAAGTATATTTTTCCAGGGTTATTCGACTTATTCGAAAAAGGATTCATGAAGCAATATGCCCAGACTAATATTGGCTATGTTTCTCTACTGCAGCACACGCTTCAGCCTCTGAAATATCGAATTCTAACGTTTCGAATACCTCGAGAACCAGGTGCGTTATGTCCACGAAAACTGTTGTGTTCCTATGCCTCAGCACCGCTTCAGCCTCTGTGATATCCAATTCTGAGTTCCCAATATCTGAAAAACCAAGCGCGTTATGTCCACGCATACAGTCTCTGTTTCTGTACCTCAGCACACTTCAGCCTCTGTTGTAACCCATTCTTAAGTTCCTAATATCTCGAGAACTAAGGCGTTTTGTTCCCTCAAACTTTCTTTTTTATCTGGATTTCAACTTGATGGATTAAATACTAAATTTTCAATAAATAACTAAAATTCACAATTATGATGCCTGAATAATTAAAGTCTCAGGATGTCTCGTTATAAGGCAAATAAATACAGGGTGAGTGGCTCTTGGTGTTACAACATTTTTTTGGATTACAATGCAATGTAAATGTGATACAATGGCGGTTATAAAATACCATACCATTTTAAAGCCTATTAAATGGCAAATTTTTTAATATCACTTGACACATTCTTGTGTACAGGGTATGGTAAAAAGATGGGGTTCAATGTTATTTCAGTTTTTCTGAAACTTAGCAACTTTGCCATTTGAATCGACCTGAAGCTTAATTTTCTTTTCTTACCGTTTGAACCGATAACTTTTTCAAATTGAAAATTTAACGGAGAATCTAAAAATTATGTAGTTTGCTCACATATGTCGAAACGTTGCTGAGAAATATATGATTTACGTACAAAAACACGGGTTTATTTAGAAAAACTGAAAATACTTCATTTCAGACCTATATTGGATTTAGACTTTTTTATAACCGCCATTGTATCACATTTACATTGCATTATAACCCAAAAATTTTGTCACACCAAGAGCCACTCACCCTGTATATGGACTTTCTTCACTCCTCGAGCTACAGTACGCGAGGGCAGCAGATACTCATTTCTCCTTAGTTTCATAAGTACTCGGCTAATGTTAGGGTTTCTATTGGAAATTTAATTTTCTGTTGCTAAATAATCAAGTTTTTATATAGATTACGTAATCAGTTGCATTATCAGAGTATGTAAGGAATAGAGCATTATTCTGGATTGCAAAAATATGAAGTAATAATATTTGTGCAGATCAATAGAGGGTATATATATATATATATATATATATATATATATATATATATATATATAATATATATATATATTTATTTATATATATATATATATATATATATAAATATAACAATATTATAAACATTACAATATGCACAAAGCAGATGCCATGCAATAACAAGAACAACAAAGATTACTAGACAATGTCACTTAAAAGCGCAATGACAATACTGTAACATTCTTCTTAAAGACTACCATGGATGAACCGAAGAAATCATTGGTAGAACATAATTCATGTCCTGTCCTCATTAACCCTGGGATGGTGCTGCAGTACTCGTAAGTTTGTCCGAGAGCGGCATCTGGCAAACAATTGGTAACAATAATAATAATTCTTTATTGCAGTAAGACAATTATCAAAATTGTATTGCAAGCGTTATTTCAGAATATTGATTAAAAAATCTACAAACTAAACCAACTTAAGTTATCATAGCCACAGTCAATTCATTAAAGTGTAAACATAACAAAATATTGTATTTTGTATGTTTTGGATATCAGAAAAAGAGTTTCCATTGTCGAGCATTACGAGTTACGTGGAAGTTGATTTGGTGGAGTATGTCTGGGCAGTTTAGTAGCTTGAACAGAAATACTGCGTCCATCATAGTTCTTCTAGCAGTGCTAGGAAGCCGCAACAGAAGCTGCATCGCCTGAAGGTCAACAACTAATGTAATAATAATAATAATAACTGAAGTATTGATGTTATTACTATGCATTAATAAAACATTATTAATGTTAATATTCATGAAAATATGTAAAGATGTTTAAAGGCAGAATACCGAAAACGTAAAGTCCAGCTATTGTTTAAAATTACTTTTTATAACTATAAGGGGCGATCACTTAAAATATCCAACAAGAGTTCTGATACATTCTGTTTAACGTGAGATCATATCCTTATGTTTGTTTCAGAACACATATTTCATTATTTTAATTTTCTCCAAAATATATGAAGTTACATAAAACAATGAGGAATTAGATCATCCTGAGTAACTGTACTAATCATGCAGTAATCGTATGGTAGGTACTCTTCTCTAGGTTTTTTTAGTTCATGATGAATAAAAATAAGTGTTCGGACTACTGACTAAAGCCTCAGGGACTTCTCAACCAAGCCTTGGGCTCAACGATCGGGAATATTCACCCAGAATTCTCTACCTATGTGAATTGACACTGTCATCAAAAGTCTGTGACTGACGTATGTCATGTAATAGATAGGCATATTAGTTATTTTATTTATGGAATAACTCAAAGCTCTACTTATCTCTACTCTTAAAACCTGTTGCCATTATTGTCATTTGTATAGATAAAAACGTATTTAGTGTACTAATGTATTTACATTAGTAAGCTTTACTTAATATTTGGACGTTTTGTAGGTAGGCCCACTACAACTGAGGGACCGAGATAATTCTGTTGTAAGTAATAGTTTAATTACGTTTATTTTTTCATGCTCTATTCAGTACAGTATAACTATATTTAAGGTGTTTAATATTAATGAATGTCATTGTGGCAAGTAGCACTATTTGGTAACCTCGTGTCATTTATAGTTGGACGTTTCGAAGACTGTACAGGACCTGTCATTTGAGATGTCTCGTTCTCTTCTTTACAACCAGGGAAGAAGTTAAATCAAGAGAACAGAAGGTAGGAGTACGCCAGTCAGATGTCGCGTAACAGCTTTTCCAGAGGGTTTAGGCGAAGTTTTTAATCAATAGCACTATAGCTTACTGAGTGATGAGTTCAGTGATGAGCTTAAGCGACGCTCAGCCAAATCTCTTGAATGGACCATCATAGAATATCTATGTAAACGTAAAGGTTCATTCGAAATTTAAAATCTGTAGATAAAATCTTTCTCAAGATATCTTGCGGATTGTTAGGTTAAATGTTATACCAATTCACATGTTATAATGTGCACTAAAATGAAATATTCTCACCGGCATCTACCATTGAATTTTAACTCTATTGTTATTGGTTTTTATTTCTCTATGAATAAGTCGATGAGCTCAGTAATCAGCTTAAGCGACGCTCAGCCAAATCTCTTGAATGGACGTGTACCATCATAGAATATCTATGTAAACATAGTTTCATTCGAAATTTAAAATCTGTAGATAACATCTTTCTCAAGATATCTTGCGGATTGTTAGGATAAATGTGTTACCAATTCCACATGTTAGAAATGAAATAAAATGAAATATTTCAGTAATTTCATTTCAGACTGTCATTTAACATTGAATTTTAACTCTATTATTGTTAGTTTTGTCTCTGTGAATAAGTCACGTGAAATCTCATATTACTCATATTGTTAACAAAAGTATTTAGTTTCGAATCTCTCGTTTCCATAATGGTTACTCATAAGACCAGTGTAAAAATGCTCACTAATGCTAAGCCAAGATGGAGTAAAATGCACTGTCATCACACTTGATATTGCATATAGAGAAATGAAGCCTCTTGTAAACTTTCAAGTTTATGGTTCGGTTCGTTCTCAAGATATTGTGCGGATTGTTAGGTTAAATGTTATACCAATTCACATGTTATAATGTGCACTAAAATGAAATATTCTCACCGGCATCTACCATTGAATTTTAACTCTATTGTTATTGGTTTTTATTTCTCTATGAATAAGTCGATGAGCTCAGTGAGTGAAATGGTTGAAGTTCACCCAATTATACCTAACCTAATTTACAGTTAATTTTTCCGTAATTGTGTGTCCATTTTGAATTGTAATCTCCCACCCTCCAAAGTGTACTAGTACAATTCACATCCAAACAATTAAATATTCGTGTACTTCTTCACCCCTCTGTATACCATAGGAGTACTGCAATTATTTTGTTATATCCTTTTTTTATTTTACTGCGTTTCTAAACATAACAATTAAGCTAACGGATTGATTGACACATGCAATTTGAATGGTTTCTTTGAATTTAAACTTAAAAAGTAACATTGATGGGCAATTATTGTTGATTGACAGTAAAATTATTGTTGCTGCGTAAACACGAAATGACCTCCGGCATAAACCTGCCTTAGGGTACTGACTAATTGACAATTTGACAGAATACAGATAATATTGTGCAGCCTTCCTCCATAGTACTTTTCAATCAGTTATTTATTATGTAATTAAAAGAAAATTCAAACCAATAACAATGTTTCTTTCCAAGTTTAAGGGTAATTGTGCCTTAACAATGTTGGTATAAACTACCCCTAAGCTTTCTTAATATCATTAAAGTCAAAATATATAGGGATAATAAAACACAGACATCTTGCCCTTGGTTGCATTAAACAAAAATTAATTCGCTCGTTTAGTTCAGAAGGAAAAAATTGTTACCAATGATACAATCAGTCTCTGTAAAAGGGAACACCTTTAAGTAAAATTAGATTATTGTATTGATGATAAACTATCTGTGAACAAGTAATTTTTTCACCACGCTTAAGGAGAAACTTAACTTAAGTCATAATTCGTTTATTTCATTTACCTCCTAAACTAACAAATTTAAAGACCTATGGTTTTGTTTTTTTCCAGTAAAACCCTTCGCTTTGGAGTAATTCACAAAAAATCATTGTTCAGAGAATCTTTTTATAAAATAGATAATTATCTTTTTGCTTAAAGTTATTTAACAAACCTGTTGCGTCAAAAAGGTAAAGCACAAATGATACAATCCTTTCAGCAAACCTATCATACATAAGAAGTATTTATAATACCTCAAAATTTACTAACATTAGTTTTGTTACTTCCTGATATCTTAGTCTTAAAAGATGATTTTTACGATGCAAATATAGTCTTTGATAAGTACAAGTAGACGTCATGATAAAATATATTGTTCATTTAAAAAGTCACCATTGAATTTGGGTGTAATATATGCACTTTCCCAGAAAAAGATAAGATAGAGTACAGGAACTACTCATTTAATCCCTAGCTCGTAAATATATGACATTTAAACATCTGATATTTGGTGGGTTGGTTTGTAAGACTTTCGTTACACTCTATCGGATCCTTCAATACTCAGTTGGATCTTTTTATTTGTAGTAGACCAGACAAAGTTTGATTATACATGCATGCCCCGTTATGGCATTTGATTAGCCTAGGAATTATGGGGTATAGAATCAACTCGTTTAATCACAACCTGAAACGTCTTGTACTATACGTCTTGTAATAGCATGTCTCTTCCTACATATTACAGTAGTCTGGAAGTACACAGGTCCATAAACAGAGTATTTGGTAAAAGTGTTGAAATAATGAAAATACAGTATATACCTCAAAGGTATTGGTAGGATTTAGGTTTATCAAACTACGAATCAAATTGGATCGCGCAGTGCCAAATACACGCAATGCGCTTTTATAAACACTGCACCATAATTTTTCGTGAGATTCCCACTTACAAGCGATGGAATGGATAACAAACTTTAATATCTTCAGTATTAAACAGTTTAAAACAAGAATAGCAAGTCACTTGGAGGAAGTCTCCTTGGCGTGGGTCTTTGGTGTGGATCGTCGCTTAGTTTGTACCTGACATCCCGGCTATAGCAGGATTTCAAAATTACGAATTGGAAGTCTCAAACCCTCCAACTGTTGTTTATAAAAATTTTGATAAACATAACCCTTAGCGGATTGTTGTTCGTCAAAATTTTGATAAACAAACATTCCCTTGCATAATCACTCATAACAGTATATTCCGGCAACGTATTGATTCGATTCATGCACCATTGGATTCGGGGGAAAAAAGCATAAGGAATACTATAGTTTTATTCCTTTTTGTATTGTAGTTGCAACGTACCAAGTTCGTAGTTTGGAACGTAAAAGATGTGACCGCCATGTTGTCGATGCCGTCTGAGTTGTTGATGTGACGAGTCGTGTTTATTAGTAAGTTTTAGTAGGTTTATTTGTGTTTTAGTGTTGTGTTTAGTGTGTGGTGAATTGTTAAATATTGCAGTAGTGCAAATAAATTTATTTTAGAATAAATAAATTTCTCGAAAATTTTTCGCAAAAGTTTTGAGTAATGACAAAATGAAACTTTTTTTCGACTCTTCAAAAAAAAGTTATGGAATTTATTTTACTACTGCTGTATAGTTTACTTCATTCTGAGTAATAAAATATGCAATATAACATGTATTGAAGTAAAACTGTATTAGTAAAACTTTTATTAGCAAACTCTTACATATACACCCTATTTTCACAATTTATGCGCATCGCTGCTTTTTGTTATATAGTGTTATTATAGTTTCATAAATTTGTATAATGCTTATGTGTTTCTGAAACTAGAATAAATTTGACACACAATGGTACTCTCACTTTTATAGTTTTCTTACTATAACTTGGTTTGCTAGGTATGGTCCCCCCAAATAAAAAAAAAAAAAAATGTAAATTTTGAATTTCATGGAAAAAAAATTTTAGTAAAAATTTTTTTAAGGCCAAATTTAAATACTAATATTATTATATGTTTAATTCTGAACACAAAAATATATACTTCTATATATATTACTTTTAATTTATATTTTTAATAAATTTTTTAAAAAACCCTTGCACGAGGCTCGAAAACATGTCGCCACTACAGGAAAAAATGACTGCCAGTTGGAGGGTTAATCACAACCTGAAACGTCTTGTACTCTACCAATAGCATGTCCTCTTCCTACACACTACAGTAGTCTGGAAGTACACAGGTCCATAAACAGAGTATTTGGTAAAAGTGTTGAAATAATGAAAATACAGTATATACCTCAAAGGTATTGGTAGGATTTAGGTTTATCAAACTACGAATCAAATTGGATCGCGCAGTGCCAAATACACGCAATGCGCTTTTATAAACACTGCACCATAATTTTTCGTGAGATTCCCACTTACAAGCGATGGAATGGATAACAAACTTTAATATCTTCAGTATTAAACAGTTTAAAACAAGAATAGCAAGTCACTTGCAGGAAGTCTCCTTGGCGTGGGTCTTTGGTGTGGATCGTCGCTTAGTTTGGACCTGACATCCCGGCTATAGCAGGATTTCAAAATTACGAATTGGAAGTCTCAGAATATCAGAACTGCAGGTTAATTAGGTAGACTATCTCTTCCATTTATTCCACATCACTGTGTCGGTTGAACATTGTTAAGCAGCATCATCTTTTCTACGATTCCTCCCCTTATCTATACATTATTGTCCCTTTGAATCGTGGGGAAGGGGGAATACAAGGACCTTATCCATTCAGTCTATTTTTGTTTTTTAGATCAGGGTACTATAATAAATATCTAATCTTACTACCGAATGAGGGATATACATCGTTTACCCTCAACAAACACATATAAACCTATTTATCGTATTTTGTGTTTCGTATTCATTTAAAGAGTAGGTTACTGTAAGCAATTCGCGGGTAACTGCTAATTCAAATATGAAACCGCAGGATATGTTCAGAACTGCTGGAAATGTCACAAAGGACGACGACACAAGAGATGATTAGCTCTGTGACAACACCGCCAATGTAGAGTCTCCCTCGGTAACTATCGCTCACTACCCCAGGCTACCTCTGGAACGTAATTAATTAGGATATCAGGCTGTTTGACTATTGCTGAACATTTTTAGTTTAATTCAAAAAATGAGGGATGACTACGAGTTTAGACGAATATTTCTCTGCGAGTACTTTGCAGTTAATTTGATGATTTTTTTATTGTTAAAGTTATTAAATTTGGACTGTGGGATTTAAATAGTTACTCTAGGAAAAGTCTAAATTCAAACAGGATCCATTTGTTCGATTTCGGATTTGGACATCTTAAGGGTTTGAAGGGAATTTCCATACATAACAATGACCTGTTCTTCTTCACAGTTGATCAGAATGGCTGTTTAAGTTACCCAGTATTTGTTTGTCCATGTATCCACGAGGTAATAGCCAAATAATTTAAGTTACCTAGTTTGGAAATTTTGAACGAATCTGAGCCTTTATAAAACAAAGCATGAGGATAATCGGCTGAGGAAGTCTCAAAAAAGAGCTCAACAATTAAATGTTTAGTTACTGAGCAGTAAGAAACAGCACACCAAATTCTAAGACATGATAAAAACAGTGATAATTGGAGATGCTTCCGTGTATATAAGAGTTCCCAACATCCCTCATGGACATAAAAAGTTCAGGTAGGCTTCGAGCAACAATTAAAAATTAATTATAAGGTGTCATTTCCTCCATAATTGACTGCAGGAAGATTATGAACTCTCCCCGTCCAATAAAACCAGTTTTTATGCCCATTTGTAACATTAGAAGGTCCGGAGCTTCTGTGCGACAAAATTGAGACGATTGTATGAATACAATACGAGATAAGAAGTTACGAATGCTTAATGAAAGAGTTTTGATGTTGGTGCTGGTGAATTAAAACATTTCAGTCATATTTTATCACGTCGTGAAGATTGAATTATATGTCATATAACTCATATTAACCCATTCGTGCCAAACAATTCTAATATTGGGACAGGAGGTAATTTCAGAAAGTTGCCGGAATGCAAAATCCTCTGGGTCTTGGGTGTATATGGATTAAACACGCCAACTTAAACCCATGTAAAACAAAAATAAATATAAATATTTTTTCACTTTGTCATTTTAATGAAGAAATATTTAAGTTAAGTAACTTTTCTAAATGACAATGCCTATTTTGCAATGAGGTTGTTGGTTTTTTTTGTATTGGGCAACATTCATGATGTTCTTCTTCCAATTATGTCCGAAGAGGTAATCCTTTGTTAGTAATACAAGAACGAAACACAATCATATCCCCCTCCCCCACAAATGTGCCGGAATTACGCGAGTAAAATTAAACAATTCCCTTTGTTTGAGTCATCTCAAGAACTGTCGCTGAAGGATAAATTACCGGTCAAACAGGATGTTATTTTCTCCAACGCTGACGGGATTAGCATTGGTACGAGGACCTAGATTTTGTCTTTGTCACAGAGTTCGCGGGACCTATCCCTTTAATAGTTAGTTGGTAGTTTTCGTGAAACATTCGTTGGTGGAATTTGATTGTTAATTTTGTTTCTATTTTTTTTTTTTTTTTTTTTTTTTTTTTTTTTTTTATGTTTTGGTCTTTTTTATAGATTTTTACAGGGCACTACAGACGAAATATTACCTCGTAGTACACTACTAGAAGAAAAATAAGTTGTGTATTTTCAAATAACAAAATTATAATAAACATCCTGTATAAAAGTAAACTATATCTAAATATTTTTATAAATAATAAATTACAAGAAGGTAATGAAGTTGGTACTGTGCAATAAAAAATCTTTGATAAATACAAAGTATAATAGACGGTTATTCGGTTTCAAAATAAATTTGTTTATTGAATCCTTTTCCCCGCTTTCAAAAATGTGATGAATTGCACGTTTCTGCTATATTTCGCTTAAGAAAAAATGTATTCAAATGATTTCTGCTGTACAAATTATATTAATGTGCATTATTATGCCCAGGAGTTAATCCATCAGAGAATAAAGTAAAAGCTAAATAACAACGCCTGAATTGTCAGTAAAATGCTATACATGTTTTTGGCGCAATTGTGTATTTAAAATTATAAAACATTTGATTACATGAAAATTAAATTTAATTTAATTCATCCATTTACTGTGTTAAGCCGCAAGTATTTAATTTGGAAATAAAAATAGAAAGGACGGTTATTTTTAGAACAATATTAACTAAAATGTACATATTAAATTGATATTTGATAGCAAATATAATATAGAAGCTGAAATATCATTTAAAATAAAATTTTGATTAATTTGGGAGAGCATTATATAATCGTTTTTTAAGTAACCACAGCAACAAAAGACGAATCCCCGCTAACAAAGAGTAATTGAAGACCCGAGGCGGTAACAGGTCGTTAGTGTCAGATATTTCAAATAAAAGAGCATTTTCCCAAGACTTTGTTACATAACCAATTAGTAATGAACATATTAGATGGGGTAAAAACATCTTTCTGTTTTCCCTGTGGTATGAATTATTTTTAATGAGACCATACCATATAAACTCGTTATATTTTAGAACTTTGTATTCTTTTTCACTCTAATCCCCACCATATTTAATTGACTGAGGATTTGGGAAGCCTACCACTGGAGGGGCTAGAAAATTATTATTTCTGTCTATCTAATCGTTTTTCCGCACGATATTTCAAAAATTATCTTACGCAAAAACTTCTAATTTTGCAGAATCTTCAATTCTATGTAAGGAACATCAAGTTCGATGATGGTGCACGTCACTTTTCAGGATTTGGCTGAGCGTTAGTGGTCATTTTTACATCGATCCTAAGGGCTAACCATGATGGTAAGTAAAAAAATTATAGAATAAAGAAATTTGTAAACATATAATATGTTAACTTGTGATATTTAGTGAATTGGTTGTTAAGACTGGTTTTGCTATATTCTGTCAGGTCCTTCGATAGTCCTTTGTATCAGTTTTTTTCTAGATAGGCAAGATAGGGTTTGATGATAGTGCTTGTCCCATCAGCAGTTAGCTGAGCGTTAGCAAAGCCTATAATTCAGAGTAATGTCCCAAGATGAAATTGAGCTATGGAAATTTGTAATGCACTATAACGTTTGTAACGTCTTTTCTACTTAGGTAACGTCATGTTTGGTAGCATTTGAGCCTTGCAGTCTATCACTAAGGCAGACTTTCTTTTTTGTCTACTCAGAGACAGTAAAAATGTCAGTACATTTTTCTGTCTGTTTTATTTCTCGAGGAAGAAATCAGTTATAGAATTGAAATTGTGTAAGCAACTTCAGCAAAGCTCTTCACGCGAACCATAGTTTCGGCTACTACTATTTTGTTTTACAAATTAAGAAGGTTTATTTCTTTTTATCTCAAAAAGAGTAATAATGGCCAGGACACCATTTCTATAGATAAAAAACCTATCATTCCTATCATTCAACTTACTTATACGTAATGGCAATGTTGAAATGTCTTAACTCTACCTTCATACGTTTAAATTTATTTGTATATTTCCTTATAGTTTAAATAAATTAAAATATTTGAAAACATTCTCTGAAACACAAATTCGGCTTATAGAAATGGTTTAAATGTTTATGTCAACGCAATAATTTTAATGTATATTTAAACATATAATCTGACACTTTCAAAACTTTAAATTAAAAAATGTAAAACTAGTGAGAGAAAAATAACCAATACATCATCTTAAATTGTAATTCTACTAGAGTTTAAAATTTATTTTTCAGTTTATTTTCAATATCGTCACAATGTAAGTTTCTTGAGTAACAGCGATTTCCAACTGCAAACAGTTACTTACGTTACAAAATTGAGTGTGGAATATGAGTTTGTCATACAGTGATATAACAGTCTGATTGTCATTACAATTAGACTTTGAGCACAACACAGCGCAACTCTTGTATTAGGTTAGCCGCCATCATAATTGCTGAGGTAACTCTCTGCCTCAGTGTGGGGGTAATCAGTGGAATAAATTATTCAAGAATGTTTAACTTATATTACTGTTTGAATAAGCAGACCGAATAATTTGTCTGAAACTTGACAGTTTATTTACTTGAATGTCAGGCAGAGACAACTATTTATACCGCTTTATCCAATATCTGTCTTTTAATGTTTCCTTGTACTGTTGAGGATTGAGACACTGTTTAGTAAAATTATTACACTCAGAGTGAAGATGGAATGAATAAACGTTACAAAATAGTTAAATTACATGTGGCCAAACAGCGAACTCCATAATTTACATTTTTAATACAATCTTTCACGTGTTACGCATATAATCTGAAAGAACTGTATAGACGATTGTTAAAGATTATATTAACCTGTGTACAGTTGTGATGTATTGTGCAGTTAACTATAGCTTAACGGGAATATGTTTGAATACAGTTAAAAATCTACTTAGGAGTTTCTATATTTTGCGAGATAAAAGATATAGTTATTTATAGTTATCATAAACTTGACATAAACGATTTTTTTCTCTTTGGTAAAATTAACCTATAAGCATTACAGCATGTCATCACTGATAAAAACTGATTTAATGAACCTTACAGGTTTAAAGAACTATAAATCTTACAGTTAATTTTGAATACTACTGTTTAATTTTTTATGAGTCAAATATCAGTACTACTTGCCTTTTGAATAATTATGATCTATGATAATGATTAAGAATTATGATTATGACTTGTATACTAGTGAGAGAAAATACGTGTATGAGTTATCATGGAGAAATTAAGGAAGCGTTTGTTGGCAAGGTTAATGATTAGGTAACTGTAAGGTTACAAATAAGAAGGGCACGGGTCATACCAGGACCCGTGTGTTTAGACTTAGTTAATGACAATAGATAGCACCGATACGTTAGGTCTCATTCACAGCACTGTTGCCAATGACAGGAGGAGGCGGGATATATATCATATCGATATATATATAAATATATATCATATCGATATATATATATCAATATATATCATATCGATATATATATATATATCAATATATATCATAACAATAATATATATATATATATATATCAATATATATCATATCGATATATATCAATATATATATATATCATATTGATATCTATATATATATATATATATATATATATATATATCATATTGAGATAAATATACAAGACACGCGTTTGAAAATTGGTTCTTAATTATTTTTTTCTAATGCATTTGTAATGTATGAGCTATATTGATGCATGTGCTTTTTGTGTTTAAATTAATCGTGAATTAAAATATTATTGAACTCGGATTCTGGATTAAATCTAATAAAGGTCATTCGTGGTTTCGTATTCTCTGAAAGACACATCAAAACTCATAATAAATTTCCGAAAATATTATTCATAAGCCCAATAATCCAGTAATTGTTTTAGCACTTTACGGTTCACACACTTCTTAAAGTGGATTTATGCTGTTATAAAAGCTAATTTTTCTAATTAAAGTTTGCCCTGCTTTAATAATTTTAGAATACTTCTTAATGGGATGTTATTCACCACAAACTAGATAGCCATACTAATAGGTTTTTTTTATATATCCGAAAATAAAAACTTTGGAAGTAGGAAAGTAAATCGGGTTATATTAATCACGTGTAGTGCAGTACGTGACATATTCCCGGTTAATTCTGAGTCATATGTAGAGTGTGAGTAAGTAAATCTAACAAATGTGCACGAAGCAGATTGTGTGCTCTGTCAATGAGGAGAGGCTACAGGATTATCCACCCAGAGATATAAAACATCCGGCACATCTAAATTTCTTTGATATATTATTAACAGCATTAATAATGTATGACTGACACATGAGCCTGTTTAACACAGCTCTGTGCACCTGAAACAAAGGCTTCTCTTTCACAAAAATGTCAGCTGTTGTTAGCAACGTCCATATAACCTCGTGTTCACAGGCAGTAAACATCACTTCAGTTCACAAACGGTTTTGTGTGGATGCATTATCATTTATTATAAAACAAAAACAATAATCCTAGATCCAATTTGTATTACGCTTATTCCAGTTTAAGACATTACTTATAATTTATTCTTACTCAAGACAAATATACATTATTTTTATTCATTTTAAAATATACTTAATTTCAAATCCTGCTGCCTATGATCCATGTGCACCTCCCACTTGGTGAGGATTGGTACCTACGTTGTACCTTGCGTGGATCTTTAAAAACTTATGATTTGAGGACATTGTTGCAGTAGAAGTCGGATCGTCCACACAGGCTTTCCTTTATCAGTGGATTCTGTTATTGATAAAGAAAGTACCAATTTCGGAGGCCCTCACAGAGGATTCAGATTCCTTCACAATTAAATTCACTCACACCTGATCCTTGACATACCTTGAAGACAGAAGAAGAAATGTTTGTTAGGCTTTAATGCTCAATCGAGTCTAAAGTATGGGCATGCACCATCGTAATACTTATTCTTGCCTATGCAGAAATAAAGTCTCATCAAGTATTCAAAGTCTACAAAAGAAATATTATGATTTTTTAAATATTACTCTGTGAATTTCATATACGAGCTAATTTTGTTGCTCATTGTTTAACACGTTTTCGAAACATCAGTCATCTAGTAGATTCCACCGAACAATTTGGATTTCCAATCTACCAAGGGCCCTCCTAATAAGGATCAGCTAGGGGTACATCAAAGAAAGCATCCAGATGAGGTGAGTGAGAATATTCTTGACTAGGAGGGTCCAATGCAAATATTAAAGACTCTGGAAGACTACTTTTTACTTGTGGTAAGGGAAGAGAATAACTTCGCAGGAAGACGTTTTGTTTTTAAATCATCGTATTATTGCTGACCTATGTGCTGTTTTCATGCAGTCTTAAATATCTGACGTAAGATTGGGAATTCATTCCTCACAGATGTATCTACTCAGAACTTGATAGTAGAAAGGGTGTATCCACTCTTTCATTTTGTAAAGAACCCAATCTTACGTCTTCAATCCCCTTGCATCTTTAGATACCAAAAGTATTTTGAAAGTCCAAGTCTCTTTTCCATTGATATTGTTTTTGGCAGAATTATAATTGCAAATTTATTTTTAAAGTACGTTTCAAGTTTCCATGAATAGAGATCGACAGTTAGAATAATATAAATTTGGGTGCAAATTATAGATTGGGAATTGGTGTAATCTATTGTCATCAATTCTCTTCTTCTTCTTCTTTTCGATGTTATTGTGAGGGCCATAATTTGAGATTTAGATTTTTGAAATTGAACTATCTTAGATGACCGTCTCTTGTTTGCAGGATTTAAATGCGGTCTTAAAATAACTATGAACGAGAGGATGTTCGGGATGTTCTCTTTAATCCAACAAGTGTAGTGTTTTGTTTCTTTCCCGGGTGAAAAAGTTGACCAAGATATTCACAGGTTTTTAACTCTGCTTCTGTGTAACTGTGTTACATTGTTGTAGATTTCAAAACGAGTGTTGACCGAAATGTGAATGCAGATGTAAAACTTTCAAATTAATCAAATATATAAGACCCTTCTGAAACCCATCGCTTGGAAAACTACTCATTCCTTTCCTGTTTTTTTAGGTTTGATTCCTGTGTAAATGGTTTGATACATTAATTGTTCGGGCTTAAATCCCATTACGTAACGAAAGTTTTCATTAAAAAATGTTAAATTTTTTCCAAACTCGAGGTTTTTAAACACCTTAAAAATTGTTGTAGAGACCAAACAGTGAGGTTTTATAACCTTTAATTAAATACTGAGTTTTGATTTTCTGGGTGTAGCCTTTAACAACTTAACTTTTGGTTTTGATTATGTACTCTATAATATTTTACGTTGATTATATTTTGAATCTTCTTTTAACTCGCATTATGTTTTCTTTAAATTGTAATTGAGAGACAGATAATGTTGACAAACAACTCTCGTTGTTTCTATGAAGCTAAATGTGTTTCTTTCATGAAGAATTCAATTTTGTTTTGTCCACCTATACAAGATATTTCATATACAAGATGTAAGATATTTCATATTTAAATCTTTTTACTTCTTTCCAATTAAATTTCTTTGTTTTGGTAAAAACACTTGCTTATCTTTTCTATTTCTTGACAAATAAAATATGTCTAATTCTTATAGTGTGTTGATTGTCAATCTTCTTATCTGGATAATCATAGATGTAATCCATGGATTAACTGTAATTGAACGAGAAAATCCCATCAAGAAACCAAGACAAAAACCTTCCATCAAGTTTTTATAGAAACCTTACTTTCAGCAAACAACTTGATTAAATTAAATAGCATTGATCAGCTTTTTCAGACCAGTGATAGCTCGTTAAGTTTTTAATCAATTTCACAAAATCAAATCAGACTCAATTCTGCAAAATCTCATCATCCATAAAAGGCAACATTACTTTTTTAAATATTCAATTAACATGTAGAACATAAATATATTTAGGAAATCATTATAAATAATGTAAAATAACAAATTGAAATGAAATAATAAATATCAATCAAATTAATGAATTTTGAATGAATAATAAATCATTTGTTTTATATTTATTTATCGTTACTACATATTAGTAAATTAAATGATGATATGAAAAGCTCACGTTGGTCGTCCATACGTAGTATGGAAAGTCGCTTTTATGTTATAAAAGTCTTTTGAGTTGAATGTGTTTTTTTAACAAAAATAATTATGTGTTGTGAATTTTTTAGTAATGCTTACGATCGAAACATAAATCTATATTTAAAGGCGTTAAAAAAGAATTTATATATTGTCATAACAAACGTAGCTTTTCATAAATCAAGGAAAAAATCATAATTAGATACGGCCATAAATAAACTATAAAAAATTATAAAACTCATATATGTGTCGTGAATATTTTACAATGATAATGAAGGGAGTGGTCGCATTTGTTCATCTCGTCCTATAATGAATGAGATAGTCAACTCGGTCCTCCATGGTTAGCTATAGTCAGCCACATTTTCCTTTTTCTCAAATACTTCATGAATTAAATGTTATGTTAACACTAAAGTTAGTGAAATAGTTACAATACGAAATATGTAGAATTTAAAATGATTTGATATTGTTAATTGTTCTTATTGCTGAATACTGCTATCTTTGACTGAACATATTTTGCATTATAAGAATGTCAAATATTAGAAAGATAACATATTTCATATATATTTATGAATATGAAAATATGGGACAGATATAAATACATATATGGTAACCATCATTTCATATAAAAGATTTATAATGATAAAAAATACTCATATATGTGTCGTGAATATTTTACAATGATAATGAAGGGAGTGGTCGCATCATTTCATGTCGTCCTATAATGAATGAGATAGTCGACTCGGTCCTCCATGGTTAGCTATTGTCAGCCACATTTTCCTTTATCTCAAATATTTCACGAGTGAATTACATGTTATGTTAACACTAAAGCTAGTGAAATAGTTACAATACGAAATATGTAGAATTTAAAATGATTTGATATTGTTAATTGTTCTTATTGCTGAATACTGCTATCTTTGACTGAACATATTTTGCATTATAAGAATGTCAAATATTAGAAAGATAACATATTTCGTATATATTTATGAATATGAAAATATGGGACAGATATAAATACATATATGGTAACCATCATTTCATATAAAAGATTTATAATGATAAAAAATACTGATATATGTGTCGTGAATATTTTACAATGATAATGAAGGGAGTGGTCGCATCATTTCATGTCGTCCTATAATGAATGAGATAGTCGACTCGGTCCTCCATGGTTAGCTATTGTCAGCCACATTTTCCTTTATCTCAAATATTTCACGAGTGAATTACATGTTATGTTAACACTAAAGCTAGTGAAATAGTTACAATATGAAATATGTAGAATTTAAAATGATTTGATACTGATAATTGTTCTTATTGCTGAATACTGTTATCTTTGACTGAACATATTTTGCATTATAAGAATGTCAAATATTAGAAAGATAACATATTTCATATATATTTATGAATATGAAAATATGGGACAGATATAAATACATTTATGGTAACAATCATTTCATATAAAAAAATTTATAATGATAAAAAATACTGATATATGTGTCGTGAATATTTTACAATGATAATGAAGGGAGTGGTCGCATCATTTCATGTCGTCCTATAATGAATGAGATAGTCGACTCGGTCCTCCATGGTTAGCTATTGTCAGCCACATTTTCCTTTATCTCAAATATTTCACGAGTGAATTACATGTTATGTTAACACTAAAGTTAATGAAATAGTTACAATATGAAATTTGTAGAATTTAAAATGATTTGATACTGATAATTGTTCTTATTGCTGAATACTTAACTTTGACTGAACGTATTTTGCATTATAAGAATGTAAAATAATAGAAAGATAATATTTCATATATATTTATGAATATGAAAATATGGGACGTATATAAATACATATATGGTAACCATTATTTCAGTGTCTTAAGACAATGTATTATAGAATGTTACTATAAACTTAGACTATTAATTATAAACTATTCTTATTATAAATATTTAAAGAAGCTTTTTCTATGCGACAAAATGCCATGAAAACACATATTACTAGAATATTAGATTTTTATTTATTTTAAAATTCAAAAATATCACCAGTTTCATATTTTTAATTCTTTTTAAAGTATGGGATTTAAAAAATTCGGGGATCAAATATATGAACAAAACATTTATCTGTGATGATACTAAAAACAGATAACAAAAAAACACAGTGAATCAGTGATTAGTGTGGTGTGTTTGTTATAAAATACAGTGTATAACAATTAGATTATGATAACTCCGTACGTGCGAGTGCACATGGGGAATGATAAATTGTTTAGAAAAATGTTTGTTGAATAAAGTTTTTTGAATTTAATTGAATTGAATACTTTGTCTAGGAACATTTTCTTGATCGGGCGTAAGTTAATCTGTGAGTAGGAAGACGGAATATTTCAGTATTATTGCATGAACAAGGATTGTAAAGCAGATTACTTGCCAGAATGTGTGTTCTGCGCATTACTTAATAATAGGCTATATGAAACCGCACCTTGGACCACCTGGTGCCTTGCTTCATCCATTCTGTCAACAGCGGAACATTCTACTTGTGCATTTCACTGTGATCGTGAACACTGGCATTCCAAAACTGTATGCAAATTTTTTCACTTGTATTGCTTCCATATAATCGTAAAATTCTCAAATGTACGGCTATAATCTGGAAACTTTAGGAAACATAAAAATGAATGTATGAACAGGTTTAAAAGTTATTTACCGTTTTGATCTACGGTACTTCTATAACTATGATAGAGCCATTGATATTCGAAACTGAACGGACGGCTACCACCCAAAAAATAAAAATATAGCAAAAAAGTCTTATCATTTTTGTAAGTTTTGTGACAGTCGTTATTAAAACTTTACTCGGTTATGAATTACGCTTATTTTGAAATTTGTATTTCTGGTTTTTGCAAGCATCCATCGATTGGTTTATTATACGGCAATGTTGTATACTACTTAAGACGTTATACTCCTACTAAAAAAACAGAAACAACAGAGATTTGTGGGAAAAATCTATTTCCGAAGGGGAAAATAGTTTACATAATAACCAGCACCCCATTCAAACCGCCCTTCTTTCTCTACCCTATAATTTTTAAAATTCCCCATATGGCATATTAAATTAAAGAGATTAAAAGTGATTTTTAACCAAAATAATGTGAAACTATAATAATGTTTGTTTTTATAAAAATAAAAACAAACATTTAATCAAATAATGTGGTTTTTAGATTTTAAAGTCTCGTTAAATGTTTGTATCAACTACAAACAAGATATGGTATGAACATCTTCAGCCTTAAACTAAAACTATTACAAACATGAATTGAGGTTTATACCACCTTAATTTGTAAATATTGCAATATCGTATAATATAGATTACATTTTATATAGTTTAATAGCAATCTGATAATATATTTAATTATACTATATATATATATATATATATATATAATATTATATACATGATAATTTACATTGCATAATATATCATATCTACAACACCATTCAATTTCAAGGTCTGTATATTGTTTACAATACAGTAATAATATACCTAAAATTACTGATTTCGTACTTTAAAAACAGCAGTATAATGTATTTAGTAGCTAAAGTATCGTAAAAATAAGGATCATCTCATACAATTATTTTCTCCATTTTTCATCAAGAATTTCTTTAACCTTGCAGCCATTTCTTATTTTGGATTTGGATATCAGTAGCAATAAAATAATAAATAAAACTGTTTCGTGCTACAATTGAATGTTAATTGCAAGCAATCCACCTTGCAATGTTTTTAAAATAAATAATCTAAACTAGACTTACTTTATTGTTTTTCAACAATCATATCGACAAACCTCACGACTGCGTCTGTTGTCGATTTTCCCTTCCTGAATCCAAATTGTTCACTTGAGATCTGATTGCATTTGTCCAAAAACTGAAGAATTCTTATAATAAAAAGCTTTTAAAAACTTTTGCTCAGTACTGGAAAAAATGAGACAGACCGATAGTTAGTGATTGAAGCTGGGTCGTCCTTCTTGAAAATTGGAACAACTTTAGCAATTTTCAGCAGAGAGGGAAACACTCCTGTTTGGAATGAACTCCTAGTTTACCAATTGAGTTAAAGGACTCACTAATGCTTGCAGAATTTTTGTATGAGTCACGGGAACATTAGATTGAGGTCATTTGATTTCTGGGATGGGAGGTGCTGAATAATTCGGTGAAGCTCATCTTCAACGACAGGAGCCAACGCCATATCTATGTAAATATTTACATATAAAACATAAAAAAAGTAAATAAAAGTCTAATTTATCACTAATTTTTACAAATAATATCAATATATACAGTACCTTTTCATAAAATTTAGGGCCTCTAAGGCTAAGCCTGTTTATAGGTTCAATCATTAGTAATACAATATTTAATGTGCGATCTGACAATACCTTTCTTTTAGTTTTTCATAAAGCGGTCTAAAACTAAAAATAACTCTATGCCGTTTCTTTGAACAAAATTAGACATGTTTTTTTTTAAATGTCAAACATAAAAAAATAATAATTTTTTTACTTTTTCCTTGTACTACTGTTTTAGTTTATTTTACCTTAAAAGTAACTGTATAATTTAAAGTAAATTGTAATATACAATAAGTATATTTAAATGCTATAAGTAAAGTAATATACTATAAGTATATGAGTAATACAATTTATACACAAGTTTTTAATCATTGATGTATGGGCAGTCTTTGTTCTACATCACTTTCAAGCAACCATGTTTTAATTTCGTAAGGAATATTTTCCTACTACGTGATGGTTTTATGTCATCTGACATTTTATTAAATATATAGGTGGTATAAAGTTACATGTATTTGTACGTAAATAATGTATTTTTGGCTTAGGCAATGTATAAAGATAAGGTCACTTATAAATTAAGAATATCTTAGGCATAGACACAGGAAAGTGTTATTGTGTTACTAAATGTCAAGTAAGAGTTGGATTGTGCCAACTTGGCCAGCTGCACTGGAGTCAGTAGTTACTCGAGTCAGTGTAATAGCTGTTCCATGTTTACACACCGTTTATAAATTGATCTTCAGGCTGTGGTCGGTTTGCGACCACGTTTCTGTTTTATAGCTTGTATACGTTTGTGTTTAAAGGCGGCTAGTGAAGAATTATGCATGGAGGATTAAAGAGTGTTGTGCTATTTCCTTAATATGTATTATATAGTTGGAGAGTGTTTAGATAAAACAGTTGTGTTCTCAAACTGTAAAACATAATAAAAGGCTACTTTATATTGGCATACCTAATAACTTTATTTCTCTTCTACATCAGTTTTAACTGGCATAACAAGGATATATTTTATTTATTGATATTTTTTCGTTTACTATTACCACCCCATGTAGATGTTAGCAATTTTTGACGATTTTGTAAACAATAGATCAGAAAAGTCAATTTGTTGTTTTGAATAACAACTCTGTGGCTGGCTTCCTTACATAATATTTTTCAATTGCACTCTAAAACAAAAGATTTAACATTATTTTAAAAGGTTAAATCATTGGTTTAAAGGTTAAAGGTTATAATTATTTTCTTATATATTCAAGCGGTTATGAACGTTTTTGAAGATAAGAAAACCGTTTTTGAGATATGGATGTACTGAAAAATAAAAACGCAGCTTTCTAGAAAATTCAAGAAACGACATACTTTCTTAATTGATCTTCACCGCGAAAAGGGTAGTTTGGGTATTTATTTTCTTGATAAAGATATTTCAGCTTTCTTTTTGGCCAAATTCTTAGATTGTCGAATTTTTTATATCGACTACTTCATATTTATTCCAGGCCTAAATGAATTTCCATTTTCGAAAAAGTCATAAATGAAGAATATCGCTGGCTCAAATACACCTAATCTAAGGGCACTGAAGATGCCAGTTCATCGACTCATGAGAATTTTCCAGTGAGGTAATTTCAAAAAGGTTCTTTTGTTGACAAACTTTAAAATTTATTTTAATTTCTTACTTTATAACTGGTGAAATTCATTTGTATGGTAATAATGTAAAACCGTAGTAACTTGAAACTAGTGCTATATGAGTTAGACGATATACACACACGCACATTTGTACATTTATATAAGTTATTTTATCTGCGACTAAAAATTGTGCACTGCTCGGAATTCTACGCCTATTTTCGGACTCCACGTTCTATGAACTACATCTTTGTACATATTTTGTAAATAGAGCATAATGAATAGGGGATATTACACATTTTTTAAGATGGGTCTCGTAACTAGATTTTAAACTATTTGATATTGAACACCTTAAGGTAAATTTCCCTTTTCTGAAAATACACTCAATAATTATCCTGGTGTTTTTGTGCTAATTTTCACCAAAATGCTACAATGTCGTTTTTTACACACATTTTAACCATTAATTTGATCATATCGATTGGTTTAAACCCATATATTTATACTATAATGCTCGCTCCAAGCTTTTTTCTCGTGAGACAGAGTAGTATCTACACTGAACCTCTGTTAGTATCAATAACTACAATAAGTTGTGAATTTGCAATAATAATTTATTTTTTAAAGAATAAATTAGTGTCAGAAGTACATAAAGTAAACTAAAATATCACTGACTTATTGATTTAAAGTTATATACGAAATTACTTTTTTTAATTCAAACTATGTTTATTAAAACGGATATATAGATACCTCAATCTACAATAGCGGCTTTCTGTTTATGATTCATAACTTGACATTAACTAACTCAAAAATGTGTCCACACAAATACACACACACGCGTGGGCACGGACCTGCACGAACTCGATTTTCTTAATATTATGATATAGATTTCTTTCGACCATCGGAAATATTAAAAATGTCACGTGTATTATCGGGGATGAATGTGTAATTTTTACAATAAAACTGTCTTACCTTCATTTCTTACTAATTTTGTCAAAAACATTTAGATTTATCCATAATACCCGTAAAACTTGAAAATAATATAAGTTATATTAGTAAAATTTTAGAGCAGTTCCTACAATAAAAATATAGACTTCAATTCCTCGGTTATATTTTAATTAGGTAGATTGTTAATATTTTCAGATATGACATACAAACTAAATATAACCTGACCTATTTGAGTGTAATTCTACAGTTCCAAGACTAGTTTGCCAAGGTTCATTATATATTTATAACTAGCACCGCGTGTACTCACCAGTTATACCGTACTAGATGGTTACGATAAGTTCATCGTTCCATTTTCAACTCACAAAATAATATTTTGGTGTCACGTATGCCAGTTTCAACTAATTACGTATAAGATCCATACAGCAAATACGTTATTTTAATCAAGTGAATAAAATTTAGGATTTTACAGCGCCATTCTCTTTAGCAGAGCCAGCATAAAACTGTACTATCAGATGTTGACACCTATGTACTTTTTAAACAGTTGTTTACTTGTGCACTGTATGCCTACAGTTATAATATTATTAAGTTGAGAATCAATAAGTCGTTAACTACTCTGCGTTAAAACTGAGTCGTTATATGTAAATGTAGAAGTAAAACAAGATTTTTCCAGAAATGTTCCTTCATTCAGTGTACACCTATTGTGGACTATATTTTCAGTTAAAGGTTTGGTTTTATTTAGTCCGTGTTTTAGTAATTGCGTGCGTAGAGTTGACACAGAATATGGTTCCTTGATTCTTGCGTTATGCGTGTTATGGTTTGATTATTTTAACCTAGATTGTAGTTGTGTGTTGTGTTAGTCATCCACCTGGGGAAAAGATCAGATTGCAAATCTCGAAACGTAGTGTTACCGATATCTTGTATCACTGAACGATAGCAAATATCCGGAAAATCATGTTTCATTCGCAATCCTTCCATTACCAACAACAAACTGTAAACAAAAAACGTATAACAGTTTTATAATTGATATTTTAAATAAATCAGTTACTTTAGTTGGCAGTAGTGGTACATAGTTTTACCAGAACCATCACACCTGACAAAAATACTGTCATGGTTATCAAATCCAATTCATCATGAACATCAAGGCCAGTGATTGTAGAGCACATGATGCCTTTTCACATCGAAGTAGTCACTCTGCTGAAATCAGTGTTTGGCTATGGCTTTGAACCCTCTACACATCATTCTGCCATTGGAAACAAGCGCTGGGTTTTGACAGACCAAACGTTTTACACAACATGTCATCTCAATGTACTTTTTTACATAAAAAAATTGGATTTCAATCGATCTATTAACATGTAACCATTTCAATCCATTGAGCTGTAATTTCCACTTGACTTTTACAATTATATTCAAAATTCTACACTTTTTCGATTTTTTCCAAATACGTTTCTTTATAATATAAATAGTATTGGCAAACCCTCGTCTGATTCGCGGGCTACGTCACGCGTTAACTGGCTGTGTTGTGGATATGCTATTGTTTTGTAATGGCATATATATCTTACTAAAAGTTAAATTCCAAGATATTCATATCATTTTTAGACTCCTAACAAATCGACAAGAAACTAAGAATAATCCTGAATTCCAATTTTTTTCAATACATATTTTTCATTTAAAATTTGAAGAACTGCAAGTTATCGTGAATGCAACAGAATACATAAAAGCAAGTTTTGTTAGTTGTTAACCACATTTAATTTAAATCTGTTTCAAGTTTTTACTATTTAATGTTGTCTTGTAATGTGTAGAACAAAGTCAGTTTTTTTAGTTGGGAAGGAATAAAACACAACTGAGATTTACGTTTTAAATTACATAATAAACTGTAACTATTATTGATGTGTGTTAAAGGGAGAGGGCGGGGAACCTACAACTTAGTAGCACCAGGTGGTGTCTGAGCTGTCTTTTGTAAAAGTTTCGAGCACTTGTAAGCTGGACCAGCCTCATTATAATCCCCCTTTAGAGTGCGTAAGTGAAAGCTTAAAGCTCGTTTCGTAAGAGATTACATAAATTAGGTGGATGAATGTCCTGCGTTGCTGATAACGAAAGTTATTTGTAACTGCAGGAAAAGCTGTGGCAAAGATCAATCGATAAGTGTAGGAGATGAGAGGTAAGTAGCACTGTATGGGCACATAACCTGGTTTTTCTTGGAATCGATAGCGGGACTTTTTAATAAGAAAGAATATAATCGCAAGCCGTTTTGATAGAGTTTGAAATGAGGGCGTGCTGAATGGGTTACAAATATAAAAAATGTATTTTTCAGATTACATTTTGTTTCTACTCTTAATACTGGTCATCAGAAAATTAATAATAATTATGTCGCCGTTAGATAAATTTACTGGAAGCCGCCACTCGAAGGGTTGTATGAGGTTACATAATGCTGTTAACTTTATTCACGCGTGGTTGGTTATAAGTGTCAACCTAAGAAGCATATGATCAAAAAATATCGTTTGGTAATTGAATACTTTCGATATTACTCATTTCGACTAAACACGACATGGGTGACGATCGATTTATTTTTTAGGAGAAACTACTATCGATTTTCCAAAAACCAAGATGTGTCTCGCCTCTTGGACTAACTATCAATATAAGTTTTGAATACTTTCTTTGTTAAGTCCTAGTATAACTTCTCAAATTGGGTTTCCTATTACAACTCGATAAACAATTGTTCTTCTTTATTTAACTATAAACAGTGTGAGAGATTACTCTAGTGTTCGGTGAACAAATGTCCAAAGGTAATTGAGCGAATCAAAGTTGTATGTGTTTATGTACAGTTTGAATTACAAGGAAGATTGGCAATATTTGTACAGTTTTATAAATAAGTTGGTCAATGAAATAGCTCTTAATACCACTAACAGTTTTTGTTTTACATTTTCTAAATGTTATTCAGATATGAGGTTCAAACATAATAAAACTCTAACCAACAGGTTAGTCTGTAAATACTAATGGAACTTTAACCTATTCTTTCTAATCTTTCGAAGCTTCATCTTACTCTATAAACAACCTAGGAGTACACTAAACAAAAAAACTTTCCTTCATAGAAACGAAGCTTCATATAAATCTACAGGTAGGTTCACGTCTACATTCCATTCGGTCAAAACAAGAAGTGTATTTGCTACTTTACCAACACTACCGTTATACCATACAGTACATAACTGCAAATAACGTTTGTCTATGGCGCTGTTTGGCGATTACCGTGGTTATCTCAAGATAACCGAGTCACGCAACTTCGATCGTGGCTGCTCCTTAGATGGGTGACCGCTGAGCGATGCCATACAAACTTGCCCGGACATTGGTGGTGGCTTAGAAGTCAGCGGGTAAAGTATTAGAGAGGGCTTCTTAGCCCTAACTTCGCCGTGTAAATTAAAACTCCTTTACCGTTCTTCATAACGTCCGGCGGTCTCTATTTTCTGATACATGGTTTGTGATCAGCATGCTTGGATCAGATTGTATGCGTATGTAGAAATGGTGCTTAAAGCCAGGAATGCAACAGAAAGTTATTACGGTATCGGAGCGTCCTCTCGAAATTGGAAGTTTTTCGGGAACCGTTCTGAAGAAGAAACGGTATAACTGACTAGGAGTTGTTTTAGTGTCCGAATATTCAGGGCATTGACGGTGCTCTAAAATTTCTATAAATAAATAATAGGTCTATATTGGGTAATATAATATAAAATATGAAAACTTTTCGTGGTAAGGAGAGAGCTGTATGCGGTGCGGTCAGACAGGGGTCGCCGCTGCGGGCAAGTTTCTCTCTCCCTGCCTGGCGTGCTGTGTGCAGTGTGCAGTGTTACCAACCCCACAAAACAACCCTGCGAGTGCCCCGGGCTCTACACCTGCTGTACAGTATTTGTGCTCAGGCCAGTTCTGATAATTAGTTATTCGCCTCATTGCTCCCTCTCTCATACGGCCTTGTTAATTATTAATATTACACGCGAACGGGTCCGTGTTATGCCCCCGCGCTTTGTGTGTTTGATGTAAAATAACGTTAGTTGATACGTAACAGTTGATTAAATCTACGTTATATATCGTTATTTTATATTTTACAAGGTTACTTTCATCGTGTTAATATTAATTAGTTATGCCAGTTTTATTCGAATATAATTTAATTTTCTGTATAAATACATTTCTCTTCATCAACATTTACTCGTATAAGACTTGATAACAAGCTACTGGTACTAGATATAATTCAGCTGCGCCTACTTAAATTGAGTCTGAGGGTATTGACTTCCTGTGCTGTGTGACATTTAGATTCTAAACGTGTATAGATCAAACCTACTGTTAGATTGTAAAATTAGAGTATTAGACGTTTGATATTTTATAGTGGGTCCGGAGAAACCACCCAGATCTTTATATATTTTATAATTAATAGATTGATAATTATCATTACCCTAGTGATAGTTTCAAACAAGAACCAGTAAAAAAATAAACCTCATTCGTATTTGATTCTTCACAAAATTATACTCAGCACTAAGGTTTTTGACATAATCATGGTGTTGTATTACAATGTATGATAAATACCATTACATCTGGAGTGAGAAAAATTGTTGAATCTTTTTTATATTTATGGATTAAATCTGTGTGAACTAATGTTCCAAACTCGATACTCCACCAGACCACTTGAGAATGTCACACAATAGTATAAAGGATCAATAATCCGAGAAATAACGTACAGTCTGTTTAAGTTAACAAATACCCATAACCTGACACGCATTTCAATACCCGATAAAGAGGATTAATTTGAGAAAATCCGAAAAAGTGCCTTTCTGTAATAAATTACAAAATGCTTTGATACAGATTTTAGGATATCAAGCTTTAAATACGACAGAGATGTAACTCTGAAATCAGACAACAACTGTCTGTACTTTGTTTGAAGTTTGTTTTTGACGGTGGAAGTATTGTGAAGGAAACAGGGGTTTTTCCGGACATTTACTAAACTAATTCATGACCACAACCTAGGTTAAAATAAACAAACGTAGTCCTACTGATTGTATTGTATCACTGAACGATGCCAAATGTCTAGAAAAAATCATGTTTCCTACATAATTCTCTGTAAACGATCACTTTCAGATCACAAATATTGTAAAATTGTATTGAAATTGCAATATATTATGTTAATGAAACACGAAATTTTCCATCGCTGAGCATAATTTCCATGTAGATTCTGGAAGCCTCAAAGCCTGCTTTGAAATTCTATGATGTTTCTATGATAAACCATCTTTTGAAAGTAAGCACCACTTGTTAACACATTTCCTCTGGAGAGTAATGATATTTGGTCGATTTAAATCTCTAGAATCTCTTGGATTCTTAAACCCCATAGTTGGAATCTCCTGGTCTATAGGAGTTTCAGACCACTCGTATTTCCTGCCACCGGGAAGCTATTGCATTTGGTAACTTCCTGTCTTTGGAAACTCTCGGATTTCAACATTTGAAAAGTTCTTATGCCTTCATAATCCCAGACTGGACGCTCCTGGCCTGGTAAGTGTTGGCCAATTGAAGGTTTCTGTAATTTGATGTTTTCCACATCTTAAAACTTTCTACATGTGGTAAATTTTTATCTCTTTGGAGATTTACAAATAAAACTCACTCCTTGACTAAAAGCCCTTCATACAACTAAAAAACCTAATTACTCAACAATTTAGCTTAATCTAAGCAATTTAATTTATGTTGATAGTTGTGTGTGAAAATGTATGCTGTCCTTTAAGACCCGCTCCTTGGCTCAAAATCCACTGAATATCCTAGGATCGAGAATTGTTGTGAAAAAATGCACTTGTCCCTAGAACTTCAAGTATTGGCTCCGAAGGCACTCAAAAACTATTCTAGGTCAATATATTTCCCAAAAAAAAAAAAAAAAAAAAAACCATTTCAAGATTGTTCCAAATCAATTAGTTATTTGAGGTAATTGTGTGGAATAGAGTTCTTTAATTGATGCTTCGCCTTTTTGTCTCAAATGTAGCTAGAATAATCTATAACATCCTTAACATATATTACATACCAATTTTTGTTACATGCAATTCAACCATAAGACGTCTATAGTAATTTTGTTTAATAATTCTGCTCCGGAGGCTCGACTCACTTTGGTACGGTTTGCCACCAATAACGAACATTTAGAACCTAACCAATGTAGAACCTCCATTCAAAAGTTTTGTTAAAATAACAAAAACAAAAACACAACAAAAAACGGGTAACAAAAACGTTCAATATAGTTATTTACAACTTTTCTTTATAACCTTGAACTCTGCCTACCTGGGTCTAAAGACACTTACAAGCCATCCCAAATTAAAAATAGTTTCTAAGAAAGTGCATTCCAATTTTGGTTTAAATCCATTGAATAAGGTATATATAGTAGTTGTGTAGGAAATTGTTTGACCTTGAAAATGCGCCCCTTTTGATTCAATTTGCTCCAAAAACAACATGACATTGCCATTCATTTCTAGATTGTCCATGCCGATTTTCGTAAAGATTCCTTCAAAATTGTGGCAGTACTTGGAGAGAAAATTGTATACTCTAACATATTCAATAAGTACATTATATATCTACCTTATAGAATACTTTGTATTTATTTGTACTAATATGTTAGAAAATATTGCTTTCACCTTCATTTTTTACTTAATTCTCTTAAAAAAAGAAATTCTCTTGAGGGATTAGAAAATTTCAAATTTAATCCATGCTATGGAAATAAAAAAATATCTACCCTAAAGAACAATATATCCTAAACACCTTTATCTCAAATTTAATTTTATGTGTCAAAATTTATCCAAAGAGCTTCTTATTTTTTCCAGAAATTTTAATAAGAATAGAATATTTAATTAATGATTTATCTGTTCTTCTAGAGCTACTTCCAAATCCGATTTCACGTATATTTCATTATTTGTAGTGTTGGTTTTCCACTTCTTGAATTATCACTATCTGTCAGAAGGTTTGCTTCAAGTTGTAATACTATTATTAATTTCCATTATATTAACACACTAATTGTATATTATCTTGGACTGTTTCACTCTTTGAAGGTTTATAATTTACATTATGAACTATAATCATTAATATTTAGAAATAACCAACCAGTAATGTAAAAAGAAATATACATAATAATAGTAGGTAACAGTATATACTACAGCAATAATAGAGTACATGATATCATGATTGTTTACTGTAACCAAAGACAAGAGCATAAAAAGTAACAGATACGAGTATTTCAACTTAGTTTAAATTTGAGTTTTGATGTATCTTTCTTTGGAAATGAATGGTTGATAATTGAATTATAAGAGATAAAATCTCGCAGTGTACCATCACAGCATTATTGTAAGGACAGACAATTGACTGAACCAGATATCTTCACGCGAAGCCTTTCAGAAGAGTCCTTAAACTTTTAAAAGTTTTATGTTGAGGATCGCTGTTCTCACTAAATTGATCACGGCAAATATTAAATTATCTTTAACACAATCAATGCACATTAGCCTTTTATTTCGTTTGAAAACTTACACTTTCTTAGAAACTAACATTGCAATATTAAATTGCAGATAGGTAATAAAAACCGTTTTAAATTTTCAGAGAGAACGCTATAAATTGTGAACAAGTGTTAGATTTAAAATATACCCTTTTTTGTGAAAGTCTCTATTTGATGAAATGTTACATTCGTCCGTAAGATTAGTTTTAACATGATAGAATTAAATAACTGTGAAGATCGTGTAAAGATGACTTGAACAACTCTTTCTTTTCAAAACGAAGAGTTTTTAACATTTTTCTCTTTTAACATTTCTTAACGCTGAGAGTAAATTTAACGAACTTTAAACAACATTTTAGGGAAAGCAAATAAATGTTAATATCACAATGTTTTTTACAAATTCGAATTAAAATTAACTAGAAACTTCTGTTTCTGAATTATGAAGCGCACAATAATACCTATGTCAAATGAGTGATAGCAATAATAAGCCTACAAATGACCTCATTAGATAGGATTTACTTTGAATCGGTTGTCTAGTGATGCGAAAATGCGATAATCCAATTAAAAATAACAAATAAACCGGTATTATATAAATAATGAGAACTGTTTGTGACATACATGTCATTTTGTTGCCGCCATAACTCCGTGTATTATAGAGCGTTCGTAATAATACCTAATACACCTGGACTTTCTTTATGTTTTAAAAGTAAATATAAAACCCATATGTAACATTGTTATTGGTAAAAATGTTAATATTTGCAATTCTTGTGATTGTAATTATATTTCAACAACGATTTATTAATAATGCTGATTGATCAATCGATCCATCCACACCATACAGACTTGTGTTGTTTGTACAAATCTAATGTTTCACTTATAAGTGAATTAGTCAAAACGTAAGAAGCTTTTCTGAAAATTGTTGAAACAGAATTTAATTACTGTTAGATCAAACTGATTTCATTTTGTTATGGAAGACTGTTTTATTCAAAAACACAATAACTAAGCTATGGCGAACGACAACAGGGGTTCAGACAATTAGGTTTTTGAATCAACGATTGCACTGGTTTAATTGATTACATATTTTTATCCCAATATGATGGAGTGTAAAAACTAAGGATTTATTGTGTTCATAATGTTCACTCAGTTGATATTTGTTCTTGTTTCTGGACAAAGGTTATGATGTCAATTGGTCGTCCAAAAGTAACATAGATATCTATATAGAGTAAAAACAATTAAAAATGCAATTCAATTCAATTCAATGGTAAACAAGCTTCAAAGAACCTCATCTTCATATTATGATCGATCGCACATTCTATTGCTATGTGTATTTGTTAGCAAATACGATTATGTCAAACCATGTGTCGCTTAATACGCTTCTTTGAAGTTGTACATAATATTATTAGCATGTTTTACATCATCAGTTTTGCCGACTTTGAGATGAAGCCATAATTCTTAATGTATCAATGAATGAAAATTTAAACAAATTTTCTGGGTTTTTTAACTTCGAATTGATATTCATAAGCATAATTTATATATTTTTGTGTTTATAATATATTATTTTTTAATATATACTACAAATATATATTTATACATCATTGTTTGCAATTACGTCAATATTTCTATGTTTTTGCCAATTATTTTATACATACAAATGTAATATGGTAGAGAACAAGAGGAAGTTTAAGATTTAAATTACAAGATAACTGACAACCTCCCCTAAATATACCAGTTAAGTGACAAAGGTCTTTTACTTTGAATCTTTTTTCATTATGAAACCCTTCAGTTTCACAAATATTACAAATGTCTAAATTATTGTACAAATGTTTCTCTTCTTTAGTTAAATTAATTTGCTATTGAATTATATTTGTTCTATATAATTTGATAATTTGTTAAGTTCTTCGAATAATTCGGTAAATCTTCTTCAGATTTTGCTCTATAAAATTTAGAACAGTTTATTTGTTACTGTAAACCACAGGGAATAGCTTTTGAATATTAGTGGTTGTTGATTTTACACGAGTTTGTGTTTTTTCTAAAATACGCTAAATATATATTTAATGAGGGCGGAAAATGTTTTGGGATAAAATTTTTCCATTACGACTTGGTTGCATTTGAACTTTTTTAATATGCTTTATCAAAATTTCTATTTTTTCAATTTTTCTGCATTTAGTTTTCCATAATTACAAATTTTGTTTTTCTTTCGCCCATTTTATAAGATTAAATTAAAATTCTATTTTTAGAGATGCTTCTTAGAGTTGTATTTCTTGATTGCAGTAAGGACAATTAATTTATCCACTGTCCATTTATTAGTAATTGTACTTCTTAGTAAAAAGACATTGAACAATTTTATAATGAATGTTATGATCCGGTATCATCGAAATCATGTTGTAAAACATAAGACATACATTTGTTATGATATTTTACCATAGCAGCTCCAAAGATACGAGTATGTCTTACTCAAAATCCGTTTAGCAGCTTAGTTAGTACGAGCATTACATCAATATCGTAAGTGAACTTCCGGTGACATGTAACCTGTGATATATTACCATAGCAGCTCCAAAGATACGAGTATGTCTTACGCAAAATCCGTTTAGCAGTTTAGTTAGTACGAGCGTTACATCAATATCGTAAGTGAACTTCCGGTGACATGTAACATTTGTCATTCGTATTACTTATAGTAATAAGTAGTTCAATGATACATCTTATGACCAGTCCCTTGAACCATTCATCTAATTGCAAAAATGTTCTTCGATGATTTGCTTTTAAATCCCCCGTTAAATCCCATTAATTTGTCCTTTATATTTAAGAAATAATTTACAAGTACAAATCTCTATGAAAAATAAAAAAACAACAAAATAATGATGATTAATAATAGTTTAAGAAAGTGTTTAGTATGTTTAATTTGTTCAGACTATTTTGGTTTATTTACTAGTATGAAGGTAGGAGTCTAAAGTCACAAACTACTTGATATATTACGCTCCTGACTGAAGATCCCCCTCCCCCAAAGTATCTCCAGTAGCAGGGGAATGGGTCCATCAATAAACCACTTGAACAAATTGAATTTTTGATTTTGCTCATCGTACCACATCAAGATATCAGTATCAAATGCGCCGTAATTTGTTGCACTTGAGTTTATTCTGTGATACTACACTTTATTTTTCTGCATGCCGTTCACATTTCTCTATAAGGTGTTTCATAAACCTTCTACAATGTTGAATTCTATTTCATTGTATAATATTAGTGGTCGTAACATGATAAACTTAATTTTAAAATGTCTACAAAAACAATTCATTGTTATTCGATTAAAATGGTACCCGGGTGTGCCATAAAAACAATTACATTTTACTAACTAATGGGAATAAATGTTGAACTAAAGTGCTTTTTCACGTTAAAAAATAAAACATATTAGTTTCATATGACACTCAAGTATTTTATACAGACTTCAATTTTTAAAATAATTTATGTATATTTTGTTTGGTTTCGAAACACTTTTATTTGTAAAGAATTCAATTTAAGATTCGCTGGTAAACACGTTAATAAAATATCCTGTTCTACTTTAGTTTTAAAGAATTTATATTTTAAAAATATAAATACTTTTTGCATTTTCGATCTATACACTGACTTTTTATATTTCACAAAACAAGTCCAGTTTTATTGAATCGTAGACGATTAAATTTGTGGGAACAATTTGTTTTAACTCGCTTTGTTATTTAATCACATTCTAAGTCAGGTCAGAATCCAATTTTTCGCAAATAACGACAACACTCATCCTGAAATTGCTAGTGAATATCATCGTTTAGTCTGTTAATAAAAACCAAGTTCAGTCTGTATCAGTCAGGATTACGGTAGTTATGATGTACACAAGCCAGTGTTACGTCCCATAAGCCGTTATAACATCCATATCTATGAAACGAAAAGCCCGCAGTCACGTTCCTAATTCTGCCATTTCACTTCTAAACACAAAGTTTATATTTGACAGGGGTATTTAACTAGGAGTGAAATATAATGGTTAAGCATTTAAAAAACACCTCAATTTTTGAAGTCAACTTTATTAGGCTAACAACTTTGTTTTTAGTCTTCAACACACTCATAGGTCTATACTCTTATATACTCTGGGTAGAAGATAGGCCAATCTCATCGTGTTATATTTTCATTCTGAATTGACGACATTGTTGGTCTATTTGACCCCCTGAAGAAAGCGTGTGGGCGAATTCGCTAATAACATATAGATAAAGGTTTTTATATAACATAAATATTTATTCTTTTGTAAGGTAACCGAATGAATAATATGGATTTTTATATTTGTTTATGTGAAGAATATTCTCCATTACGTCAGTATCTTCTGATATTACGTATTGAATTTTTATCTATATATCCTATACATTTCAAGAACTGGACGAGAATAACTGAAGAAATTAAAAAAAAAAATTGTTTCCTCTACAGATTTACATCTTGAACGCGAAACTGGTATGAAGTATCCTGAATATCCTCCGTACTTTGGAGGACGACTTGGGACAGGTAAGAGAGGACAATAGCTTTGTTTGGTTCATCCTAAGTGGTGCTATCAATAATGTGGAACGTTGATAGCAATGATAAGACCCATAAAGTAAACATTATGAGGTAACCGATAAACCTGCTGTAAACAATACAGTCGCCATCAAGGTGGTCGAGACGGCCGTAATCTTGAGTGTTCCACTTACACCCCGCTCGTTGTGTATACTTGGTAATGACTTCCTTGGGTGTTCAATATCATTTACTGCCATCTAAAGCATGCTGCCGCTTCAGCCGAACAATTTTAGAACTTTTTTCGTATTAAATCCATTCTTGGTAAGAATAAGTGTATTATACAATTAATCAGTTGTCTATTGCTTTATTAATTTATGTACCGAATGTGTAAAAAATGTTTTAACAGAAAGAAAGGAGCGAAATATCTGATTTTCCAAAAAAAGGTTAAAATGCTAAGTGGTGGATGTTCATGTACGCGCATCACTATCCAACTTGGACTTTGATTCTTTTCTGACTAAACTAAAATCTTCTTGAAGATACCAGAAAATAAACAAAATTTCTGATTATGATGTAGCTTTTTTAGTACTTTTTATATTTCATGTTGTTATTGTTTTTTTATTATTATTACAATACGCATGAGGAAAGCTATAAAGTCTGAAACAGTTTCTTTAAAAACGTTAATATTTTCGTTGAAGATCGACTTCATTTATTCAAAAATGTATGGTGTTTCCTATGTTTTACATTATACTCGTGTGATTTAAAGCTCATTGGGAGAGAATCATATTATTTCCTAATTCTTACTATTTTAACCCTAGGGACAGGATATAAAATCACAATTATAAACATGGTAAACGTAACAAAATACATCTTGCTGGGACCTTGGACACTTTTTAAGATAGCAATAAAGACTTTGTGGAAATTATGTATAAGTAATTGCAAAAACTACGAAAACTTCTATAAAAATGTATGTCATTGTTTTTGTCATCGATTTATTGAAAAACTCGTACTTGGTTTAGTACGGCCATACTATAGTTTTTGTAATCAGAAGACGAATGAGGAAGACTATGAAGTCCAAAACAATGTATTGCATGATCAATCTTGTACCAACACCTTTACATCATACTTCATGCATCATGATGTTTGTAAATGTTCTCTTTAAATAGAAACCAAACAAATTAAAATTACTTATGCTTTGGAACCACAACAAAGAGGATTACAGAAATGTCTATTAATATTTTTCTTAGTTGCTGTTAGATTACATATTTCTTCTATAAAGCATTGTAAAGAAGACAGAAGTCATAAATCATCGGTGTAGTACGCCTTTTGTTCTCTTGCATATTCCACAGAACATTGTGGTTTGTGTATCGTGAATTATGAAGGGGGATTTTAAAGGCTACCAAGAGATGTGTGTGCAGAGTGCGTAAGTGTAAGAGAAAGTGCACCATGTTTTATGTAGTACCATTAGGATTATCCGTCCGCTATCAGTGATCAAGGGGATTATATCAGGCTCAACTCTTTCTACTTTACTCGGCAATTGTTAAGACCTTTCCCTATAGCACATTACAAACTGCAAAATTCCCTTTATTCTTCTGTTTACATATTACGTCTCACACAGACATTTACAGGAAATTAATAAATCAACGTTGTAACAGAGCAATTTACTATTAAAATAAATACTACAACTCCCAAAATACAACTAAAACACTATATTTTGGTCATCGTTTAAAATATCCGTAAATATCTACATTCTAAATAACACACATGCGTTTGACATTTGTATTTAATCTAGGATTCGAAAGCCAATTCACAAACTAGTTTTTAGGGAATCGATAGTGGAACTACATTTTAATTCTATGTTTAGTCACATTTAAAACACGCAAATAAATCACCGTCAGCTAACAACAATATTGTTGTTATATAAGTCTGTATACAGGGTGATTCATGAAGTTCTCCCCCCACTTCTACAGCACATTGTACTAGTAAAAATAATGAAAAAAAAATGTTATATAAACATAGATCCGAAAAACGCTTCGTTAGCGAGTTACAGCTAGCGAAAGATTTCGCCTGAATTCCTGGGTAAAGAGTAAAATAAAGCCATACTGAACTTTTGGAAAGGTTAATTAAGTAAGAAATATCGTGGATTGTTATGTATTTTTTACCTGATAAAGCTAATAAAATAGGTTTCAGAACTGTTACCGGTAGTAGTTTTTGAGGGATTCAGGGTTAAATGCAAAAAATTGGGGCACGAAACAATGTTTTTTTAAGTTTGATGTACAATAACTTTGTTAAATTGGTAATAAATACATAAAATCAACAAACATTAATTGTAGAGAATTTAATTCTGAGAAAAATTGATATAATCAAAGTCTAAAATAAAACAGAAATAAGTACCAAAAAAATCGATTTTATTCAGTATAATACATTACTAGCTGTAAAGAAATACCGTACGGTATTTAGTTTAAAATAAAACAAAAACAAAATGTTTGTTCCTTAATGAGATGAGATAAATTGAGAAAACAAGATTAACTGTTAAATAAATTTGTTTGTAAATAAAAATATCATGTTTTATTACGTTGTATTTTTTTTTATAAAAATTTACATCAAAATGTTCGAAAATAAATGAAGCAATTTTTCCATTATTGTTTACTAATCATCGAAATGCAGTTTTTTTGTTTTATTAATTTCTAAGTTGGGTAACGCACGAATAACAGCTGATCAACAATGGTATTCTGTACTGTTACGTTTAGAACTGTGTATTAGTGGTGTTTTGCAAGCTACAGCAGGAGATCGGGTTCTGTGAATCGTGTTATTAAATGCAATTTTTCTGTGAGTTATAATTCGATTGTTTATTCAGCGAAAAAAATGCCTTACTTATTTACATCAGAGGAATACGCTGATATGGTTTTTATTTTGGGTTACTGTAATGGTAATGCTAGAGCTGCTGTAGAAGAATATGAAACTACGTTACCCTAATAGGAGGATTCCAGATACCAAAACAATTTCAGGAGGAACTTTTTCGTACTCTTCGGGAAACAGGGATCACTACCAAGTACTAGAACCAAATTATGAACGAGCTGTCCAACTTGATGATGATATTGTTATTAATGCTGTTCATCGCAGTCCAGGTGTAAGTACACGACGTATTTCTAGGCGGATAGGAGTTTCGCAGTCAACGGTGTGGAGGTCACTTAATCGAAACAAATTTTATCCGTTTCATAACAAAAGGTTTTCAACATCTACGGGTAGGGGATGGTCCGCTTCGCTTGGAGTTTTTGGCAACTTTTTGAATATTAATAATCAACTCTACAAGCGTATTTTGTTTACGGATGAGGCACAATTCACTCGGGATTGGTGTCAATAACTTGCACAATGAACATTCATGGGCAGAAGAAAATCCACATGAGTAGTGGAACAGAACTTTCAACACCGATTTAGCGTCAATGTCTGGTGTGGCCTTTTGCACAATCGGCTGATTGGACCTTTCATATTACCTGGACGCCTAAATGCTGAGTTCTATTTGCATTTCCTTCAAGAAGAGTTGCCGCAGCTGTTAGAGAATGTTCCTTTACATCTCAGACAAAATTTGTACTTCCAGCATGACGGAGCACCTCCCCACTTTTCACGTGCCGTTTCTGCTTACTTAAATCATCAATTTCCTGGACACTGGATTGGTCGTGGAGGGCCTCACCCTTGGCCACCAAGATCGCCAGATCTATCTCCATTGGATTATTGCATCTGGGGATGGATGAAAGACATTGTTATACAAGACAAAAAGTGAATTCTCGTGATGAATTAATTGCCCGTATTATGGATTCGGCTGTGCAGATACAGGGAAAGTCATGAAAAATTAAGAAACGCAACAAAAGCAATACACAAACGTGCTGCAAAATTTATTGATAATGATGGCCTCATTTTCGAACATCTACTATAAAAAAGGTGCGTACGGTTGGCCCAACCTGATTAATTTTGCTTAAAAACTAGTAATGTATTATACTGAATAAAATAGACTTTTTGGTACTTATTTCTGTTTTTATTTTAGACTTTGATTATATCAATTTTCTTAGAATTAAATTTTCTACAATTAATGTTTGTTGATTTTATGTATTTATTACCAATTTAACAAAGTTATTGTACATCAAACTTAAAAAAAAACATTGTTTCGTGCCCCAATTTTTTGCATTTAACCCTGAATCCCTCAAAAAACTACTACCGGTACAGTTCTGAAAAACCTATTTTATTAGCTTTATCAGGTAAAAATACATAAGAATCCACGATATTTCTTACTTAATTAACCTTTCCAAAAGTTCAGTATAGCTTTATTTTACTCTTTACCCAGGAATTCAGGCGAAAATCTTTCGCTAGCTGTAACTCGCTGACGAAGCGTTTTCGGACCTATGTTTATATAACATTTTTTCATTATTTTTACTAGTACAATGTGCTGTAGAAGTGGGGGAGAACTTCATGAATCACCCTGTATACAGACCGGCTATTGGTGACTGCATGGCGACTATCAGTCTCTTTATGTAGTTATCATGGTGATTATTCATGTTTCTGTTTACACATAATCAGGATGATGTATCTTTGGATACGTACTATGAAAAGAGTTCATTATAAACACATTAAGTATGAATACTTATCCTAGAATAGTTTATATTTCGAATATTATCTGCCAGTTTTCTAAAATATAACTTTATCAAATTGTTTAGTTGTCCTGTTTCATAGTGATATGCTAGATCATGTTGCAGTGTAGCAATGTATCTTGGAGAAACTTTTATTGTTGATTTTATGGCTTTTGGTGTGTTTATAATGGATAAACGATAGTAAGGATAAAGGAGAGAATTAATGGCAATGACTCGGTATGCTCATTAAAGCGGCCGAATTTGGTGATGTTTTCAAACATACTCTTTTCATTTGGACGAGTAATCTGAGGATGAATAAATCTGTAAACTGTTTTGTAAACGAACGATATACTCAGTGCCCGGTGCTCGGTTATACTCATCAAAGTTGTCAGGCTATGAGTAAAATAATCGCAAAACAGGTATTTGAAGTAGATATCTGCATCCATCTACCGTTGTGTGTTGTATGTAATTATGTGACACAGAGAGTTCTTATAATTCCCAAAAATTTAAGACCGAGCATCACCACACTCCTCGACTCGAGTAGATGATCAACGTTTCCTAGACCTCTGAGGTCTTTAGGAAATCTCGTATTCCTTGCGTGTCACTTGTAATCTGTGTATCTCACATTTCTCTGTCTCGGAACGGGATCGATCTAAAAGTCTCACTTTAATTTTATAGATTTAATTTTGAGCAATATACGTTATGTCACTGTGTCCCTGTAACATGTATGTTGCACTTATTTTTAGTATTAAAAATGTTTTTATGGTATAAAACTGTTTTTGAGATTTCGAAGATTAATTTCTATTAAATGTAGGACAACTTGGATGGGCTTTATATTTTTCAATATAGTGTACTTCCTCAAGCCAATATGTTTGCATGATGTTTGGTTGTGATGTGGTCTGAATATCTTATGTGGTTATCCTTTTATTTGAAAACTAATACCGGTGGGTTTCCCTGTTCCCTGGGTGTTCATAATGCACTCTTGAGGGTCTAAATTATTAGGTTTCGATTACTTTCATGTATCATAAATCAGCGACTTTTCAACTGATTTACATCTATTGGTTTCCTATCCTTTGGATACAAAAGAAAACTGTAATTAGCTGGATTTAAATGCTACGCAGAACTTTTCGAAAACATGTTTAAACAAATTTGTTCACAGTGATTTTCACTTTGAAATTTGAATTCCTTGTCCATTTGAGTTCAACTAACAATTATTTGTATGCTTGTATTCATATTGAGGTTTTAGAATGACGCTCGCCAAAATGATTAACAACCTTTCAATAACTAATCACAGGTTAACAAAATGTAAAAATATCTTACAAATCAAGATACAGATTTTAAAACCTATGGTCCAATTCTTAATTAAGACAAGTGCAAACACTTTATTTTAGAAAATCATGTTAATCTTTTCCATTGATAACCATTAAATGTGTGGAATCATTAGTATTCTGATAAATAACACTAACTTAATATTTATGCAACTTATCTTTTACCATTACGCGTTCAACTGTTTTACGAACATTTATAGGAATTGCATATATTACATATTATTACATAAAATTATTCTCGTTAAATCTATTTTCCTCAATAAATAATACAGGTTCCAAAAATGATTTAATTTTATGTTTCTATTTATTTATCCTTCGTTTCAAGTGGTGACATAGCTGTCACAGTGTGCTTCAATGTTACAGCTTGGTTAACTGTCCCAGTAATACAGTATGTTTAACTTATATTGTTCGAGTAGAAGGTGATTGAGAAAAGTTAGGTAAGTTCGTAAATCTCTGCACCGAAAAAAGTATAATATGGTGATGTTTTGCATTTATAAAGAATAATAAGAAATTATTAAATTTACAGAATTTAACTACTTGTAATATTCATTAATCACATTTGAATATGAGTAATTAAATGTTAGAATGAATAAACCTTACGCAGAAAAAACGTGTAAAGGTATAACTTTTTACCATGTTTCTTATTTTAAAACCGTTATAAATGTATTAAACAATTAAAGTACTGATTTTACAACACAAAAATAAAAAAACAAAATTTGGGATTTTAAAGCCCAAGAGTCCAGCCTCTAGAAACTTCCGTTGAACAGCAACTCCAGATTCCTAGGTTATGGCTAGTAATAGGCTATAGTAAATACTAGCCTGTGGGAACTCTCTGATTTTGGAATGTTGCGACATATGGAAACTTTCAGCCTTGGGAGTTCCAAATTTCCAGCTTTTGATTTTCCAATTTTTGGACTTACAATATCTTGGTGTTATCAATGTCTAGGAATTGACAGGCCTCTAGAAGGGTTCAGTCTCTGGAAGATTCCGATCTCTCGAGCGTGTGACTACGAGAATCTCTTCGCTGACTTTTACCACAACCTTTCGGTCTAGAAATGTTTCAAACGACCATTGCTTGGAGATACCTCACTATAAAAACTATGTTATCCAGTTTTGCCTTCATCGAAGGCCAAGATCTTATAATTGGTTGCAGATAACTCTTACTCCGTCCAGTAAGAGTGCCGACTAAGGTCATGCTGAAGTTCCCGAATTTAAAGGTCAGAACAGGAAACATGTACTTTTGCTTATAATTATCTAACCATTGAGATTCACATAATATCTCGCCATAAATTGATTCTCACTGATAACCTTTTCTAAAAGAGACCGGTCTCCTTCTTAGGCTTGTTTTGCCTATCCATGTCCTTGAATCTTGTCAGACATAATAAGAGAGAGCCTCTAATGTACAATAGCGAGAGTAATGATAAATTGCTACGATTACGGACAGGATGAATCTACATTACTCTAACTCAACCCCGGCTTAGACTGTGCTAAGGCTAGACTAGTCTGGTCTTGACTGTGCTGTATTGGTTCTCTCAAAAGTTTGTGTCATAGTATTATTGAACAGTGTTCTTAATTAGAATAAGTTCATATATTACTTTAAAATTAATTTAAAAATTGTTTAAACATTTAAATAATAAAATAAAAAACTGAACTTTCAAAAATACTGATTCATTTACATAATCATTCTTCTTGCCGTTAAATTGTATTTCGAAACAAATCGTTTGAAACTAATCCACATTGTTTGTTTATTGTATAATTTTAATAGGATACTATCTTACGGAAATAAAAACCATTGTCAAAAGATTTAGCTTGTTATAAGAGATAGTATAAGTTTCAACTTTAACTTAATCTTCATAAAAAGTTTTTTATTTATACTGTATCTACGCCTTGTTAAATCAATGAATTAAATTAAAAGTATGCGTACCATATTTATTTCATTGCTTCAGCGGTATGAAGCTGAGAAACACTGATTATATTTATTTGTAAATAAACACCGTTTTGTAACGAACTGTTTTTATTATTTTGAAGAGTAACTTTGTACAGATTTTTGTTAAAAACTAATTAAATAATAATAACATTATTCTCTTAGAACTGAACATTAGTATTAGGTATTCTTTGACCTTTTCAGCATGGCAAAGATCAAATGCATAACTTTAAATTAATAATATTATTTTGTCACATGACTAATGACTTCAGTGTTAGTAAATTACTTCATATTTTAACGAGATAAAACGACTTAACACTTTTGCCGTAAGGTGCATTCCTTTCAAATACTTTAGCGAATCTATTAGAGGTGCTTCTAAAGCTTAACTTTGATGAAGTTCCTTCCATGGAACTCTTGCCTGACAAAGTTTGACAAAGCTCAATGAGTTTACAAAGATTTAACCTTAATCACAGTTAATCAATTAGGATTATTCTTCATTTATTTATCTGATTAATTTAGTTTGGATACACTTATTCAACGAAAATAAAGTAATTTTAAAATATCTTTTGAAATATTCATAGCTCTTAGAATTAATGCAGTTTTAAATTAGTCTATTAATTAGTGAACTCGTAATGAAATAAAACTTTACGTAAGTTTCTAAGACAAACTGAAATATTAAAAAATATTAAATTATCCCTGTGAAGGGTATTTATAGATCATTAAATAAAAAATTAAATATAACTTGGTATTTCTTAAAATTAAACATTTTCGGAGAATATAAATTCACATATTTACGTATATCCCATGTTGTTTTTATACTCTATGTCATCAAAGTAATCTACTCGTAATAATAAAAATATTCCATAATATAACTCTTTTTACATTCAGAATGCGACAAAGCGGTAATTTACTTCAAATAACAAATTAATCATAAGTGTACTGCGAGAAGTGTTGCTCCAGCGAAATTGCTAGAAAGATACATTAGGGGCAAGCATATTTATTAAATGTAAAAGTATGTTATGGCTTTCGATGAGTTATTTAAATTAAAAACAGAAACTTCCATAAAATTGGTTACAGTAGGTTTTTCAGTTTAAAAAAATATTAACATTTCCTTTGTATTTACTTAATAATAATAAAAATAGAATAGTGACCCCACTAAAGTGGGATAGTGGTATTCTGAAACTACATATGATTTTTACATAATCATTATTACAGGTATTTTTACTTTTTGAAGTCAATGCGTTGAGAAGAACTGTTCAGATGGAAGTTCACTTCCACGACCAAAACGAAGCGACGAGCTTCCAGGCTGAGCGAACGAGCGAAGTCTTCTACGGATGGATGGGACGCATCGTACCAGTAGTACCATGCCAGAGGGTCTACTAAAAATGAAAATTTACTCTTCTTGAATTGTTTTTTGTGGATGTAACACTCCATAGAATACGTAAGAAGTACGTAGGAACTTTTTATAATATAAGGAAGATGCATGTGTGTACGTGAATTACAGAAGACTAAACTTACTTTAAGTAAATAAGATGTCTCCCTTGTGCGTGCATAAAACTTTATCACTGGAGAAGAACACAGTTGATTTAAAGCTATTACATCTAACATACATTTTTATCACAATAGGGAAATACACAAGATATTGAACAGTTATTTTACGCTACAAGAATATGAAACCAACGCGACGTGGTTAATGGGGTGAGTAGGCACAATTATCAGGTCAGGGTAACACACAAGTGCTGATAATGGAACAATAATAGAGACCTGGACACTGCTGTGTGACCTCCACCGAGCGGGCGAGGTAATTTCTTGAATGTTTGTAAAGTTTATTTTGTAAATTTTTGGAAAATAAATCTTTTTTGAATTGAATTGATTGAATGGGGTGAGTAGGACTGATATCAGGTCAGTGGAACAATAAGTGAGATAATGGAACAATAATAGGCTGTGTGTCCTGCACCGAGCGGCGAGGTAATGGGGTGAGTAGGCACAATTATCAGGTCAGGGTTAACACACAAGTGCTGATAATGGAACAATAATAGAGACCTGGACACTGCTGTGTGTCCCTGCACCGAGTGCGGCGAGGTAATGGGGTGAGTAGGCACAATTATCAGGTCAGGGGTTAACACACAAGTGCTGATAATGGAACAATAATAGAGACCTGGACACTGCTGTGTGTCCTGCACCGAGCGCCGAGGTAATGGGGTGAGTAGGCACTATTATCAGGTCAGGGTAACACACAAGTGCTGATAATGGAACATAATAGATACGTGGACACTGGTAGATGTTCTCCACGGAACGCTGTGTGGTCTGAGCGTCGAAATAATAAATCTGATCTGTCAAACGAAGTGACGACGGTACACAGGACCACGGTGGCCAGGCACCAGTTCAAGCACATGATACCAAATACATATATATTAATCTTCAATAAGAAATCTTCAAATGTATTACAGTAAATATTTCGGATAAGCCGAATATATACTAAGTAATATATATAATATATATATATATATATATATATATATATATATATGTATATATATATTAACAAGAAAAAGTAAGAATGGTTTAGTTATAACGCTGTATTTTACATTTGTAAACAGCAGATTTCAATGTGGTACGTTTAGGATGGAGACTTATATTTTAAGTTTTTTTGTTTTTTTAAGAAATAAGTTACTTTATTTTGAACTCAATATAAAATTAGATGAAGACATGAAAAGTAATACATACTCGTAGGTTTATCTTATACCCTAGATGCTCACTAGGGACGAATTTTTGTCTCCAACCTCAAGGGCTTCGCCCCACTGGCCTCTAAAGTTATAAATATTCCCATAAGAAATGCATTAGTCTAATTAAGTGTTTTAATTAATATAAAGAGCCAGTTAAATGTAATCAACTGATCTTTTTAAACATTGTACGAGTATTATGACAATACTATCATATACTTGAATAAAGTATACGTGACAAACCTTCTACCACTCCAGTACATGGTGATGGAGGCCTTCAGCCGCAGAAATCAAGTTGATACCGTTTATATAGACTTTAGCAAGGCATTTGATAAGATCAACCATCGTCATCTTCTTGCGAAGCTACAGGGCTACGGGTTTTCTGGCACAATGTTGCAATGGTTCAGCAGCTATCTTACCGATCGTCAACTTGCCGTGCGCCTTGGTTCTGGCGTCTCAACTAGCTTTACTGCAAGTTCTGGTGTTCCACAGGGGTCTCACCTTGGACCATTCTTGTTTTCAATCTTTATCAATGATATTAAGCATGCCATCAAGGTTCCCTTTCTTCTCTTTGCGGACGACATCAAGCTGTTCGTGGAGGTTGCATCTCAGAATGATTGCCAGTCTCTGCAGGATGCTCTTGACGATGTTTTTGACTGGTGTCGTGTGAATGATATGACTGTGAATCCTTCCAAGACCAAGTTGATAACGTTCAATAGGAAATTAAATCCAGTGGTAGCCGACTACTTTCTCGATGGCGACCGGGTGGAGAGATGCAAAACCATCAAGGACCTTGGTGTTCTTATTGACTCTTCTTTTGAGTTTGGTCCCCACATCAGTCAAATCTGCGCCAGGGCCTCTCGTATTCTTGGTTTGGTCCTCCGTTCTTCAAAACACGGCTTGAATACCCATGCCTCTACGATTCTCTACAAGTCCCTTGTCCGCCAGTTACTTGAGTATGCCTCTGTAGTTTGGTCTCCATATCAGCTCTGTCAGATTCATCATCTCCAGTCGGTGCAAAGACGTTTCATCAGGTTCCTGGGATGTCGTGCGGGATTTGACTTTCGTGAAGTTCCAGTCAATGAGGTGTCAGCTGCTTATGGTCTTCTGAGTCTTGAGCGCAGGAGGAGGGTGGCTGATTGTATATTCCTTTCCAAGCTCCTCAATAACCAAGTCAGCAGCCCCTTCTTACTGGAGTCAATCAACTTCCGCGTTCCTGCCAGATCCACCAGACATCAGCGCCTCTTCGAGCCTGACCATGCTGGGACCAACTATCTTCGATTTAGTCCCATACCTAGACTCATGCGTTTCGGGAACGACATTGGCTCTTCAGTCGACCTCTTTGTTGCAGCCCTGGGTGCGGTTCGGTGTGCTGCTGCTGAGGAAAGCCTGATCAGTGTTGCTTCATCCTCCAATGTGCTACTTTTATAATTTATTTTGTTGTTAGCTTGTCTGTTAGCTTATCATTTAGTTTACGTTGTTATTGTCATACATATTTATTCCTTGTTATCTTTGTCTATTGTTATATCGTTACATTGTTATTTTATATATATATATTTATTTATTTTTCTGTTAATATTTACATATTTTATTACAGTTATTTGCTTGTTTTCTCTGCTTATTTTTATATTGTTAACTTATTGTTATTTTTTCTAAAGTTATTTTTCTAATGATTTTACATTTAAATTCTTGTTTTCGCTTGCATAGTATAGTAGTTGTTGCTTGCTTTCTTTGCATGAACTCCATTATTATATAATAGTTGTCTCACATAATTTATTCATAATTTAATTATTAATTCTTATTTTTAATCTTGTTACACTTGTTGGCCATCTTTATATTTGTTTTGTAATAGTGTAAAATGGTGTATGCCGTTGGTGAATAAAATAAAATAAATAAATAAAGATTTTTTGAGCATTGGAAAGAGTTTAATTGTCTACCTTTAGTAGATTATCACAAGGCCTCGCAAAAGTAAAAGTTAACATTGGAAAATATGTGATAATTTACTAGTCGTATCAAATATTATGTGTTTTATTTAATTATTTTCAAGTTTAAATTTATGTACATATCTCCTTCGTAGGCTAATGGTTATGTCTCAGCTCTCTAACTGAGAGATCATGGAATCAAATCCCGGGGGAACCAATCATATGTAGGCATGATAAATATACTGTACTTCGCTAATAATAATAAACAGTGTACTTCGTAGCCAGCGTAGCTAACGCTGAGGCTTAAAAGATAATTTTTAAAATCTGTGACCATTTATAATCTTCAAACTATAGAGTAAGCTGAAAGGAACAAGACTTCATATTAATTTATAATTCAACCCTTTTCCCCAGACGATAAAAATTAGAAGTTTTAGTAAAAGTATACTTTTAACCGTACATTTTAAGAAACATAAAGCATGCAGTACTTGGTCAGCAGTGTAATGCCGATATAAAAGACAACATTACTGTATTCATTTGACTGTAGATTTTAGGGCTGTTATAAAACCCATCTAAGTTGTGTGTTGACTGAAGTAGGCGTCTTAGAACTGGGTATGTATATATTTTCTGGTACTTTGCTATTATCAGGATAGGGAGGGCACTCTGTCCCTAACGACTAATTTTATTACGCGATATAGCCTAAGTAGGTTATATTAGGTTATCATGAATATGTTACTAGTAGTTCCAAAGTTAAAATCAATCTCTACGAGTGCTCATGTGATCTAAGCATGAATGTGGGTACTATCTCGAGGGATGTTGTTCTTTTTTCGCCAGAAGAGTGACTTAACTTTTACCAGGGGCCATCGGGCATCCTATCGGTAATTCCCCGACCTTAGATCACGTGCCAGATTGTCAGACCTAATTTACGTCGTAAAATTTACTCTGAATAACCCAATAACGAGAAATACGACAGTAAATGGTACATAAAAACGAAAGACGCAATTAAAAATACTTCTTGTATGTAACTTTATGTTTGTTGGTTTTTACTGAAAGAACTAAAACTTTTATTGAGATACAGAAATTTATATAGCATTAAATTAGACAAATTTGAAAGAAGAATATTTACAAAAATATTTGTCCAAAGAAAAGACAGTGTAGGTACATTAATAGACGCAATGCATTTTTTAAATGCTCATTTATAACATTACAAAATATGTTATGCCAATATTAAAATACAATATTTGTATAAATTTAAATACAATGAAGTATATGCCATTTTTACGGCAGCAAGTATCAAACTGTCCGATGACTAAAAAACTAGTAAGCGTTTATAAAGAGGACACCCTGAATGTACATGTAAATCGCCCAAGCTGCCTGAAACTGTTGACATTTGAGGTAACACGAGAGTTGTCAGTATTGTGCTGCGGTCGACTGGTAATGCAGCTAATAGCGGTGGTTGGCCGTAGATGGCGCTGTGAGCATTGTCGAACCGCGGTAATATCTCTGGCCAGGGCCGTAGCACGACCACTGGTCGGGGGTCCACATTCCGTTCTGTTAGATTACAGTTCAGTGAAACTATTTTTTATAACACCACTTGATACAGAAATCTCTCCCTTTTCATTTTACGTACATTGGATTAATCAAAATGTATTGTTTACTTTACAAATTTGGTGTAAGTCATATATTTATCCATAATTTTTTTTTATTAAATAACTGTATTTAATATTTAATTTTTGTGAACGTACCGCCAAACTCTAATTCTAATATATATATATATATATATATATATATATATATATATATATATATATATATATATATATATATATATATATATATATATATATATATATAAGTACGAATTAATTTAATTAAAACTGTAATAATTACCCTGAATTCCTTCAAATTTCCTGGCTAAATATGGCGGCCTCGCATTAATTATATAGAGGTCCTTAAAGTGAAACTAAAAGAAATCCTTTCCTATTTCAATGATGATGTTTTTAGCTTAAACCTTCAGAATATGTACAAAAATCGACAGCCAATACTTGTCATGGTGGCCAATTTTGTGGCCATTACTTGACATGGTGCAGCCAATACAGTGGCCATATTAATTGTGGCCAATACTTGACATGGTGCAGCCAATACAGTGGCCATATTTGTGGCCAATACTTGACATTTTGCAGCCAATACAGTGGCCATATTTGTGGCCAATACTTGACATGGTACAGGCAATACAGTGGCCATATTTGTGGCCAATACTTGACATGGTGCAGCCAATACAGTGGCCATATTTGTGGCCAATACTTGACATGGTGCAGCCAATACAGTGGCAATATTTATTTGTGGTAAATACTTGACATGGTACAGCCAATACAGTGGCCAGTTTTCTGGGCCTTTTGTCGGGTTGGCTGTGGCCGCTTGTACTTGATATTCTACTATCAAAACTGTGTAACTGTAATACCTTAATGCATGAAAAATAAATTATAAATAGGTTATTATATTCCAACTAAAATTCAAATAACAAAGAGTGTGAAACAATGTGGCCCGAAAAGTGTCCAAAACTGTGGATGTCACAATGTTACTTACTTTCACTAATCTATATACATTAATAACAGTGTAAATTTATTAATAGGTCTGAGATTAGTAACAGTTGGGCTATATAAAATTGAATGAAATGATATTATTGTGTAGTAAAATGAGATATATGATAATATGAGATATGAATTGAAACTGTATATTTTTATTAGTTAATATAAATTTACGTGTTACAGTTAATGACATCCATATTAATTATGGGTGCTATTATTTGCTAGTTAATTTTCTTAGTAAATAAAAAATCTAAGTAAATTGAAATATAAAATAAGCGTTGCAAGTTATTAAAAACGGAGAAATATTTGGTACCAAATAGAAGGTTTACTAACATATGCTTTTATCATTCCATCGATCGGGTTTTCCAGATTATGTTATTTTCCTTGTTTTAGTTTAAAAAATGCTAGATTATTACAATTATTATTTTTATAATTGTAAACACACACACACACACACACACACACACACACACACACACACACACACTGTTAAACTCTTACATCAATATTCCATTAATCCCAAAAAATGGAAAAAATTATTTTTTTCATTATGTGTATGGCATTTAGTTTCATTGTACCAAAGCCCATAAGTTTTCTGTTACATTATTAAATACACCTTGCATTTAATTCACAGAATCTTTTGAAACAGGGACATCTTAACGAATTGATTGAAGATAAAATAGTTACTGTTTTGCAAGTCGAAGCATTTGCTCTTTGAGCTTTTCTCGGACTTTTGTTAAAAAATAAAAAGATTTGTTGACTGTTGAAACACAAAGTTTTAAAACCATTATTTTTACATAATACTGAAACAAATAAGTAGAAATAATAAACGAGAGAATTACAAATTAACAATTGTGATCAAAATATCTGTTTTATATACTATACTGCGTACAGGATTAGTTCAGCGTAAATTGGAAATGGCAATCTTAAGTATCGTGTTAATTTAACTAATTTTGGTACTATTATAATTGCAAATAAATTTATAAAATATTTGTAATTCCAATACTGAGTCCCCAGTAATGCGAGCGCGATTTCGGTTCTTCTGTTAACATAAAAACTCATTGTTCACTGTTCCCATGAAGTCGTCTTCTTTTATTACCATTTAAAAGTTGTTTGTACAAAAAGCATTACACGATTACACGCACGAGCCAACGATAACGAGCGGGTCGCGCACGCGATGGTCGTTACTTATCGAACACACATACACGTACACGTATAAATAAATATACGTACATACTTTTACAAGAAATACACATTATTACTTCGACTTTTCAATGTGGTGAAACTAAAAACTACATACAAAACATTATTGAACCTGGTATTCAATCTAAATTTTTTAAAAAATCGTTCAACCTGGAATTTTAAGTACTACACTTGTTCAACCTAGCATTCATCTCACATAAGACGTCACACAATCGTAACCACCTTTACCGGATGCCGTTGTGTATTAAATGAAACATTAATATCAATCTTATTTAGTATTCAATATAAAATATAAAATAAACTAAATTTATTAATCAAACTGAATAAAAATATAAACGTCAAAAATAACTGGAAGCACAAAATACGGGTATACCCAGTGTTAATTTGAACAGATCTCCGAATTTATTATGTACAGATCTTAGAATTGTATCAAAAGTAGTCTCAGGCTTTTTTTAAAGCATTTCACAACATTTACATAGTATTAAAAAACCTATTTAAAATTTCGTACTGTACGAAAATAAAAATACAATAATAATTACTGGGCTTTATCACACAATTACTGTATTAAATATTTTGACAAAGAAATTAACTGCTTAAAATTGGACTGCCATGTAATGAAAACAGCCAATACATTTTATATAAACCTCTTTCCACTACTATTTGTTACTTTATTGTCATTGCAAAATATACCAACACATGGAAAAGGACATAAAAAAACCACATCAGTGTTGCATCTACTTAGTAATGAGTGGAATTAAACAGCTTATTTATAAATATACATGTGTGTGTGTGTGTGTGTGTGTTTTTGCGTGCGTGCGTGCGTGCGTGCGTGCGTGCGTGCGTGCGTGCGTGCGTGCGTGCGTGCGTGCGTGCGTGCGTGCGTGCGTGTGTGTGTGTGTGTGTGTGTGTGTGTGTGTGTGTGTGTGTGTGTGTGTGTGTGTGTGTGTGTGTGTGTGTGTGCATATATATATTCATTTATATACTATGGGATTTTCACTTTCTATATATACACGATATATATATATATATATATATATATATATATATATATATATATATATATACATACCGATTGTAGGAAAGTAATATAACTTTTGATTTTTACATTCTGGACTAATTTATACGGGTAGGTTTTTATTGTAACATGTTTGTTACATGTTGTTCCATGTTTATTTTAAGTGGTGAAAATTTTTCATTATTAAAAAAAATATTCATATTCTTTTTATATCACTTTCGTATATACAGAAAACTTAAAAAAAATTTAAGATCACCCCTCGAGGAATTACATGTATTTAAGTAATATATTTATTTATTAATAGTTTATTGATAAATTGTGTAATGAAGTACAAATAAAATCACTGAAGATAGAAAGTGAAAATTCCATAGTATTTAAATGAATTATAGTTTTAAGGAGTTACATAGTAAATGCATTTTGTATACGAACTCAGCTTATTGCAATTGTCCTCATGGTTAATACTTAAGAAAACTTTCACCATAATTTCACCGAACAAGACCCCCAGAACCTAAACCATCCCCGTTCAAAATTTTAGATATACTTGGATTTTAGAAACGATAAAAGTCCTAAAAACCCCAAACAAGTTGAAACTCGGTTACAGCAATTGATCTTAGAAATATCTCGACTTAGTACGTTTTACAACTTGGTATGCCATTTCTGTATAATCTATTCTTCTGTATCTTGAACAAAGATATTGAGCACATGTAGGATTAACGGAAGTAAATAATTAATATTTCAGTTGTCACAATCTATTTACTTCTTCCGACTGAGCTGAAAAATCTATTATTCATGTGCTATGTGAAAATTACATGGTTTTTAATGACTTGTTCTTAAAGAAATTAAATATTTCATACAGAATATTTGTCCCGTCATCTTTTCTGTAAACACTGTAAAAAGTCCTAACCCTTCAACCAAGTTTCTTTGCGCCTGAACATAAGATGTCTCTAAATCCTGCTTCAAAATGTCTACTGTACTGTAATTCGTAGAATGCATTTCCTATCTTCAATAATTATATATCTTAAAGGGCTATGACAAAAATAGTTCCATCCTAAAACCGACTGCTCCACCTTAATATGAAATACAGGGAGCAAGACTCAGTTATGTACTATTGTATAACTATATTTCTGAGACTAACTGACGAAACGATAACATTGCAGTCTACATGGCTCATATTATAATTAATGTCGTCGTGCTATGTTTAATTAAAAATGAAAGAAGTAAGTAAAATAAATATAACCGCAAAAAAGGCTGTTGTAATTTTAAAAATAATATATTTTTTCACTTTACGGTTATCCCTGAAGCGAGAGCTGGGGGGCTACAAGTCGGTAGCGCCGGCTGGTGTTTGAGCTGTCTTTTGTAAAACTTTCGAGCGCTTTTTAACTCAAGAAGTCTCATTATAATTCCCTTCCTCTAAGTGAAAGCCGGCTGCTCTCTTTTAAATAATTACTTAACGTAAACTGGAAAATTATAAACGTCACTTGTTCTTTTAGACATTATAGTTTTGGTCTTGTGTGACACACAATATTTCTTTTTAAACTGAAATAAATATCAACAGTTGAACTTGGCCTGTATTTGTGACCGAGAAATTACTTCATTGCAATAAGGATGGTATACAAAGAGTACTCACGTTGTAATTGCAGACTGTACAGCCTGTACATTACCAGTTGTCAATATTATGTCATGTTAACTGGTAGGACGTCATCAAAGAGTCACTTTATTATCCCGGTTCACATTGGTTAGCACTGATAATGTAGTCTGTTGCCTACCAATATAAGACTTTATAGCTGTATACATTATACTTTGATTATGTGTGTTAATATACTATCGGGTTCGTCAACGCCATTATGTTTATGACTGGCTGCTCTTGATACATATTAGTATATACTTAGACTCGATTTGAATTTCAAAAACTCTCAATATTGGTAGTAGCTTAGACTTCTTTGAATTTCAAAATTTTATATTTTTATTTTTAAGTTTGAATATTTCAGTCATTTGAAACTGGCAGGATATTAGTTATGTAGTTGTCCTATCAATTAAATATGATACAATGCAAGAAATATTTATGAAGGAAGTACACAATGATTGTGGGTAACAAAGTTATGAAATGCAATTTTCCATAGTATTTACTTGAAAGTTGTTTGTATGTAATCGATAATTATTTTACCATACTTGAAAGTCTTAATTATTTACCATTAAAATACGAAAATTAACGGGGTATTCCGTAAGTCTTGGTAGACATATTGTAACGGAAAGATTGAAATTAAATTTATTTATAAAATTAATTTTTCCTACAGTTTCAAAATGACTATATATTAAACATTCGTTTTTGCCATTAATATAATACAAAATTTAACATTATTTATTCATTATATTGTGTTATAAATATCTGTAATATTCTTAGTAAAATATCTTTAGCTGTTAAATAAAACAGCTTGCTACTTTAGGCGTGCAGTTAATATTTATGTGGTAATCGAAAACACTTACTATTCATTATAAATTGATATTACTTGTAGTAGGCATGTATATGTTAATATATATTTTGAATCAAACTAGATTTTAATCTATACCGTAATCTATACATTTAAAAAATAAATTATAAATTTTAACTCATTCTCAGTATATGTAAGCTAGTATTTTTACGCGTTTAATCCATGTGATTTTATCAGAATTCGTAATCTTTTAAACAAGAAAAAATGAGAGTCTCGTATTTTATATTGATATTTTGTATTGTCACTTTTAGTATATGTTCGCCAATAACTTAATTTCATTTTTTCACAACAGACTAAATTTAAATGTTTCTGTTTTTACCGATCTCAAATAAGATGTTTGCAATGCATGCATTAAAAACTTCAATCGTATTTGCCAAGTGTTAATAATTGTGTGAAATATGGATATTGTTCAAAATATGTTATTATAATAATTAATTAATTCGTTAATTTAATTTTTTTAATACATTATGCTTTTGGAAATATTATTGCACTCAAAACTAATGGACTTTCATACAGGACAGAGTAGCAGTGAAGATGATGCAAATACTTTTAAGACAAATTGTAATAATTTATCACAGTAATAATAAAATAGGTAAGACGAACAAATTTCACTGCCATTGTGTTTCTAACAGATTACATGGAACCCGAAGTCAGTTTAAATGATTAAATCAAACTAAATCCCTTACATAGTATCTAATGTCTCCTCCTTCTCCTCCTCTTCTTCACCAATCCACAAAATACCAAATTTAAAAATTTTAGGGAAATTTAGTATTTGTTTCTTGCTCCCATCTTTCAAGTAGTAATTAATATAGATTAGTTAAATGTTTCATATAAAAGAAAATAGTGTTAGGAAATCACAAATATTTTCTACTTATGGATGATTTTACTGTCGCTACGTAATTACTACTTGCTCCCATCTTTCAAGTAGTAATTAATCTAGATTAGTTTAAACGTTTCATATAAAAGAAAATAGTGTTAGGAAATCACAAATATTTTCTACTTATGGATGATTTTACTGTCGCTACGAATGGTTTTAGAGACGAATTCAACAAAGAATTTGTCTATACAGTAATTGGAATATTTTAGAAATTGTCTATAAGGTGTAGTTGGTATTTAAACGTCTATTGAAACAGATATAATATTGAACTCTTATTAAAATACATCAATATTGGTTATTAAAATGGAACCTGCATGCAAAATTGCATTTTCATAACTTAAGAACTTTTGGCCGAAACTATGTTATGGCCAACGCTTAGGCTACAAGTTATAGAATCTGTTCGAGGCAAACCAGACAACTAGCTTCGCTACACCAATTAAGTTTGCTAATTTGAAACTTTGAATTGTATAAGTCCTGCTACGTTAATACGTCGGATATAAATATAATACTTTTCAATATTTCCACCCAAGATTAGAGGAATTATAACAAGAGTCCTAATGAAACAGGAAGAATAGGAACAAAGAGGAAGAAGATTTATTTCTAGTTCTATCATTGAACAATAGAAGAGAAACGAACAATGGCTGCGTCTTACTTTTATGTCCGAAATCTTACATATATATGAAACAGCACCCACATGCACCATTGTATGCTTAACAAATTATATTACTTTTTATTAATTGGCTGAGCTTAGTCCTATCACTCTAGAGGCTGGAAAGATTTCATTTCTGTCAATTTATCAATTTATCTGTCTATCTGTAGCACGATATTTCGAAAACAGAATGACCTATAGACTTGAAATTGTGTACGAAGCTACATTTCTATTTGAGAAACAATGAATTCGATTATGGACTGCGTCACTCCATGAGATTCGACTGAGCATCAGCAAATATATTTACATTGGTCTTAGAGGTAACCGTGATGGCAACAAAAAAAGAATAAATATATTTTTAAACTAAATTTCTTACCGTAAAACGAAAAAATAACAGTGGGAAAATCAATGTTAAAAGCCAGCGGCAAGATTTGATTTCAGCGCACTACTGCTTTGTAGTACCCTCCCTTGCTTATCGAAATATTATTATTTGAACACTGCTATGAAACCTAACTTAATTATCAAAAATGTGAATTAATCATATGGTAAGATATCCTGACAAAAGTTTCATCCGTAGATTTTACATTTTTTTAACTTTCTGTCTGTATAGACAAGAATGTCTGATGGAGCATATCTGCTTGAAGGACATCTCGATGATAAAATTATTTATAGGTCTGAAATTTTGCCTGTAATCTCAGCGAAGCCTGTTACGCTACATGTCTTGTGGCGTATTCCTACCTTGTTAAGTACAGGACTATAGACCAAGATTTCAGGGGTAGTTTTCATACATAAACCAGATATATTGTAAACAATGAGCGTGACAGCTGTAGAATGTACGAATATATTATGTTCTAAATTAGGTTTGAATGCAAACATACGTTATGTAATAGAGATTACTTCTGCCTATGAGCCTACATGTTAACATCAGAAGACACTCAGTAGTCTTTTGTTTGTTTATTGAACTACATTTTATCAGACATTGCAGTTACGTCAGTTACTGGCCAAACTGTTTTTCTAAATCGTTCACAAACTTCCTTCTTAAGTTCTCTCTAAGGATAGAGAATGTTTTAGTTTTTTTTTATTTACTTTCTGACAATTTTAAAGCAACAAACCATTAATATAAAACTGTTTTAAAACTTTAAGTGAATTTGTACTTTAAATAAATTTCTACTTGTATCTATCTAATGGATTTTTGGATTTTACCTTTTAACCGTTGTACATAAAAATACTTTTATTAGTTTACCCTTATGATATTCAATTTTAATTATGTTTTTTACTTGATTTTTAGGAACTTTTTTGAAATAATTGTTTATTATTTATTTTTATACCAATAAATAGCTTTATGGTTCAATTGTTTTTACTGTGCCACTGAAACAAATGTAATTTAATCATCGTCAATAAACGGCACAAATTATCCGTTTGTCAAAATAATGTCGTTACGTTTAACTCTCTTTCGAGAGAAATAACATTTGAACAGATAATTTTAATGCAGATGTCATTTGTCATTTTCAAAATTTTAATTTATTGTGAACAATATTCAAAACTCTTAGTTTTGTTTAAAAAAGTTGCTTTGATGTGAAATATCTTAAAATTAAGAATAATATATTAAAATTCAGAACTATTTCCAGAAATAATTAGGTATAAGCTATATTAACCTAGCCGTTTACATGCAAATTATGCCATCCGTTTAGGATAATATTTAATACTCTTTCGGTTGAAGTAACCAAAATTTCAAATGAAATTAAATATAATTGTTAGGTGGGTTTCAAGTATTGATTTATAAACACTGAAAAATTAATAATAATCTTTGAAGTGAGTAAATGTTTATTATTTATTCCAGTATCTTTAATTTAAGACTAATTTCACTTAAGTTGGGCTATAACAGTTAATGTAATAACACAGTATTTGAAAGTATGCATAATAGATTTTATGGCTCCTGGGAGCGCAAGTACCCTGTTATAATACGAGATAAAGTGACCAGTGACAATAACGAAATGTATGATCACATGCAAATCTTGCACTTCCCAAATCTTATCATGACAGATGTCTATTTTTAGCATTCTATCTATTCGTAAGCTTCTAAAAAGGTGTGTATAAGGGGACACCCAAAATGCCTACCTATCTAAACAGTATGATCAGGTCTAGGCCACCAAAAACCAGTTTATTCTAAAAGTACACTATAAGTAAGCATTTATGTGGTTATGGATACATACGACCGAGGAATATAGTAAAGTACAAAGTTTTGACTAAACTAGCCATTAATTCTGGTAACCAATATACTGAAAGGGTTTAAAAATGTGATGACCTCAGAACATAAAAAAGGAATCAAAGATAGATAAATATGTAATAACATTCACTTTTTGGTTTTATGGTCCTTTTTCTAAAATTTTTGGTTTTAACACATAATGTAATTTATCCAGAGAATTTTTGTAATATATAGCTAATTTTAGTCTGTTTCGATGCACGTATGAGTAGAAATTTTACTGTTACATGTCCTCCTTTAAGTTCTATAATTATATAAGTGTTAATCTTTTAATATGCAAACAAATAATTATTTCACAGAAACTAAAACAAGATTTAAGATATCTTGCACTTTTAATAAAATATGCATAATAATAATAACAACAACAACGTACCTTCGTCAAACAGTTCAAGCACATTAATATAGTTTCGACTTTTAATAAGTCATCTGCTAGTGTCGTTGTCGTTAAATATTAAAAGATAGGATTATCAATTTGGAGTCGTCATAGGTTAAAATTTATGAACACACCACAAAACACAACGAATAAATAAGTAATAATGAGAAACACAACTTTTGATAGTCCTATCACACATCAATATTAAACATGATATATAACATCTCAGCTGGCAAAAGACAGGACTACTGCAAACTTTGTCTACTTGCAAACTGATTGACGAAGGTAACTTATTGTTATTGTTATTGTTATTAGTCAATCAGCAGTTCAGGGCTATATAGTATTGAAAATACAAATATGTATACTTTAAATTTTAAAAACCAAGATGATATAGGAAAAGGTACCACAAAGTTGTACAAACCAGCATACGCAGTATACAGAAGGACGTTCCGACTCTCCTCAAAGCGAGTTTTGAGGAAATCTTTTTAGGTTAAAGATATTTTTCCATTAAAGATAATGGCGAGTGAGTGTCGGGCAGACGGAGAAGAAAACGGATATTTTCAAATTAAAAATATCTCAATTGTCTTTGCAAAAACGGACAATACTTCTGAAAACGAGATCTTCTACTACTCAGTACAAATGTAAAAAGAATATTCAATAAAATAGAACTCAATCAACGAGTGCTTATCAAGAAGCGACTAATAGAATCTAATGCTATTTAATTCATTAACGGAAGATACTTGTCAGGTAAGCTTGTAGCAGAGAATGCTTTGATCTATCTTGCACAGCTTGTTCAGGACATGGATCCAGCACCAACACTGATTACACGCTAGAGCTCGGTATTACTTTCGAGCTCATTACGATCCAACCAGAGACAATTAACACTTTGATACTATTGATCAATGAATCGTGTTCTTTCTTTTACACGAAAACACCGCAGCTAAATTAAATCGGTTGGCTAACACGATATGCGACTAAGATCGGTCTGGACTTTAGATTTTGATGAAATGAAATTATTGATTGAAAAAAGACTTCAATAAACTCAGCAATCTGGTAGAAAAGTTTTAAAATGTAAAAACACTTTATTTGCTTAGTTTCGTTTTTAATAAATTTTGAGTACATTTGTTTTCTATTGGCTTCTGTTTGCCCAACATACTTCGGTTTGCACTGAAATTCATTGTAAACATAACTGTAAAATTCGTTTAAAATAGTTAATCATGAAGTTCTGTACCAAAATCATATACTAGATATCCTAATTTTTTTCTCACTGGCTTTCACATTCTGTTTGAGAGCAGACATATCTACCATTTGTTATCATTTGTATGGATTACAAATTAAGTTTCCAAACCGGAAAGCAATTTAACAAGATGGACGGAATGATCAAACAAGTGACATCAAGTAAAGGGCTCTTACTGCGTGCTTGGAGACCAGCATGCTTGGTGCTGCATGCAGGGACCTGTGCTTGGAGTGACTGTGTTTACCTGGGATATTCAAGTACTGCATCTACAGAGACCAAGCATTAGGACACGGTTTCATCAATCAACTATAAAAATAAATCATTATATGGCTATTTAGAGTATAGATTTCTTAATTCTGAGATCGACCATGAACTGGCCAACCACTCTTCATATTGCCACACCAAGTTAAATGTGTGGAATATCGCATATATTATCAGTTATATAAGATGTAGTTACATACCAAATTCTTCGAAACCAAACCATCAATTTCAAATTGTGCAATAATAAGAAAGTGCATTATGGTTGAATGTTGCATTTTAGCTAAAAACACATTTTATGTAGTAAAAAGAAGCTACTTGTTAAAAAAACTAAATGTTTATTAAAGACACGACAGTTATTATTTTATGTATAGTATTTAGTAATCTCAAAATTATAAATAGATTAAAATATCTAGTTTCAGTGAGAGCTTTAAGGTGATACTAGGTATCAGGTTGGATGAAGTTCTTTTTTTATATTCCAGCAAAAAAACCAGGTCTAACTGAAACGGCTTGAGTTAAAAATTTAAATTTGGTTCAGTATATACATGAGAAAGTAACAGGTTTTGAATGACTTTTGACGTAATAAAATTTATTTTCCCTACCAAAATATTACTTTTTTAACTATGTTGGTAATACAAATTTTCTTAAGTTAATTGATTTTTTTGTAAAATACATTTTGCCCCTTACGCTCATATTTTATACACGTACTGTAAAAATGTCGCACTCTTATCATCACCACTTTTTTATTTGGTTCTAATTATAATATGACCCTAAGTTTTAAATGTCTATAACACCTAGTGAATTGATCAAGACCTTTGTTCTTTCCTTTTTTAGAAAAATGTAGTTTTAAAAAAATTCGTGTAATCACAATCATTAAAACCCCGTTAAAATATTAATTTCTGTTGTAACTCAGAAAAATAGTACGTCAAATTCTAGTGTGTAGAGATTTAAGGGTGAATAGAAGAATTACTTAAATTACATTAAATAAAAATACACATCTAAGAAGAATATCAAATAACATTTTAGCTTCATAAACTAGACCACTTGGTTATGAAAACCGGTAACTTGGTCAACACTTAGCTTATTAATTTAGTTAACAGGGAGCATGCAATTATTGCTGATTAATTAATAAATTAGTTTGTAATATCTTATGCATACTTACTACAAAGTAACTAACTACTTTACTGCTTCTATATGTCATAATATACAGCCACACTACTGAAGTAGTAATATCGCAGATTGTCCATCGCTCATAAGGACACGGAGTTCTGTGTTCATAACATTATCACTACAATCAGGTTCTCTTTGTTGTACGAGCATTTATACACAGTTTTTACCTTTGACTAGCATCAAAGTTTAAATCTGTCAATATTTAATGTTATGCAGGCCTATTCATCAAACTGAAATTGCCTTTGAAGGCAGGCAGTAAAGAAATATATCCATGCATCAACCAAACTCAACAATATAATTGTTGGAAAGTAACTAAAAACTAAATTTGAGCCTATACTACCCGATATTCCATGAAAGCATCATAACATATATGGATGGTGCTACAATGATGTTCTTTGTCACTGCGATGTCACAATGATGTGTTTGATTAGCCCGATGTCACAATGATGTGATCGATGAGGATTTGCCCAATTAGCCGAGATGATATCCCGCTAAGCCCCGGGGACAAAGGCTCTTCTATTGTACTGTACGTCAACGTCAATGGTGATTAACTCCGAATGTGTTCGTCAGTTTTAATCCATAAACTTAATTTTTTAGCTGGTTTTTATGACGCGCAATCCGTCTATTAAATATACAGATTAATGTAGACAGCATTCTGTTACTATAATAACGATTTGAAACTATATTATAATATATTGTGATTTTAACCACCGTGAATATCATTAAAGAAATGTATGAAGATTGGAGGGTAAATTTTCAAATGTTAATATCGTACTAAATCATCAAATGGACTGACCAGCAAACAGATACCTGTATCTTCAGCCTGGAACTGGAACTGGGTATACCCCCAAGAAACAGATGCTGCAAGAATAAAAATATAATATAACACTGGAAAATCCATAAAACTCAAGCGACCCAAGACTTATGGAACCGGTGGGCCAATTAATCCAGCGAACGAAGAATCTTGAAGGAATTCTTCAGAATGAAAGATATAAAAGGTAATGTAACTAGACATCACAAAGTGACTATAGGAACGAACGGATTGACATGACGGAAGGAACAGATTAAGAGGAACCAGAAGATGAGAGGTACGAGTCTCCGAAACGAATGAATGGTGAATGGCAGCAATCAAATGGTGAGAGGAAGTATCATGGGTGACATGATCTTTTAGAATAGCAGGAGGAATCGGATTTTGGGAGCAACGAGAAGAGGAGAGAAATAAAAATTACAAGATCGTGAAACGAGAGGAAGTAAGGAGAGTATAGGAGATAGATAAGATTAAACAGAACGTAAGAGGACACAACTAGGAGCCTATAGACGGGAAGAAGCAGAGTATGGGCGAAAAAGCAGGAGGAGAAGTGAAGGGCAAGGTGATATCAAGGAACTGAAGTATCCAGTGGCTTAGAGGATGATGGGAAGTGGGAGACCCAAAGAACGGAAAAGATCACAGAATGAAGCCAGCGTATGGCAGAATTTAAAGACAGGCTGTAGCCATGGGAACTTCAAAATATGGATCGCCAAATTTAGTTTACATATTGGTTATAACTGTACAAGTCAAATCTTTGTTGCCTGTGAGATTTCCCAAATCAAAAATTATTAAAACCAAAATGAGTAAATATCATTCATGTGGAAATCTTAAACATTACCATCCGAAACATTTATTTAAAATATCGTTATGGATAATTCTGTATTAATCTCATTATTGTAGCACTTTATGTCATGATTATTTAATTAAGCTTACTACATGTATACTCGTCTGTATCATTAATCAGGACCTGCGAAACACTGTTTCTTGATCTTGTAACCAACCATGGAAGCTTAATGGCTACAAACACGTGATTCTATTGTCTTTTGTGGACTACAAAGCCTCTTTTGTTTACTGTGGCTCATTGCATGTATTTTATTTGTGTATGTCTATTATCCATTAATCCATTTATCCATTAATCAGGATCTGCAAAACTCTGTTTCTTGATCTTGTGACCAACAATGGAAGCTTAGTGGCTACAAACACAGGCTTTTATTGTCTTTTGTGGTTTACAAAGCCTCTTCTGTTTATAGTGGCTCATTGCATATATTTATTCGTTTATGTCATTAATCAGGATCTGCAAAACACTGTTTCTTGATCTTGTAACCAGCAATGGAAGTTTAGTGGTTACAAACACAGGCTTCTATTGTCTTTTCTGGTTTACAGAGCCTCTTCTGTTTGTAGCGGCTCATTGCATGTATTTATTCGTGTATGTCATTAATCAGGATCTGCAAAACACTGTTTCTTGATCTTGTAACCAACAATGGAAGCTTAGTGGCTACAAACACGGGCTTCTACTTTCATTTGTGGTTTACAAAGCCTTTTGTGTCTACAGCGGTTCACTACATGTATCATGCCCGTGTGTGTCATTAATTATTACTACTGTAATTAACTAGACGCATGACCACAAACATGGGGGAAACGGAACACTGTTCATATTATGATCAAAATACATTCGTTAGTCTATGAGCTTGTAGCGTTATGATTACTAGTGACATGTTTAAATTTAATATAATAATTAGGTTTCAAAATTATGTATGAATAACTTCAAATAAGTTTATTTTCTATACTTATATCACACATAATTGTCTATAGCTGTTTAGATTGCTTGTTTTTTTTCTGACGCTACGTTTTCATAAATTTTTAATTATTTTTATTTGGGTGTTATATTTTATTATTAATTTATACAATCAATATTACGTAATATAATCAATAATATCATTTTCTATTGAGTACTGATCAAAATCTGCCTTAAGTGTAATACACGTGTAAACGATCAGTTTAATTGTTAAAATGATAATTTATATTGCGAGATTCTTACATAAAATCATTACTAGTAGCATTATGTTCTTGCTATTATCTTTTTGAATTTTATTTTATTTTGGATTTTCAGAATAATAATTCTATTGGAATAATATTAGACTAGGTGGCCAGAAAATTATCTTGAGAATATTGACAATCAGACATTCAAAACGTTGCATACATTCGTTTTTAATTACTATCATACGGTGATTTCCTTCGTAAATAATCTACATTAATATCTATTTCTTTCTCAATTCGTTTGTGCAGAAGTGCGTGCATCAAACTCTTAAATAAATTATTAATATTGATATTGTTGCTACGACAAACAAAACAAGAAAATCTATATCGTTTCTAATTTTCTGATTTAATATACAGTGCTTGTATATTAAGTTATTAGAATAAGATAAAAAAGCTTTAAGTTTTTATATTCCTTTAAGGAAAAAGATCGTTTAATCATATTCGACATACTTAGGAAGGCATTTTGTAAAAATAATTAAATGGGTATTATTTTTAAATTGCAATAGATATAAGTATATATCACTTTTAACCTTTATTCAGCGATATTGTATTAATATTTTTTTAATACAAAAAAAATACTTTCAATTCTAAAATTATTAAAACTTTTTTTATGACATCGTCCGGAGGTGTCTTTCATAAATTATTTTCTCTACACTAGTACACAGCCCAATGGCCTCATGTCATCTGCTACATTGTTGAAACCAATATCAATCTTCGTGGATAATTTTATATACGTACTGTTAGTGCTACACAAGATATATTAAAAGAACATAAAGCGAATGTGGGGTTAATCAACATCGACATTGACTCAAAGCACAATAGCAGAACCGTTGTTCCGGAGGCTTAACTGGATGTCAACGGTTAATTGGGCAAATCCTCATCGCTCACATCATTGTAACATCAGGATGATCAAACACATCATTGTGACATCGCTGTGTAAAAGAGTATCCATGTGACATACGCTACGTAACAAGTCAGACATACCTACGGTTGGAACTGTGATGGTTCAAATATGTATTACTGTTATAAGTAGTACCACTGCAGAACGTGATTTTGTATTTCACACAGTGTTTATAAATAAGAGAATTTGAAAGATGTTTCGATGTGAAAATTAGAATAAATCAATATAGAATATTATATGATTATATATGTGTTAGATATAGTTTCTTATATGTATATTTACATACACACAAACACAGGTATACAGGTACACGTACGCGCGCGCGTGCACACACACACACACACACACACACACACACACACACACACACACATTAATAAATAACTGTAGAATCAACATTTTTCATAATATTGACTCTATATACGGTAAAAACCGTCTTTAAGTGCAAGAAGAGTATCAAATAGAAAAGAAAATAATATAAGCAAAAGTAAATACACAGTGTATAAATAGTAAATACAGGTGTTAAATATGAACTAAATAAAGAAAGGTGGTAAATAGAAACATGAACTAAATACTTCTTCCAGGTGTTATTTTAAAATAGTCTTTTTAGTATTTTTTGCTAAGTTATCTAATATTGAGTACATGTCGAATTTTGCTCATTAAAACTAATTGTGCTCGTTTTAGTGTTCTGAGTGAGATTGGGTTTGAATTTTGTATGCACTTGCCGAATAGGTTTGACAGAATATATGTTTTTGAAAGTGTATTGTGATTTAGACTATGAGTGGCGACAATTGTCTTCCTACTTATAATAATATCTGTAACTTGTCATTCTTGTCCTCAGGGTATTTGTAGTTGAGCTAATCGGTTGTTTTGAAAATATCAGTAGTCAAACTAATGCTATTCGAAGGATATTCATAATTTTGTGAAAGCCTAGACGGTACTGAACTATTAATTTTGGATCTTTGTCTTCAATTAACAATATACTAGTTTTATCTTTAGATGAAGTGTGACTTAATAGTTTAAGTAAGGAGGAATGCCTCTTAAGAATGAATTCATTACATCATCATTGTATTTTTCCAAGTCAGATTTGTTACCACACAGTTTTTGAGCTCTGCAAGCTAAACTTTAGGTAGGTATATTCCTCTTGATATGCATTGCATACAGTTGTCGTAGTTGAAATATTTCATAGTATTTGTTTGTTTTACGTGTATTCTGTTTTTTGTAATGTCCATTTTCGATAAATATCTCCATATCTAAAAACTATTACAGATGTTGGAGACGTTTCAAATGCAAATTTTAGTTTGCTAAATTTATTTTAATGTACTAAAAAGGTTGTTGCATTATTCATCCCTTGTATTCAAATAAAAAAATTGTCTGCAAAATATAGACTTGTGATTGTTCCTGATGAGGAAATCTGGTTCTAGTTTCTCCATAAAAAGAGTTTGGTATATGATGGACCCATATGAATTCCCATTGCTTTGCCTTTTTTGTTGGTAAAATGTATCTTTTAAACGGAAGCAATTCATTGCAAGCACTATAAAAGATCATATATATGATATATATACTAAAATTTTATTGTTAGTATATATATATATATATATATATATATATATATATATATATATAGCTCCATAAAACTTAAACACGTAAACTTTCTAACGAATGCAATTTTTCAAGTGACCTTTACGATTATTAATAGTGTCGCACAAATATGTGTTTACACGTTTGAAATTGACTCACGTCTCCGATTTCCATAGTTTAAAGTATAATATGATTCTAAAGTAGAATTTCTTATAAACTGTTAGCTCCATAAACGTTGGGTGTGAAGAATTTGACTATCAAATAACTTTACACCCCAGATTAAGGTAATCCTAACGAATATAGAAAACTCACTTCCATCATACTGATACGAAATCCATTTCATCCACTGAACTATAATCAAGTGAGGTATATAATAAATTTGTATGAGACAAAACCACATAAAATGCCATTTTCCGATTACAAAATCTAAAACTCATCACATCAAAAACTATACATTTAATTTAAAGCATATCATTATCCACCATTAACATAAGTGCTCTAAACAGTGTAACTAATATTATGCAGTGATGTATAAATAAATCATCAATATGCGAGATTGGATCTACATTGTTACTGCATAATTCTAAAACTTCATATTTATTTATTGCCATTTTTTATTTATGTATGTTTTATTTATTTATTTAAAATAAATTGCATACAATTCTTAAACTAAATTTCTAACCAAACAAATTTTAAAAAAATATATTATAAGCTGCTTACAATAAAATGAAACAATAAATTTATAAACCCAGAACACTGCTTAGTTAAGTGTTAACGTAGTGCTATTCAACTTATTTGAATATTTGTTTAACAAATTATTTTTTATGAGGCAATCAGTATCCCTTAAAATGTTAATTTGTACGAACTAAAAAATAAAAAATGAACGATAAATTCTTAATAACAATTCGTAACAACTAATTACGATAACAAGTAATACCATGACAAGGTAGGAGTGCGGCACAACACGTATTGTGTAAGAGGCTTCGCTAAGGTTGCATGCACAATTACAAATCTATAGAATTGAGCTCATTTTATACTCTAGACGTCCTGCGGACAGATAGACAGGTGTACAATTATACAGAAAATTAATATTCACTTCCCCGGCAGACCAAAGAAACGTTATGTTAGCCTACTAAGTGACTAACAGGTATCAATGACGCTCAGCCAAATCCCATGGTTGGACATACACCGTCATAAAACTCATTCTTGTCTATGTGGAAATAAAACTTAATGCAAACTTTCAAGTTTATAGGTCAGTTCGTTTTCGAGATATCGTGTGGGCGGACAGACAGTAATGACATTTTGCTAGGTCCACGATTGGTAAGCTAAAGTTCAGTCAATAATTAGTAGTAATCTATTAAAAGATCATAATAGACAAATTTACATATATATCTAACATATTAACAGTTAATACACGTATTGATATGGAGAGAGAGTAAGAAACAGTAACAAAACAAATTCAGAAACTTATAAGTCACAGGGCCGGGGATCACTTGCCGGGTGAATGTGCTACAATTACACAACAGAGCCTTTATTTTTTACGATTCAATTATTTTGTATTTGGCCGTATCTATCACATATGCGTTTTAATGACCAAACTAACATATAATCGGAAGACCAAATACCTGTCAAACGACTTTTATATACATATATTAAATTTGTATAAATGGCCAATTGAATAGCCAAATTTAATTTGAATAAACATTGAATCATAAAAATTACTTGCTCCGCCGGGACAAGTACTTTATATATATATATATATATTATATATATATTATATATATATATATAACATATATATATATATATATATATATATATATAACTTACTATATAGTACTTTTTTATACATGATGTACTATTATATTCAAATACGTTTGTACATGTTACACAGTTAAAACCACGCTGCATAGGACCACATTGTACTTAACACAATATGCCATTAGCTACATGACACATAATACTGTACGTAATTATCATAAACCCCTGAACATTATACGGCTTAGATTTGACTAATCTAAATATTTCATATTTTAAAACTTAAACCTAAGAGTAATAAAAATACAATTAGTTTTTATATACTGATTCATTGGTTTAAATTATATAGTATTACTGCAATTTTAATAATATACTTCAGCTTGAAGTATTTACTTTTATAGAAATATGTTTATCAAAATTGAATTGGTTAGAAAAATGTATAAAGATTAAAGTTTATCTACTTTTAAAGTACTAATACATTAGGTATAATTGGATTTATTTGTTGTTTATAAGTATAAAAAGTAAAGGATCATGTTTATTTCTAAATTAAGCGTCATAATCTTGTAAAAGTTGGGTACTCATAACATGTTAAAGCATATTTCGACATAAAAGTATTTTTCAAGTAAGTTTTATAAAAAATTATGTTTAAGAACCACCAAAATCATCTTGAGTCTTAGCCCATTAGATCAATGTTAAAAGTAAAATAATAACGTCTTTATTTTTGGTTGTTAAATTATGGAATGTGACCCATTTTAAATATATTATTAATATGAATTCAATTGCTGTATAATTTCTCTTAATAAGTTTCTCCTGTGACCCCACTTTAAATATATTATTAATATGAATTAAATTGATGTATAAATTTTCTCTTAATAAGTTTCTCCTGTGACCCACTTTAAATATATTATTAATATGAATTAAATTGCTGCATAATTTCTCTTAATAAGTTTCTCCTGTGACCCACTTTAAATATATTTATTAATATGAATTCAAATTGCTGTATAATTTCTCTTAATAAGTTTCTCCTGTGACCCACTTTTAAATATATTATTTAATATGAATTCAATTGCTGTATAATTTCTCTTAAATAAGTTTCTCCTGTGACCCACTTTAAATATATTATTAATATGAATTAAATTGCTGCATAATTTCTCTTAATAAGTTTCTCCTGTGACCCACTTTAAATATATATTAATATGAATTCAATTGCTGTATAATTTCTCTTAATAAGTTTCTCCTGTGACCCACTTTAAATATTATTATTAATATGAATTCAATTGCTGTATAATTTCTCTTAATAAGTTTCTTCTGTGACCCACTTTAAATATATTATTAATATGAATTCAATTGCTGTATAATTTCTCTTAATACGTTTCTTCTGTGACCCACTTTAAATATATTATTAATATGAATTAAATTGCTGTATAATTTCTCTTAATAAGTTTCTCCTGTGACCCACTTTAAATATATTATTAATATGAATTAAATTGCTGCATAATTTCTCTTAATAAGTTCTCTCCTGTGACCCACTTTAAATATATTATTAATATGAATTCAATTGCTGTATAATTTCTCTTAATAAGTTTCTCCTTTTTGAATATTCAAAAGACAATGTTTGAAAAAAGATTCCGAATAGCCAATAAAAATATTTAAAAAAATTGATAATCGTTTGAATAAGCAATATTAATTTTGTCACTAAACGAGTGATCTTCCACAAACCAACGGTTGAAAAGTAGGGGTGTAAAAGTATTTGAGGTTCAACTTGGTTCTTATGGTGTTAAAATCGGGGCATTCGCCTGTATAAACGACTCTCAAATTAATCAATAAGTAAAATAAAATTTCCTTGAACGTCTAAAACATCTAAGAAAACCTCCACGCATAACATTCCTTATAATATTACCAATGATGGTAATTATGTACTGTCGATTCTAACGCCTTCATTATTTTCTTTACTGTTTCAAAGTCAAAAAAGAGTTGAAGTTTGCGTTACTAGAAAGGAAGGCGTGTTGTGCAGTGATCTATCCAGTACTGCTTGCTCTCTTGCCGGACGTTAGTGACATGACTGTATCACCAGAGAGGCTGGACAAATTTCACTTATGTCAGTACGTCCGCATGGTGTATCGAGAATGAAACAAATGCAACTGACATTTTGCATCAATTTCATTTCTTTGTAGTCAACATCGAGTTCGATGATGGAGCGTATCAGCCATGGAATGTGGCTCCACATGTTAGTGAACATTTTTACATTGATCTTAAGAGTAACCATGATCCCAACGAGAATATCACGGAATACAACAAACAGTATAATCATACGATATTTTAGCAAGTGAAATATTTGGCCCAACTATCAGAATGAAATTGTTAGGGCTTTTCAATACGAGTAATTTATTTATGCCTTTCCTGGTATAATTTATTTCATTATTTGTTTTTGTATAAGTTATATTTTGGATAATGTATATGAAGATAGACATAAAATAAAGATAAAAATGTTTAGTGCCACTTTTGCAGGTTTGTTATAATGCTGTGCCCCACAGCGTCTATACAATTGCTAATTTAATTTCTTTGAAATAGCAAAATTTTAAAACTTCAGTCATAGATTACGTTTTTGGGTATAAACGTATTCATAAAAATTTACAAACTGCAATATTTTTACATGAAGGGATTTTGATCCCATTTTGCATTATCATTCATCACTACTCCAAGATCCCAAACCAACATCTTACCAATATTATAGGTACACCAGCTTTCTTTGTACTTAGAAAACAAAGTTTCTAATAAGCTTTTTTGAGCTATTTTTAAACATATATTAAACAATTTTTGAAAGGATACTATTATATCCCTCAGCTATTAGGTATTTAAACAAAAATTGAAGTGTTTAAGAATTCTCTGGTAACTAACAATAAAATTTGGCCTTAAAAGTTTTTATTGATATCTTGTTAGATTCCAAAATTGTGGGCGTACTTGAACAATAACACAATCAAATTGCAGCAATGCGATTAAATACTTAGAAAACAAATGTAGTATAATTAAATATGTTTCTAAATAGAAAAATATTTAATTATACTAAACAAATTGGGCATGATTTAATAATATGTATAAATTCAACGTTTCACTGACAGCATTATATATAGATTTGTGAAAAATTTTTATTGTATTTAAAAATAAAAAACAATAATTGATCACCTAGACAGAAATATTAAACTAAACATTCAATTTGTTTTAACTTAAAAATTAGCTAACCTAAAAAGGGATTTATATCTCAGTTATGTAATGTTAAATATAACAAATAAAAAAGTGTATAAACCCTGACTTTTTTAGCAACTACTATGTCCCTAATTAAAAAAAATTGTATACTTTCTAAAATACTTTCTAATTTAAACACATAACATAGTATATGCCTACCATTACTCATCAATATGTACAGATTAATTCAATAAGTACTAAAGTAAAACTACTTCATAAGTAATTTACATTTTCAATTTGAATTTCAATATGAATGTTGCCTTTTTTCAGACTGCACGGAAAATAATATTTTAAATTTGAATCCGTAAGAAGTTAACCATTTTGTGAAATTGTATGCTTAGATTCAACGGTTCTGGCACATTTCTGAATCCAACATGCGTACGGAGGCAAATACTGTCTGTAATAAAATGAACCGAGGGTGTACCTGTATTGTGATTAATCATCATTGACGTTGACGTATAATAGTAGAGCCTACGTCCCAGGGCTGAGCTTCGCTAATTGGTGGGATCCCACCGATCATATCGAGACACGAAGCAGATTACATAATATTTATATGTAATTAAATATAATACGATACTACTGAACTACATACTAACCGTCGTAAAGGACAATCCGGTGTTTAATGTTCTTGTGTACAGAAGTGTTATTGATTGTAGTTATTACTGTATTGAAATTTGATGGCTTGCTATTGTTATATGCATATGCAAGGTTATGAAAACGTTGATATATATTAAACAATATATTGTTTAATTTCAATAAACAATTTAAAAAAATTACTTAAAAAGTACTATATAGTAAGTTATATATATATATATGTTTTATTGAAATTAAACAATATATTGTTTAATATATATCAACGTTTCATAACCTTGCATATGCATATAACAATAGCAAGCCATCAAATTTCAATACAGTAATAACTACAATCAATAACACTTCTGTACACAAGAACATTAAACACCGGATTGTCCTTTACGACGGTTAGTATGTAGTTCAGTAGTATCGTATTATATTTAATTACATATAAATATTATGTAATCTGCTTCGTGTCTCGATATGATCGGTGGGATCCCACCAATTAGCGAAGCTCAGCCCTGGGGACGTAGGCTCTACTATTATACGTCAACGTCAATGATGATTAATCACAATACAGGTACACCCTCGGTTCATTTTATTACAGACAGTATTTGCCTCCGTACGCATGTTGGATTCAGAAAATGTGTCAGAACCGTTGAATCTAAGCATACAATTTCACAAAATGGTTAACTTCTTACGGATTCAAATTTAAATATTATTTTCCGTGCAGTCTGAAAAAAGGCAACATTCATATTGAAATTCAAATTGAAAATGTAAATTACTTATGAAGTAGTTTTACTTTAGTACTTATTGAATTAATCTGTACATATTGATGATGATAATGGTAGGCATATACTATGTTATGTGTTTAAATTAGAAGTATTTTAGAAAGTATACAATTTTTTTAATTAGGGACATAGTAGTTGCTAAAAAAGTCAGGGTTATACACTTTTTTATTTGTTATATTTAACATTACATAACTGAGATATAAATCCCTTTTTAGGTTAGCTAATTTTAAGTTAAAACAAATTGAATGTTTAGTTTAATATTTCTGTCTAGGTGATCAATTATGTTTTTTATTTTTAAATACAATAAAAAATTTTTCACAAATCTATATATATATAATGCTGTCAGTGAAACGTTGAATTTATACATATTATTAAATCATGCCCAATTTGTTTAGTATAATTAAATATTTTTCTATTTAGAAACATATTTAATTATACTACATTTGTTTTCTAAGTATTTAATCGCATTGCTGCAATTTGATTGTGTTATTGTTCAAGTACGCCCACAATTTTGGAATCTAACAAGATATCAATAAAAACTTTAAGGCCAAATTTTATTGTTAGTTACCAGAGAATTCTTAAACACTTCAATTTTGTTTAAATACCTAATAGCTGAGGGATATAATAGTATCCTTTCAAAAATTGTCGAAAAGAGTATAAATATGTTTGTTTAAAATAGCTCAAAAAGCTTATTAGAAACTTTGTTTTCTAAGTACAAAGAAAGCTGGTGTACCTATAATATTGGTAAGATGTTGGTTTGGGATCTTGGAGTAGTGATGAATGATAATGCAAAATGGGATCAAAATCCCTTCATGTAAAATATTGCAGTTTGTAAATTTTTATGAATACGTTTATACCCAAAAACGTAATCTATGACTGAAGTTTTAAAATTTTGCTATTTCAAAGAAATTAAATTAGCAATTGTATAGACGCTGTGGGGCACAGCATTATAACAAACCTGCAAAGTGGCACTAAACATTTTTATCTTTATTTTATGTCTATCTTCATATACATTATCCAAAATATAACTTATACAAAAACAAATAATGAAATAAATTATACCAGGAAAGGCATAAATAAATACTCGTATTGAAAGCCCTAACAATTTCATTCTGATAGTTGGGCCAAATATTTCACTTGCTAAAATATCGTATGATTATACTGTTTGTTGTATTCCGTGATATTCTCGTTGGGATCATGGTTACTCTTAAGATCAATGTAAAAATGTTCACTAACATGTGGAGCCACATTCCATGGCTGATACGCTCCATCATCGAACTCGATGTTGACTACAAAGAAATGAAATTGATGCAAAATGTCAGTTGCATTTGTTTCATTCTCGATACACCATGCGGACGTACTGACATAAGTGAAATTTGTCCAGCCTCTCTGGTGATACAGATGTCACTAACGTCCGGCAAGAGCAAGCAGTACTGGATAGATCACTGCACAACACGCCTTCCTTTCTAGTAACGCAACTTCAACTCTTTTTTGACTTTGAAACAGTAAAGAAAATAATGAAGGCGTTAGAATCGACAGTACATATACCATCATTGGTAATATTATAAGGAATGTTATGCGTGGAGGTTTCTTAGATGTTTTAGACGTTCAAGGAAATTTTATTTACTTATTGATTAATTTGAGAGTCGTTTATACAGGCGAATGCCCCGATTTTAACACCATAAGAACCATGTTGAACCTCAAATACTTTTACGCCCTATTTTCAACCGTTGGTTTATGGAAGATCACTCGTTTAGTGACAAAATTATTGCTTATTCAAACGATTATCAATTTTTTAAATATTTTTATTGGCTATTCGGAATCTTTTTTCAAACATTGTCTTTTGAATACTCAAAAAGGAGAAACTTATTAAGAGAAATTATACAGCAATTGAATTCATATTAATAATATATTTAAAGTGGGTCACAGGAGAAACTTATTAAGAGAAATTATGCAGCAATTTAATTCATATTAATAATATATTTAAAGTGGGTCACAGGAGAAACTTATTAAGAGAAATTATACAGCAATTTAATTCATATTAATAATATATTTAAAGTGGGTCACAGAAGAAACGTATTAAGAGAAAATTATACAGCAATTGAATTCATATTAATAATATATTTAAAGTGGGTCACAGAAGAAACTTATTAAGAGAAATTATACAGCAATTGAATTCATATTAATAATATATTTAAAGTGGGTCACAGGAGAAACTTATTAAGAGAAATTATACAGCAATTGAATTCATATTAATAATATATTTAAAGTGGGTCACAGGAGAAACTTATTAAGAGAAATTATGCAGCAATTTAATTCATATTAATAATATATTTAAAGTGGGTCACAGGAGGAAACTTATTAAGAGAAATTATACAGCAATTGAATCATATTAAAGTGGGTCACAGGAAGAAACTTAAGAGAAATTATACAGCAATTGAATTCATATTAATAATATATATTTTAAAGTGGGTCACAGGAGAAACTTATTAAGAGAAATTATGCAGCAATTTAATTCATATTAATAATATATTTAAAGTGGGTCACAGGAGAAACTTATTAAGAGAAATTATACATCAATTTAATAATCATATTAATAATATATTTAAAGTGGGTCACAGGAGAAACTTATTAAGAGAAATTATACAGCAATTGAATTCATATTAATAATATATTTAAAATGGGTCACATTCCATAATTTAACAACCAAAAATAAAGACGTTATTATTTTACTTTTAACATTGATCTAATGGGCTAAGACTCAAGATGATTTTGGTGGTTCTTAAACATAATCTTTATAAAACTTACTTGAAAAATACTTTTATGTCGAAATATGCTTTAACATGTTATGAGTACCCAACTTTTACAAGATTATGACGCTTAATTTAGAAATAAACATGATCCTTTACTTTTTATACTTATAAACAACAAATAAATCCAATTATACCTAATGTATTAGTACTTTAAAAGTAGAGTAACTTTAATCTTTATACATTTTCTAACCAATTCAATTTTGATAAACATATTTCTATAAAAGTAAATACTTCAAGCTGAAGTATATTTATTAAAATTGCAGTAATACTATATAATTCAAACCAATGAATCAGTATATAAAAACCTAATTGTATTTTTATTACTCTTAGATTTAAGTTTTAAAATATGAAATATTTAGATTAGTCAAATCTAAGCCGTATAATGTTCAGGGGTTATGATAATTACGTACAGTATTATGTGTCATGTAGCTAATGAGCATATTGTGTAAGTACAATGTGGTTCTATGCAGCGTGGTTTTACTGTGTAACATGTACAAACGTATTGAATATAATAGTACATCATGTTTTGTTAGTAGCTTCCACGAGTGAGTATTGATCCCCATATTTCCGTGGTATTTTTACTCTGTAAGAAAATTAATTTTAATATTGGCTTGGCTTGTGCTGACAAACTTATAATGTTTATTTCTATAAAGTGAAAGTATAAAAATCAATTGTAACAATCATATGAGCACGTAAAGTTCTGGCAATATGTAGGCAGACTTGTGGATGCTTCAGAATCAGGAACGGCGCACGGACTGCCTATACTTTCAAGGCTAGTCCTAGGCTGCTTATAGTTCGATGCAACACTTCGCACACACGCGATTTAAGAGAAATTTACACAAAATATTGTTAAAAACTATGTAGCTCTTTTAAAATAATATCTAATTATATAACGAACTGTAATGTTGTATTAATAACCTTATAAAAAGATAAAGGTTTTTAGCTACAACTGCATTTGACCAAATAGCTTTAATACTATTTTACAAGGTAACTAACTCATTACAGAAAAACTTATGGTTATTATTCTATGACTGGAAAAATATTGGTTTTGTAGAGTTTTCTATGTATTCTTAAAACCTCACAACACCCAGCAGTGGTCCCTCTAAGCAGCTGAAGTCTAAAGTTCTCTAAGAAAGTGCTCCGAGACGAACACATCCCACACCAAACGGCCATCACGATTAAAACACTGAGGCTTTAGAATAAATAGACAAGCCATGTTGCCATGCTATCCTAGCATTGAGAATCAAACCAATCACAAAGTATCTCCATTTACCTTCATGATGTTCGTTTGCCAAATTCCAACAACCACGCAGATCAGTGTCTAAAATAGCATTGTACCAATCGATGCAACCATCACCAAAAACAATCCTCAACATTAGGACACCAAAATATCATCTTCTAACCGTAATTATTTTTTTTATTTAATTATGTTTAGAGAGTGACGCAACCCTCCTATGCCATCCAGAATGTCATTGACAATACTGACAGTCATTTCGATCGACCAAGGACTAAGACTAAAAATAGATGCCAGGTCTGTTTCCAACTTTCTTATGGAAGTTTTAGTTTAAACTTTCAATAATTTCATCTACAAGAGTACCTCGGCCTGCGTTATACAGTGTCAATCGGAGAAAAATGTTGCAACTTGGTTTCTACCTCTCTCTCTCTACCCAGCGATTACACGAGAAAGCCCTACATGAAACAAGAAGCGTACTTGACAACTACAGGATATAGTCTACTACCGGCAACATAAAAACCAGTGGCAGATTGAGGGTTCTTGTGCATGGTAGGTTAATGCCCCTTAGGCGACGGATGCTCTGAGGAAGTATCGAACAACGAAAGAGGTGAAATGGCCACATCTGCTTCCTGTGGGGCTCTCAAACCCCGCCCGCCGTCATGGGTGTTGGCTCATCAAGACCTCTATAATTAACAGGGAGAACAATATTTTTATTAAATCACCAGTCCCCCCAATAACGATGTAAAACGCATTGTTGTTTAAAATTGAACACCTTTTTACTCCGAATTCTACTTTCCTTGTCACCAAACAAAATCTTCGGTCATTTATATATGCTCAGGTCTGTATTGGCTACCAATCTCAGCAGTTATCACGAGTGCGGTTCGCCGAGGAACAACCAGACCGTTGTTAGTTCCAACATTTGGAAGTTCGGGCACCTGTATTTAATAGCAGGAGACGAAAACGAAGGGAATCAGGTAAGCTGATCTTTGGATGTGAAGAAACAGATGATAGAGCGGTCCCAATCTCCTGATAGAGAGCTACTCAAAATTGTTACTTCTCATGTCTATAAAACGCCCTATTCATTAAACATGAAAATGCCAGAAGATATAGTCTTAGAAAAGCCTAGCCTCTAGTAACATCTGGCGTTATCTCCTGTTACGCATAAATATTATAGGACCAACTAGAATTAATATACACGTCATGTTCAGACAAATGCTGGCCCACATCCAGGCCGCGAGAATATAAACCAGTTCGTGCTCAGTCCTAAAAAGACTTTAGGCAAACGTTTTTTTTAACTTGGATTTTTACAAAGATTTAACACAACATTTCATGTCTATAAATGTAGTCCTCTTAATTTATACATTATTTTACTATTTAAAAAAGGTTCTTGTACAATTGGAATTTTTTTTAAATTTAATACACTAATCACTTCAAGTTAAATTTGATGTGACTTCAATGTCAATTCGGCTGAAGACGAAATTGTTCATTTCGAAAGACGTCGGACGTATAAATTATATCTGGAAAATTGTGTGACCATTATTAGTTGTATTAAATTACTATTATTAATTACTAAAGTTCTCAGTAAAACTTGAGTAACTAATAAATATAACAAGTTATTAATAATATAGAATAGTAAATTTCTATATTATTAAAAGAATTTCTTTGATTTTTGTACCACGATTTTAGGTATTTAAAAGTATTATTTTATGTACATAGTTGGTATCAATCGAAAACTGTTACACTCTTGATGAGCCTTTTGTAGATTTGATATACATTCGGCTACGAGGATTGGCCACACGTACTTCCAAAATCCCAATGTTAATCTTATGAGGTAAAACAACTCGTTACAAAACAAGAACATATAAAAACTTTTTCTCACTCAGTTAATCTCAATCCATTAACCAACTTAAGCTGTTTAAAAATAACATAATATGTGCAGTTATTGAAAAAGCAAAATAAGTGACCGATACATTACTCTCGTAAGTATAATATGTATTTGTTAATGCTTAAAAGAAATATGTATTTCACTGATTATTGGATCTATAGCTGAAAATGAGTGATATTATGCAACATCTACTTATTCATAGATATACAGGGTGATTCAAAACTAAACGGCAATCTCTCGAGAGCTTAATTCTATAGCTAAAAACAAGTAAAAAAAGTTCATATAACCATATGCCCGGAAACGCTTCGTTAGCGAGGTACGCCTAGCGAAAGATTTCGCCCGGATTTCAGAACCCTTGGTGAAGTCCAGGCCGTATAAAAAATGGTAAAGGTAGTTACAAAGATACAAATACGATTTTTTTTTATGTTTTTATATTTGTTTTTTATGTTTTTATATCTGACAAATTTATTAAAATTCGTCCCAGATCTGTAAATGCATTAATTTCAGAAATATCTTACGTAAAACACAAGAATTGGTGCAAGGAAATAACACATTTTTGTGTTTAACGTAAGATTACTTCCATAAATGTTAAATATAGGTCATTTTTATCTTAAACAGATTTGTAGAACATTTAATTCTGAAAAGATTCATGTGAATTACTTAGGGAAAAAAATTAATAATAGGTATTGAAAATTTAGCTTTATTTAAAAATAAAAAAAGACGCACAAAAATGCATATTCTTATCTGCATAAATATTGACTAATGTTTAGGTTGTGAGTAACAGCTGATCATTTATTCAACACTTTTTATCGTCATATTTTCTTTGCAAAGGTTGGCAATATCAGCTGATCAACAATTAAGTTCATGAAGTAATATTTGAATAACCTTTATGGAGGTTTTTGTATTGTGGCGTGTGAAGATTGTATTTTGTGAGATCCTGTGATTATTTTGAAATATTTTATACAAGTGTATAAAATATTTTATTAAATATTTATTTTTAAAATATTTTATTAAATATTTTTATAAAAGTGTATGTAATTAGCTTAGTAAATAATGCAGATAATGTAAATGGTATGTATTCGTTTGAAGAGTATACGGACATGATACTGATTTACGGCAAAGTTAACAAGAATGGTTTAGCTGCAGTTCAGGAATATCGTGATACTTTTCCACATCGAAGAACACCTGATCGCAAAACATTTGAAGCTGTGGAGAGACGACTTAGAGAAACTGGTAGCTTTAAACCGAAGCGAATAGATACTGGTCGTCAACGTAGCGCAAGGAACTATAATAATGAACAAAGCAATAATAAATACTGTAGAATTATCACCAACCACAAGCACCAGACGATTATCACGTCAGTTAAATATTTGCCAGTCAAGCGTATGGCGGACACTTCATGAAGCACAGTTGTACCCATTCCATATAACACGTGTTCAAGACTTATTACCGCAAGATCTTAATAAAGGGAAGTTGTTTCTGCCGCTGGTTAAGAAGAAATTGTTTACGACATCAGTATTTTCTTCGGGCGTATTCTCGTTACTGATGAATCCTGTTTTACTAGAAATGGAATTGTAAATTTTTTCGTAATACCCCATACTTGGGCGTACGACAACCCACATGAAACTGCGACGAGGCATTTTCAACATAGGCTACATTTTCAGTCAATGTATGGCTTGGTGTTCTGGGTGATAATTTGATTGGTCCATTTTTCTCCCTAATCGACTTAATGGAGTAGCGTACTTTTTAAATTTTTAAGAACAAAACCTGCCTACCCTTTTGGAAGATATTCCTGTTCAAAACAGAAATAAATGCATGGTTTATGCACGACGAGGCACCTTCACATTTTTCTAATGATGTGAAAAACTATTTAAATGATACATACGGTAGACAATGGATTGGTCGAAATGGACCAGTAAAATGGCACCACGTTCTCCTGACCTCACACCAGCAGACTTTTTCTTATGGGGTTGGATGAAGTCAATTGTTTATTCAAAACGGATTAACACCATAGAGGAGTTACGTAATCGCATTACAGAGGCGGCAGAAACTATCAAGAATGCTCCAAACGTTATGAAAACGCGCTAGGAAAAGAGTGGATTCGTCGTGCGAAAACCTGCATTGCTAACAACGGAGGACACTTTGAGCAACTATTATAGGTGATTATTACAGTTTTATAAAGGTAAATACATTTTATGTTAATGTTCAGTCTAGAATAAATGATCAACCTAAACATTAGTTAATATTTTATGCAGATAAGAATATGCATTTTTGTGCCTCTGTTTTATTTTTTAAATAAAGCTAAATTTCAATACCTATTATTAATTTTTTTCCTAAGTAATTCACATGAATCTTTTCAGAATTAAATGTTCTACAAATCTGTTTAAGAAAAAAATGACCTTTATTTAACATTTATGGAAGTAATCTTACGTTAAACACAAAAATGTGTTATTTCTTTGCACCAATTCTTGTGTTTTACGTAAGATATCTCTGAAAGTATTGCATTTACAGCTCTGGGACAAAATTTTAATAAATTTGTCAGATATAAAAAAACATAAAAAACAATCGTATTTGTATCTTTGTAACTACCTTTACCATTTTTATACGGCCTGACTTCACCAAGGGTTCTGAAAAATCCGGGCGAAATCTTTCACTAGGCGTAACTCGCTAACGAAGCGTTTCCGGGCATATGGTTATATGAACTTTTTACTTGTTTTTAGCTATAGAATAAGCTCCCGAGAGATTGCCGTTTAGTTTTGAATCACCCCGTATAAAGGACTTGGATTTTACTGTTTTTGTGTTTGTCAAATACAAATTTTGAAATTATGGTTTTGGTGAATCATGTTTAAATTTAACATGAACAAGAGGAACCATTTCTCTCAGGTCCCACTGTTCGTATGAAACTACGTACTAGTCGTAACAGGCACACAGACTAAGTATTCGTGAATCTACGAGATGATTGACCGATCATCAAACATTAACAATTTAAAAGTGACAAGTTTACCGAAACATTTATGTGGCTGTAAACGAATAAGACTGTACGATTTTAACATATGGATTCCTAAGTATAATATACAAAACAATACTAGACTAATATATAGGAAAATAACAAGATTTTATAAAATAACCGCTTTAAAAAAAAAATTTTAAATATAGGCTGTTAATTTTTTTTTACTATAAAGTTAACAATGTTCTTTATACCTACAGTATTAAATTATTATATATTCCAAGTCAGTACATCATTTGGAAACCGTATTTAAGTACATTCAAAGTAATGAATTAAACCCTCAAAGAACGAATGGATACAATTCAAAAATAAAATCAAAATATACCATATAAAAATAAAATCTTAGTAAAATTATGCTATACAGGCAACACGGATCATTATATTTAATGCATTCATTGAATTACTTTGCTGGGAAGATAAATTAATTTATTCATGATTCATATTTGTATAAAAAAGAGTCTAATTATACAAATATGCATAAACACATAGAATAATGATATTTACCTATTCAGCTAATGCTGCTGTCAACGTTCACTAGAGCTGTCGATATCGATATGGTGTTTCTATCGATATATTGAACTACCTTATTTGCTTTTATTATAACGCTATGTACCATATCGCATCACAGTTCATAAGGTATGTTGTAGAGAATGTAAGTACAACATATAAAAAATCATTTTGAGGTTTATTATTTGCAATACAATTTTCTCTGATACTAAATCGACTTCTCTAATTGTGTTGTTTGGTTTTTATAAATTGAGTTTCTTCATAATACTTGTTGCTTATAATTATGAAGTATAAGTATGAAGTAAAACCCAAAAATTTGTTGTTCCTATTTTTATTTACTAAACATTTTCCAGTTTTTTTTTTTTTTAAATATTATTATTTGTATTTTTATATATATTTTAAGTAACTGAAAGTTTATAAACAATACATTATGTTTTGCCCTTCAGTATTAAGTGTACTTGCATAATAATTGTGAAATGTTTAAACATCTAGTATTTTATGGTGTTCTTTAACAGTTCCTAATCTCTCAAAACATCGTTAGCCACTTATCAATACATGACTAATGGTCACTACCCAAAGGTAAATCCAAATTGGTAACTCGTCGGGCCTACCAAAATTAACCTACCTAGTTCCACATGTTTACCACTGAACAAATATAGCAGGCAAATATTCATAATAATAAAATTATAAAACGTGTAAGAACTTTGTAAAAGACATTACTTCATTTACATTACATTAAGGATTCTTATAAAATGGTAGACTCAATATGGCGGCCGACATTCATCAGCAGGTGAATTCAAATGTTACTACTCTATTACCAATGGGCTACGATAAAGAACTGAACAAAATGCGAATAATGGTAATGTTAGTCACTCAGCTTCACAGAGTTGCGTCTTACAACAAAATAAAACATACTGCCTCGCAATCATAGGCATGTGAGACGTAACCTTCGCATTTACCATTAATTCATCAACCTACTTTACTTACGACTGCTTACGATTCGTTTGTGAAACCCTGAAGTACTTCAACCTTCGGCAGTCTTGCAGCGATTATTTCTTACCTCATGCTTAAGTTATAACGAAATATGAAGACATCGTGTTAACTCATCGTTTGGGTTTATAATTTATCTCCTTTAGATCTTGGCGTTTAAATTTAAAAATATACATTTTTTCACATTAATTTGTATATCGTTTATTGCAGTTATCCATTTTTATTTTACTGCTTGAAATTCAATTTCAATTGCAAACCAAAGCTTTACTTGTTTTTGAAGAGCAATTTCAAGAGAAAATCCCATTCCAAAAACTTTACCACAATATATCTGCGCGTGATTGTTTCAAATTACGCAGCAGTCAATGGATTAGTTTTTTAATAGTTTCTTGAAGCTCCATACATTTAAAAACGAACCGTTCGATTTTACTGTTTTAACACGGCAAGTAATGAAACTATTAACTAAAGCACAAAGATCCACCAAAAACTCAAACATTCCTACCTTTTATAACTTTTGAGTCCGCGGAACCGAAATTTGTCAGTTTTTACATTGGTTAGATATGGTCTCCTTAAATACATCACTACATTTAATTTTTACTCATGCTTTTAATTGTTTTAATGTTGCAACTGGCTACATATCTTATTATTAAAATACCATGTACTTGTGCTATTTTTCTTTGAAAAGCTTGACAAGTCATGGCAAGAATTATAGCGATATTTTGATATATTCCGGTCTGCCTCACTAACAAGATAGACCATTTATTCCCGTATATCTTGTTTGCCCTCAGTTCACACCTCGGGCGGGCCGATGTTAAAGTCATTTCCGTTAGTCTACCAAACTTCCGCTTGAGACCTCTCGATTGCTCTCCAATATTTTAGATATTCACAAACTGGAATAAATGCTTCCTCATAATGTTATGAAAGCGTTTCGTGTGATGTCAATATATATTTGCAGAGTTTTTGTTTAATTCTTTTAATTAAATAATTTGACATGAGACTATTTTAGTATAATGGTTTGTATTAATTTTACCACCTTAAACAAAACGCGTATAATATTATTATTTCTGGCTTAATCGGAAATAGTAGATTTTACATGTGGTACGATGACACATTTTTATTGCTCGTAACACATTACAATAATTTATTAAATTCCATCTTGAGAACTTACAAGACAAATTAATAACTTCTTTTTGAAAAACATTGGGTTTTTTTTATTTCCAATGTATCAGAAAATATATTTGAATGTTTCATCACTTAAAACGATTCAATGTTATTGTACTCGTATACTTCTACATGTTATTGTACGGCCGCTATATCAAAACCTCAATATATATTGAACATCACGTAAATACATATACTGTTGAAAATGACCTGAGCATTCTTTACATTTTTTTTTGTTTTTGACTAAGATTTATATCAACTGTAATTTAACTATTCCTTTTCCAAATTTTGAAAATCCGTAATAGTCTTTGAGAAACGAGAAAGAGTAAAAGTTATTTTATATTTCATGCCATTTTTATGAAATCTGTCGTGAGTAGGCCTACTACAACTAGAGTGGTGAGCGTCGTTCATGCGTAACTTGCTACAAAGGACATAAATGATTCGATTTTAGCTCTAAAGCTAAAATAGATAGCTTATCTATTATTGTAGTTTTAGATTATCTCTAAAGTTTTTTTAACTATATTTATATTATGAAATACTTTTAAATTATTAATATAATCTCATTTAAGTTTTACCAAAATTTGAAAGTTAAGAAGCTAAAATGGATAAAATATCATTTGTTTTACGGTTTCCAAAGATTTACCTCTCAAGTTGGTTGTTAACTCGCCAATATCACTAAATACTCAGAACGATGTTTACATTACAGATTTTCCTGAGACTCATTTTCTAGTATCATTTATAATTTAAGATGGATTAAAATATTTCATCTATATAAACTTCGCATAACGTAGCTATGGCAAAAAGGGTTGATGCAATTGAATTTTGAGTTTAGCTCCAATTCACGTTCCTTTCATTGCAGCGTCTGGTATCTGACGCTGTCTCAGACTTTATTCATGGAATCTGGAGTCATGTGAAGAGATCCAAGGAAAGTCGACGACGAAGAAGCTCAAAACGAAACATTTACATCATTTTTAGTCTCATTATCTCATCAGATACACAATTCAGTGCACTACGATGTGATAGACACGATCTCTAAGCACAGTGGAGCAACCGAGTTTTCTACTCATAACGTAGGTAACGAAGGTGAACTGGAGCTAAACTCAAAATTCTATATAAACTTAATATGTTTGATCTGTTCTGCTAAAATGTAAATAATAAATTATTCCTATGGGGAAGAAATGCAAGAGTATTGGCTGTGTAGCTTGTCACAACCAAGTGAAGGACTAAGGACACTATTTATTCTACGATTTAAATTAATTTATCTATAAAGCCCTGTGTTTTATTAATTTATACTAATGTTCAAGAAACTGTTAAGGAAATTCTGATTTCAGTATTTTCTAACTTCACTCCCCCACCTAAAGAAAATATTTAATCTGCCCAAGTAATTCTTGCGATAATGTTTCAGGTAAGGGTTGCAAGTGAGGAGTACCCATGAGCTAAAATGAACGTAAGTACAATAAAAAATTTAGTTTTACTTTTTATTTTAATCTATCACGTAATATTTATTTAATTAAAAATTGATTTTCTTAACGTTTACGTATAATTTTTATTGGCTTATTTTACATCATTATCTTAAAAAATTAATTCTTTACAAGTTTTGTTAAAGAATGTTACGTGTTTGTTACACATTTAACAAAGTTAATCTACTTGAAACCTAAATGAAACTTGTTTTTGGACACCGAATTTTGCGTATTTCTTCAGATATCTTAAAAATTACTGCAGCTAGAGGGCTTCTTAGCCCTTACTTCGCCTGGTAAAATAAGACATTCTTTACTTTTTTTTCAGCTAGAGGTCTGGTACCAATTTTATTCAATTTGTCAGTTCAATTTGCATAATATACATTAAATTTTATGTCCTGGGTAACGCCCAAAATAATTTAATAGGGCTCCCTTTTAACGGTGGCACTGAAATCTGGGCGAAATCTTTCACCCTGTATAGCTCGCTAACTAAGCGTTTCTGGACCTATGTGTATATGAACTTTTCTTTATTTTCACCGTAAGAGCAAGTCCTGACAGTTTCTCCATTTATTCATGGGACACCCTGTATATATGTTTCAAAATATTTACGTGCCTGTAACAGAAAATCTTTACTTACATGACTTCCTCTAAAGTTTGCAATAGGAGTTACCATCACTATAACACCAAAGCCAGTCGTTCAGGGATTAGTAACCAGGACAAGTCAACAGTTCACTATTGCTGCAATCTACGAATTAACAGTATAATTAATCGAATTGCTTGCCCTCGACCGTTAAGTTTGTTCCAGTAACACTTCTATATTTTCTTCTGTGCACTTAATACTCGGTTTTAATTACTTTCATAACTTGTAACGGTTATCAAACACGTTTAAGGAACTAAACGAAATAAATATAAAGAACTACTGTCAATGAGAATACATTTTAACGACTTCACAGTGATGATGACTGGGGATGAGGAGAACCAAGCTATCTAGAAGCTAAACTCTTTCCTCATGTGGACACAAGAGAGTGTTTTTAAAAACACAAAATGCTGGTGATCCATACACACTTTGGTGGCGTCGTCTCCGGGATAGAGTGTGAACGTTCGGATTTTGTAAAATTTGATATTGATGTTGTTTTCTTGCCGAACCGATAACTTTGGCGCCAAGGAATGGGCTCTTTATTCAATCATTCCCGGGATCACGTTGATGTCACCGCCCTGTAACCCCGCTAATGTCGGTATAGCTTCCCACTCAGCCTTCACAATATTAACACTACCACATCATTTCGGTTACAATTTATCAGACGTTAAATGTATTTAACAGTTACATTGGAAAATTGTCTCAATGTGAGATTATTAAAACTATATTTTTTGTTATAATACGGACTTTACATGTATTCATACTACATAAAAGCATTTGACATAACTTGATTTTGTTTTGTATGATTTTATTAGATTTAAAATAACCCATAAGGGTTATTTATAAATTAACCTAGAACGAAAAATAAACTATTTCTTATATTCAAACTTGTAGCCGATATGAATTACAATATAATGATTTTCAATCTAATAATTTAATTATATCGAATTTAACGTTTGAAATAACCTTACTTTACTGCCACATAATTTTACAAAATATAGATTCAATCCATTTTACTTACTTTAATAGAGGCATTGTCATGAAAGAAATTTACTAAAGTTAAAATCATGAAATCGTGGGTTATTAAATGACACTGTCACCAAATTCAAACTGGGTTATTTTATTAGAAATTATTAGGTATCAGTGTCCATACCATTGGTATAAGAATTAGAGACAATAGTGGAAATTGTCTGATCAAACTTGGGCGAAGTGTGGAGTTGACTTTAAAACAAATAAAATTGCTTTATACTGTTATTTTATTTACTTTGTTTTATTAGTTAAAAAACACCTAGTCATTCAGCTTTTAGAAAAATATAGTAATATAATTCCGTTCATTAAATCAGCCGTGTCAATTTAATAAAAGAAAATATCAAACCCAGAGATTTGTGTTGTTGGTGTAAGCACAGAGAAGCGAAACTAGATCCCATCTTCGAATTGCATTCCGCTTCTCTGTGTCAAAGACAGCGGATATGTTATCAAGGCATAACTCACCTCGTTTGTGTTATCAGTACACGGCTCGATTGCCTTATCTACGCCGCATAGTTCCCGAGGCATTGTAGAAAGCTTCCTGGCATAACTGAAGAGTTAATCCTCTTCACGCTCTGATTGCATTGGATTTGTAAGAAGTTTGGAATGTCCAAATGGATTTCAAATCATTTGTATATAGAAAAATGTATGTTTACAACTTTTTAGGGTTTTAAGTAATGTGTAAAGTTGGCGAGTGATTTTAACACTGTATGTTGAATCTGTTTTGCCCCACTTTGTAAAATAGTCTATTAAAAAATCTGAGAGTAGCTTTTTGGTACAAGATTTACAAATACCATAAACTATGACAACAAACTTTGCATATTTCTTTTTATGTATACTGAGGTTATTTCAACCACAACAAATGCAATTGAGACGTAAGGAAGTTATATACTTAAAATATATATTCTTAGTTTATTTAGCAATTTTGAGATTATTTATTAGTTTTCCCAGTCGGGTTTCTTAACTTTTTAGTTGGTTATGCATTTAAAATACGTTTAACGAATAAGAAATCAAATCATTATAAAACATAATAATTAATATTATGTTTCGATTTTTGTAGGACTAAGCTCTTTAATGTGATGTATAACACTGAAAAACGAGAGAGTCAAATATTTGATTTCTTTAACATCTACTTGGTTCTAAAATCTAATTTAGGTTCTTTGACAACTCTATATAAGCTGAAGTAGGCGGTGTTAGCACGTATTCTTCCTCTAAATCCGGGCAAATTGAAAATGGAGTGTTTTTCTCTTTTCCAGACCTGCAAAATTTGTCGTGGTAGCTACAGATCCTACGTTCACTTTATAGATTTATTCTTCAGATGTCTACTTGGTAGATTTATCTTGACTTGAACTTAAAGTACAGTCAGCGCCTAAGAAGTTAGTTAGGGAGTCACACTTTTATCTCGAATGGTCAAATACGTTGTTTTTTAAATTAAAGCAGTGCTTGAAGGCTTTGCACTTATTTCTCCACCACCATGTTAATAAAAGCTTGTTGGCTGAGTATTAGCGAAGCCTTTCTATCACTCGAGGAACTCAAAGTATGCCATTTCTACGTGTTTGTAAGCTAGTCCATCTGTCCTATATCTCGAAAACACACCGACTTAAATTTTTGTATGGTTTCATTTCTATGCTGAACGTTATCAATTTTACATTGATCTTCTGAATAATCATTAAATAGCAAAGAAAAAGTAGCAGAAAAGATAAATTTGTAATGAAACACAGTACAATCAAATCAGAGTAAAACACTTGTAGGCAATCCCAAATTATAACAGAGTGGAAAGTCAATATTAAAAATCGATCTCAAAATTTAATTTAAGCGCACTCTTCTTTTGTAGTAGCCTCCTTAGCTCAATGTTGAAAGTCACATATTAAACACTGATATGAAACCTAATTTTATAAAACAAATGTGAATGTACCATGTGGCAAGACGTCTCGAGAAAGATTTCGTCAGTATACTTTAATTTTGCATGATACTTGATTTCTACATAGGGAAGAATGAATTCTATGAAGCTGCATGTCTAGCCATGGAATTTGGCTGATTGTCATTGAAGCTTATCACTCAATACCTCAGTGACGCGTAATTTAAAGTAAACTGGATGGCTGCTGGGTAAGGTGTCTCTGAGTCGAAACTATGAAGGGAATTCGTTTTGAACAACTTCGTTGCCAACGTTTTATGGATCTCTTCTGATAGACGCGGACTACAAGAGTCAATATAGGTATCAGTGTCATATTTCCGACCCTGCGATAAGCGGAAGGTGAAAGGAGCTTAACTCAATATTCGCATATGTTGTGTAATACGCTTAGTTCTGTGGAATGACATTGTTTGAGTTAATTCTAACAACTATGAACTAACAGGTACATAACTCGTTTTATGTACCTTGTTTTGTTGTCAGCTCAGACTATAATGAATTCTATGCCGCACATTGATTAGCTTTTAATTTTATGTGTGATTAATGACACCTGGAGAAGTGGATGAATTCTGATCCACGCAACTTAGTGTTCTTTTTTGTAACATTTGATGAGGGAAACGTAAACCTGACTGGAAATACAAAAGAAGGGATGAGCTATTGACAATCAGGAAATGGGTGAAGTTTCTTCATCGATTGAAAATTAGTCAAGAATCAGAATAACCAGTTATTACCCTGGTTCTGTTCTGAGATTCATCGTTGATGTCATTTCATTCTTCTTATGGCTAAGCCCCTGATGGGGAACAAGACCTTTAGGGTTTCCGAGTGAGCTATAATATAAACTTTAGCAAGTGGACGTTCCTGAACACTGCTGTAGTAAATAATGTATACTCATGGCCTCAGTAATACTAAAACGTAACAAAATTCTTTCTTAATTCTATTCATGTGTTCGTGCATAAAACCTAACAGGGTTTTATAAAAGTAAAAGTAAAGCGATACAACGAAGGTATAGAAAGGATTCGACAAACATTTTACCAACCAATCCAGTATATTCACCACGAGTGTTATTATGTCATATGAGATGCTTTTAAGTTTGTTTGCACATTTTTGTATTACAAAAATTCGCAGAGATTACAAACTATTATAAATGACTGAACATTTTATAACTTCATTTTTGTCTTTGTTTTCCCTATTTGATCCCAAAAAATCAGCGGTGTTCTTCTTTGGACCAAGAGATACCAGTCTTGATTTCAATAAACCCTTGTTTTGTGTTTTTTGTAAAATTCAAAAAATAAAAATTAGAGTTAATCAAAAGAATTTTATTTAACTTAAGAGCTTTTCCAGCTATACAAAATATGACAATGACGTAGAAGAGTTCAGTTATAAATGTTTAATTTTTAATGCAATTTAAAGTCGGTTATACATTTTTCAAACACATCTTATATCGCAATAAAAATACCTTTTGCAAATATTTAATGCGTGCTAGACTGATATTTCATAGGCATACTCTATCACTGTATATATCCAACGCTCTCTGATAAGAGCGTGTATTCTTGAATAGTCAGTCAATTGGTTTAACATTTACTCAAGGTTTCTCCCACATATAACGTGATCTCAGCCTCGCGAGTTGATTCTCTCACCCTGGTGTTACTCATCTAGTAGGTCCTAATTATAGTGGTAACTATCGTGATATGTTTCAGAAATGACTTATATTGATATAATACTGACATGAACCACCCGCAGGTAACCAATACTTTAGTGTCAGTTGGCAAATAAATCTCATAGTACAAATCCAATATAAAATTAAATTTGTTAAAATTGAATTACAGACGTAAAACCAAATATTTATTTCTATTTACAGTAAAAAAAGGCTTAAGTTTGCCTTTTTAACCCTTTCATAATTTTAATGTATCATAATAAGTGGCAAGTCCTTTTGCGCCAGACGTACTTTAAAGTACTTCCGTCTTTCGTAAGTATTGTACTTGTGTTTGGAAGAATAAAGTCCTACAGCCTACCTTTTCAATATTCCCTCCAGTCATATTCTACGGCGACAAATATTGCTTTTCAGAGAGGTGATGTAGGTTAAGAGATTCACAACCTCGTGTTACAGACTATATTTTGTTAATAATTTTATAAAGAAAAAACTATGCTTATTTTTTTAATAATTGTATTTAAGCGAAAACATATTGGAAGCGCTTGGAAACATTTGGAGAATATTTCTACCTGCGTAAGGTTAGACCTCAACGTGTGAATTTTATGGTCAATTCAATTGAAGCTAACATACGTACATTTGTTTATGTAAGTTTATACACTTCAGAACGTTTAAATTTCATTACATTATTATTATTATTCTTACTGCGATATTTTTATCACACTATGCCGTGTTTAGATTTTCAGGTTTTTTATGGAGATTTATATTTTGTAAAAATTATTTCAGTCTTTAAAAATATAAATGGTGGTCTTTGTACACGGATGATACGTTCAGAGAGGAGCTTTAGGTGCCAAGTCTTTGGATCAATTGGGATGATTGAACATTAGTTGAATTATAAACACAAGTAAAAGTAACAAACTGAAAAATTGGTTTTCATGGATTTTTACTTGTAATGTGACAATGGGAGGATCTTATATTTATTATCTTCATCATTCAACAGAGGTAGGAGCTTCATTGTCTGTTAAAACGTTTATTCATTTCTCATACTCTTATAAATATGATGCTTATGAATCAGCATATAAAACAAAATGCTAATTTATAGACAAATTATAACCTAATTATTTAATTTAACAAGAGATTTTTCCTCTTACTGAAATGAGAAAAGAGAAAATATGTAAGAAATCCAGTCATGTACTCAACATGCTTACAAGAATTTTCTGAAGATGGGTTATTCTATTCCATATTTGTTAGGTTGGACAATCTCATGATAGATAGATAAGGATATAAATTTGGTTTGGAGGCTCCACCACTAAAATTCAAGGTTCTATTTTACTACATTATGACTAATTTACTGGTTATCTTAAATCAGTATCGGTAAAGACCTTAAAGTCAATAATGATTTACCAAAATATATCTCAAATGTTTCTGAGAGGGAGTTAACGTTATCCAGTTAAAAGTTGATAATATACCATTTTAATAAAATGCTAATCTTTTGTTCCTATTATTTACGTCCTGATGACACGTTATACGTTTCCGACCAACCGTAGCTACAGACCCTCGTCGACCCTCACTTCACTAATGGTATAGCTGCCCTGTCAGTCGTTAGCTATGTTTCCGATATGCAACTACCAGCCAATCTAACGCTATTTGCATTCAATTAATCTTATTTACATACTCTTATGTAATCTTTAAACCAAAATAAATTAAATTAATTCAAATAGAATGGAATTATTAAATCATAAGGCTTGTATATAAACAAATAGACCTATTTTAAATCATAATTCCATATAATATATCATATTGTGCCGTGTTTAGATTTTAGATTGTTTCGTGGTAATTTATATTTTGTAAAAATTATTTCAGTCTTTAAAAATATAAATGGCGGTCTTTGTACTCCATAGTACCGGTTACTGACACAGCGTGCAGGAAGACAGCGTTGCAGCGATCAGCTGTGGGAGTGTGATTGTGATGGTACACGGATTGTTGGGGTTGCCCACAAGGATCCTACCTACACCCCTGACTATAGCCTCCTGTAGCCTCCTTAGTCAGTTCATCGAGCCGACATTATCTTTTTTGACCTCTCCGCAGTTTGCGTAAGTTCTTCTCCTTCCGTCATATTGCCACATTCTGCAGCAAGACGCCTCTATTTAAATTGAAGGGCGTATCGGTTTCTCTGTTTCTCACCGTGCCCTTCTCCCCACAGTACCCTCTGCACTGCGGACCATCAGGCCATTTTGATCCAAAATGTCTCAACTATTACCTCGTACCCGTAACTCCTCCCACTGTGGCTTTTAGCTTTCAGATCTGTCTCCCAGACAGATGGCAAGCGTGGGAATGGGTACCTTCAGCTAGTCTTTCCATGCGAGTGATCATTAGCCTAGATGTTACTGAACAGGGCTCTAGCAACATCTCTAGAAGAGCATCCCCTTCAGGAAAACCATCTCGTTGCCCAGCTTACCAGGGACATGAAGCCGTTTTCACTCCACCCTCTGTGCTGATGTGTTCCACCCACCAGCAAAACGTGAGCCATTGTGATGGTACAGACCGTAAATGGCTCGGTACACCAAACACTGCTAACGCATTTGCACCCTTCTCTCTCTCTAGTCTACACGAAAGCACTTAGTACACTCCTCGCCGAACATAGTGCTGTTACAGCCAATGTATTGTAAGCGACTTTGTATTGTCAGTGGCCCTTGCGCTTTTGAGCGAGCTGTAATCGGCCGAGCCAAGAAAGAGTGTAGGGTATTTGAGGGTGGTATCATCTTCTCCTATCCACGCTCCTCGCTGGATAGAAGGTGTTGTTTGTGACAGCAGAGCATATTGGTAAATAACTTGGAGTTGCGAGATATACTCGGCTCTGTCAGCGGCTATAAAGAGGAACTAGAAGTATTGTGATGACGTCAGAGGTTATTGTATTGACAGGTGCATCCCAATGTGAATGGAGTGCGTTGTGCCAGCGAGATGAAGCCCAGCTGTGGGTTGTCATCGGTGGCGTTGTCGCTGGCGAGCTCTCAACTCTCGTCTCGCCAACCATCCTCCCAATTACCGACGATACCACCTGCTCCATTGTGCAAGTTCCGTGCTATTGTTGTAGAGGTCACTTTCTCTCATTGTGCTAATCAACTAATGTTCTGCTAAACTTGTTACTTGATTAATTGTTACAGATACTAATCGATTCTGGCTCATTTTAGAAACAGATCAATTTATAATCTCCACGTTACTAAAATAAATTTAACCAATGCAATATTCATGAAAACGGTTTTAGGTCGTAAAGTAACTATACATTTTACAGAGTTTAGTCCGTTGTAACTAAGGACGCTCAAAAACCTTTCATTTATTTATTTGAAACAAACGTGAATGAAAGTTGTTTATATAAAATGCCTACTATCACAATAAATAATAATTCGTATAATATCTTATTATTTTCAAATCATCAGAGAACACCTTATTTAGGGTACCTATCAACTTTAAGTTGGTAATCAGTTAAGCTCCAATTCAACTTCCTCTTAGTGCAGCGTCTGGATTCTGACGCTGTTACAGACTTCACTCCTGAAATCTGGAGTCGTGTTCGTCTGACTATATCCCAAACAGATATAACATTTCTATTCTAAAGCATTTTTGTAGCTCATAAAAGATAGTCAAGGGACAAGAAAATAAATTGCATATTCCCAAGATTTGAAAAGTTTAGTTCAAGTAAAAATAAAAAAATTCATGTACAGCAAATTTTATTTATTGTATAATAAATGTTTTGTAGTTAAGTTAATTGCAAAATTTACCGATGTGATGATTTTAATTTTTTTTTTAACTTGTAAGCCTAAAGTTGTAATTTTAACATTAAAAACATTTTTTGAGCTATCATTTAAAAACTGTCAGAGCTTGACGAGTGACTAACACCTAAGTTTTCCGGTTTATTATACCTCGTCGAAACTTTACTTACACAATTACATTCTTAAAATACTTCGGCCTTGATGTGGAAAGTATATTCAGTCAACAGATGTTTGATTAAAACTGAATCGGGAAACTTAAATGTTAGTCGTGTTATGATTCAAATGAAATTAAATGCTTTATATAAGTATTTCTAGTTCTATTGCATTATACTTCAAAAACAGAAAATGCTGAGATTTTGTAAAACTCTCTATAAATATTTATATCACTATAATTTTATACATGGCTGTTATACAGTGAATGGAACCATTATAGTTATATTTCCTTCTGGGAATTCACTAAACTACAACCAAGTAATAAACTAATAGAATGTATAAACCAATTAAGCCACTGCTGCGCCACGCCGCGCTCGCCGTGGACTCGCCTATCGATTGTTTGTACTCTACGAACAGAATGTAATTTGTAAATGGAGTGTTCATTTCTCTTCTCGCTGTGTAAATAAACATACGGAGATTGGTTTATACAGTAGTCTATGCTACGTTATGTTCCCTTGCCTAGTACTAAGAACTAGACATCACAATGTACATAGCTTACAATGTATGCAGATTTACTCGTACTTACTTGAAAGATATAGCGTCGCTATAGAATAAACTGAATATGTACAGTGCTTCGTTTAAATTTTGTATTTTAAGTTAGAAGTATTGTGAAATTAACAGGATTTTTGGGGCATTTCCATCGTTCAGTGATACAAGAAATCGATAACATTGCGTTTCGAAACCTGCAATCTGATCTCTTCCTCAGGTCCATAAGTAGCATGTTCTGGTAAGTACAACCTAGGTCAAAACAAATCACACCAAACACTTTATGTGTCATCATTATACACGTTATCTCACATATCACAAAAAAGATTGTAAATTTCTTTGAATTTTGTATGTTTTTATGGAATAAATTATAAGAAATGTAGCTTTTATGTAGACTTTTTATATAAATAGAATGATTAGAGGTTCCTGTTCTTTGTACCAGTTGTTGTGTTACATGTTTCTTGAACGCTGCTTCTGATTAACTAGTAACCGAGCAGGTAATTAGCTTAAAAATTATGTTTTCATCCTTATGCACTAAAATCGGATGTATTTTATAAGTATACTTGTTTATCGTTATCCTAGTTATTATGCGATAAACTGCAAAACAAAAAGTGTTTCAGAATCCTCAGATCATTCGCAATCATGTTTGCTCTATCACATTGTTTTATATCATATATGCTTTCCAGATAGTGGGCGTACAACGTTTTAACTAGTATATAACATTTCAGAAATAATTTTGACATAACTAACGTACTTAATAATAGATTCAGACCAAACTTGGTACGTAGACAGTATTTGTTTAGACGAGTTCGTTAGCCAGTCTTAACCTGTAAAACGTTTTAAGATGGCGGCCATATTTTTCTCCCAAGCTATGTACCTGGTAAACCAGAGGTTTTAGCTCAAATCCAATTGCACAATAGTTCAAGAATTTAAAATCTTCTACATAAAAGGTCTAGTCACTTTTTCTCGTATCTCGAATGGTTAAACTACAAAACACTTTTAAATTCAAAACTTTGTAACAATCTAGAAAATATGTATATACTATGGTACTTATAACTCCTTGGCAAACCTCAACTCAATATTAAACTTATTATATGAATCTTCTTATTATTGTATTTGTATATATAAAAGAAAACATTGTTAGCTTTCATTGATAGGTATTCTAGTGGGAACACAGACTAAGCTAGAATTGTGCCAAATTTTAAGTTTCTAGCATACAAGGAATTGGGCTTGACTTTGTAAGTTCTAGGTCAAAAATCAAATCAAATCATAATTTATTTCCCAAAAATATTTACATGCGAGCACATTTACTATCAAATCTATATTATCTTGTTACTATAATATTTAAATGTGTACTTAAAAAACATTAAACATGAAAATATTACACTCATCAAATTAAAGTGGCCTAGGAAATGAGCCTACATGGGCAGAAATCCTGTAGGTAAGTCAGTACCACAGACGGTTTATAAATAAGGGGTTTTGGGATACATGAAGAATATTTAACCAAATACGGTAATCTTTATCAGCCAAATAAGATGATTCTGAGTGTTTTATTTCATCTAGAAAATATTCGTAGGACGGGTAAGTTTATCGGAGTTTAACGAGAACTGGAGCTTCTTTCCTTGAGGAAATCGAGTCGATTTTGAGAATAAGTGCACCCGGCGGTTTGTTACATCAAAATCTGAGTTTACCGAATGGTTAACTTAACTGAGTTTATAATCCTTTACCGGAGGAATAAATCTGCTTGAGATAAAATTATGTTAGAAGTCGACCTAATGTTTTTTATTGGATATGAGTTAGTTAAGAATAACCTTTGCGGATTAATATGCTCCAGCCTTAGCTACCAATTAATGTCTCATCCGTCACTTTTTGCCCGCAAGGTTAAGTTCATAAACTAATAATAAATTTTCAAGTTGACAGCCTCATGTGAAATTTACCTTTCTTTTGACTGAGCCGGAAGGCATATGTTTATTAGATTTGATTATTTTTGAAGTAAAGTTTAAAGTGTACTAATGTATTATTATTTGATAGTTATGTCAATAATACATTTATTATTAATATACAGTAATAATTTGGTAATTTTAAAAAAAGAATAAACATTTCTGCAAGCAGTAAAGTTTGAAAACAAAATGTTTACAAACACAAGAGAGGTGGTGGTGGGAAGCCAAGCACTATATCGACATTAACGGGGTTATAGGATTTGGAGGAAATTTGATCCAGAAAATGATTGAATAAGCGCCCGTTTCTCAAGAAAACAAAGACGATATCTACTTTTAGACTACGCGTTCTCACTATTGGCCGAAATCTAACTTTTTTACGTTTACTATATTAATCATAATATGCAATTAAGTTAGTTTAAAACATTAAAAAATAATAATTTATTTAATTTTTGCTATATTTGATTAATTTATGTTTGAAGTCTTTACTTTAAATTTTGTTTACTTGAAGTTATTTTTATTTTTTATGCTTGGTATAATTTATTTGATTATTTAATTGTTTATACTCAAACAAGGGGCTTTGGTCTACTTTATGTTTATTGGATGAGTGTTAACGAAGCCTGTCTGTCAGCAGACAGACTTAATAGACGATATAGTGCATGAAGCTTCATGTCTATATAGACAACATCAATTTCGATATTAGTGTATATCATTTCATGGCATTTGACCAAGCGTTAGCATTATGGATAACCATGATGGCAACGAGAAAATTGCAAAACAAACATATTTGTAAACTAACTGAGTACTCTCATAACATGAGATTTTAACATTTGGCATTTGGTGGATTTGTTGGTAAGACCCTTGTTAATTCTAGCGTGTCCTTCGATACTCCGTTGTATTGGTTTATTTCTATATATGCAAATTATAATTAATAATAATGCTCGATAATGGTTCGATGATGGTGTTTCTTCCTCCGTGGAAAGTGGCTGAACGTTAGCAAAATATGTCCTCATTTTATTGATCTCAACTAATCGAACAAACATAGCACTTTAATGCCAATCTGGAAATGGGCTTTTGTGTGTTTTCCTCTTGGATTGAGGAGTTCCTGTTCACTGCTCTCGTACTATCCTCTACATCAGAGTAGCAGGGACATTAGTTTATTACTTTTATAGTGGTTATCCTCGACATAGTTCCTAGGACCTAGTGATAATTGTAAAATATAAATATAATATAAATAAAATAATAAAAATATTATTTGTCATGATAAATTAAAGTTAGGGCTAGAATATATCTTTTTTTAAATATATATACACGAATTTATATATATATACATATAATATTATTGTTTTACACTAAATACAACATTTGGAACATGAAATACCACAAACTATTTTAATGTATACAATACCAAAGATACAACGTTCTCTGTTCTCCTTGCATTTGTAGTGATAGAATTCTGAAGATTATCACGAGAAATCAAATACATAAATAATATCAGTATATTACACATAAATGTTAACTGTTATGACTAATTGATTTATTGATTGAACTGTCTATCTTTTGATGGAATGGAGAATTTAATTTCCGTCTGTCTGTTTGTCTGTGCGATGTATCGAAAACGTAGTGATTTATAGACGTACGATTGCACGAAGCTTGATTTTTTTATAGAGGCAAAACAAATCTATGATGGTGCATGTCACTCCATGCAAAGCGTTAGCTAATATTTTTACATTGGTTTTATGAGTAATAATGATGGCAACGAAAAATTGCAGAATTGACAATCTATAAACACACTCCACAAATCCCCCCCCCCCTTTAAACCTTATTCTGTTATGAGCAACTGGCCTGTACGAGGATGAAACAGATTAAGGATGAGAATCAATACAGTACAAGGTCGATGATACTGATAAAAAGTGTACCGGTCTCAGACAGGATTAGAACGCGCCATCTCTAACTCAGACCCAAAGTCCAACACCTTAGACCGCTCGGCAATCGGCACTCACAATACTGTGTATGATGGAAATGAGTCTGAGTTCAATCATGTGACATTTTAACAGATGACATTGTTATTCATAGAATAAAAAGATAAATAATAGTGTAGAAAGTCAAGGTTAAAAGTAATTGACAAGACTTGGTTTGAGCGCACTCTTGTGTTGAGGTAGCCTAATCATCCTGCCTAAACGTAACATTTATTCTTTGAACACTGCTAAGAAACCTAACGTAATAAACCAAAATGTGAATATATCATGTTAGAAAATATTTCAAAAAAATATTTAGCTTTTAGACGTTAACTTTTGCAAAAGCTTCACAACAATGAGTTCTATGATGGTGCATGCTAATGATGGAATTACTCAATAGGTTCACATAATTTCTCTTTTGTCCGCCTGGGGGATGTAAACATGTCTTTTCTGTATGATTTCATGACCGTATATCTGTCAGCAGGACATCTCCACAATGAAATGAGCTATGGGATTTTAATTTTACAAGCCTGTTATGCGACATGTGGTGTGTTGTACTCCTAAGTCGTTTTTATATTGGAGATACTACTTATCTTACCCCCTCCCGCCCACCAGGAAAATGCAACAACACCGATACAAGGAAGTAACGAAAGTTATCGCACATACGGACAGATAAACGGACATCGACGTTTTGAAGGGAAATGATTATTTAATTTTCAATTAATCCACAAGAATTAAAATCATTGTGAGTTGATAACTTTATTGAGCATGTTTAATAAAATAAACTGCATTTCAACTGTATTCAATACGTAAACCTATTAAAGACTTGAAATAAAAGTTGTCTAAGACAGTGAGACTTTTAAAAATTGTACACTCGTGATAGGCTGACTTGAAGTTTGTAACTTCTCTGTCAGGAACACGGTAGTTTTACAGAATGATATTCACAAAACCAACAACCGTAAGTTTTCGTCCGTAAGCGACATGTGTTGGCACAATGCACATAGAACTAGTTAGCGGGGCACACGGCTGAGCGGTTTCCAAACACATCACTACCGCTGGATTGTATATGAAAAAAGGCAGACAAGCTCCCACGTGCCGGAGAATTGTTTTGCCACTCGCGCTAGGCCAACAAAACACAGGGTGAGGGATAATTAGGTGGGATTATTCTCTTCAACTGGCACCACTGTTTCTCTTAATTACTCACGATATGTTTCAAACGAAACGTTTCACTTTGCCCTTTGACGTAAAACGCTGAGGGAATTTAGCAACAATGATCATCAAATTCTCTTTGTACGTACCGGAAGTTGTCATCAATATTTGTTTATTAAGTGTGCTTCAATTGAATGTCTTAGCCAGGTGAAAAAATTGTAAGGGTGAATTCATTCTCGAAAAGATGTAATGTAAATAACATCTTTATCAATGTAATGATTTTATAATCATCGCATTGATCGCAATTGGAAATAATTTAACAGTATGATCTGTTGTCTATAACAGGGTTTAGAACTAACTCAAAATCACCAAAATAAAAAATGACTGTTAAGGTTTTTGGAAAAATTTCCTTGCAACGCAACACATCCTGTATTTATTGTTCTTTCTCTTGTGTAAAAAGACTGGCGCAACAGTTTCTGTTTCTGCTCGCGCGCGTACTATACAATAAATTATATGGGGTCTGGTTCGATTACTCCACTGATCGTTGGCCCAACGACCAAACATTAGTTTAGTTTTAAATAAGAGGGTCGTTGGCCCAACGATTAGTGGTGTAATCGGACGATTTGTTTCATAAAGTAAAACATAACTAAAATGGGTCGTTGGCCCAACGAACCTTATGTACAATTTTAAACAGTAAATTTACAATTAAGGTTCGTTGGCCCAACGATCCAAAATTTACTTACAAAATACTAATAGCGTATATAGTTCGTCGGGCCAACGACCCTATTGCAGTAACAAGTTAAATTGTAGAATGCAGGTTCGATTACACCACTGTTCGTTTTATATTTTATTATAAATATTTTATATATATTATAAATATATATATATATATATATATATATATGTAATTTTTTATAAACGGCAAAAAGCGTGAATTAATCTTTATTGAAACTACATTAGTATCGATTTTTGATCATATACATGTACATGTGCAAGTAAAAGAACTGGCTAATTTTCTTCAAAAAGCCATTGTATAATGTTCTGAAGCATTTAAACATTTTCGTGTATCTGATACATTTCTTCAGATGGATATAAACTACATTTTCAGTACGTATTAAAGCAAACTATCAATCATCAAAACTTAATTGAGGAATATGTTGCTAACTGTAAAGTAGAAAGCCTCTGAAGAAGTAATGTTGATTGTTAATGGGATGTGAGAGAAGGCATTACATTATCTATATAAACGAGTATTCTATATGAGGTAATCTATAACCGTAATGCAGCTGTTAGACTTTAGTTTTAAGTAGAATACTGCAATTTTGTGGTAATATATTAGAAATACAATCAGTTATTAGTGATGTAGAACTAAAAAATTATAGCAATAGTCCATTTTTCTATAATGCAATCACTCCACATTGAACCAGTCAAACATACAGTTCCAGTCGCCCCATAAAGTTCAAGATTATTTTCCCATTTTCCAACGCTGGTTGTCAGTGTTCCAATTGTGCGGTCACCCAGTTGAATGCCATGGAAACTTGAATTCTGTCCGTCCGCATATAAAATGCTTTGAGACGCTAAAAAGTTTTAAACGAGCTAAAAGTTTTCTTTGGCGTTGGGGGCTTTTTTGATTGAATTTGGCAACTGTTGAGAAAAACGAACTGTCCTGCCTGCGAAGTCGCAAGTGTTCGAAAACCCCCGATTTCTGTGACTTCAGTTTTCACTGAGCCTGGTGGTCTCTTTTTTTACAGTTAATTTACATCAAAGGCACATTTAGACATACAAAAAAAAGATTGTCTTCGGTTTTACACGGCATGGTGTCATAACCAACTATTGCAGTGTTTTTTAAAAGCTTCCTACCCTCAATGTTTCACAACCTTAGATTGTTCGATTAAGAAACCGCTTGTTCTGCAATAGTTGAATGCCCGATACATTGTAAGAATTTAGTTTGGGTAGGCATCGTTTCTACGTGGTGTGAACTGACTTAGATGTTATCAAGCCATCATAAGCTCGTCATCAGTACCTGACTGGGGCAGTATTTTAAGGTTATTATAATTATCAATTAACAACAGATGAGAGGTTCCATTTTTGAGCAAACCCTCAAATTTGTGATAATTATTTACTTTTACTCTATATTATTGTCCAGGAATATTCCGAGGAATTTTGAACAGTCGACTTCCACCAGGAAAAAGTCATCCAATAAAACAGGCTCGTGTCACATTGGAGTTTTTCCTGATCGCAAACGCGAAAGTCAAGACATTCATTTTGAAGTGTCTGAAATGTTATTAGGTAAATTGTAGCTATAAAAGGAAACCTTTGTCAAGTTCACATCTATGTAACCACAACTAGAGACAGCAATTTCCCAGTGTTAGTGTTGTGTTTGGTGATGTGGCCTTCCTCATTTTCTTTCCAAGTTGAACTACTTGGAAACTTGAACTGCTGTCTCCCGTGACAATCAACCGTGCTATAATTATTAAGGGGTTTTTTTATCGGACACTGTGTAGTTTTTATTGGCGTCTAATTGTAGCTTTATACGCTGTGATGGCTGATGTGAAGAGGAACTGTCGCCTGCTCTAACATGAAGTCGCAGTCAACGAGTTTATTTACATGGAAAATAGGTTCACTGAGCCTTGTTTTCTTTTTGTTAATTTACATTCCACAAACCGACTTTATAGTGAAACTGATTTTGACCTCGGTTTTACACGGCCGGTGTCATAACCAACTATTTTGGCTAACCGTGAAAGCTACCCTGTTTCACAATATGTTCCGGTTTATAATCTAGGTTGTTTAAGATTGTTCTCCACCTAAAAAACCGATACATTGTAAGAATTAATTGGGTAGGCATCGTTTTCGACGTGGTGTGAACTGCACAACTTAGATTTTTTATCAAATCATGTTAGCTCGTCTTTTAGTATTTAAGGTTATGTATAATTATATTACAAACTACCGAGATGTGTTCTATGACATTTTTAAAACCCTACAAATTTGTGTTTTATTTTTTTACTCTATATGTAGAGTTGTCGGGCTCTTAGAAATGTAGTAAAAGCAGTGGACCTGTACAGAAGGAGCTTACAGAAACCGAGCTTACTACAGAAATCGAGCCAAAAATACATAAAAAACAGGCTCGTGTCACTTTAAAAAATCATCCTTATAATATCAAACATTATTTAGAGTCTCAGCGTAAACCTTAGGTAAAATTGACTATAATACAGGAAACCTTTGTAGTTACAATCTATGTAAAAGTGAAGACAGCAACAGTGTTAGTGTTGTGTTTTGGTGATGTGGCCTCGAAAAGCATATCGCATCGCTTCTATAACTCACATTTACTACCATGTATGTCGATATACAAGTTTTGTTATTTAAGTAGGAATCAACCCAAATCTTTTCCTAGTTTTAAGGGTTTTTTATCGACAAACGTCGATTGGTAGTTTTTATTGCGGTATCTAATGTAGCTTGATTATGCGAGCATCCCGTACGTGAGGACACGCTAGTAGCTGTCCTGCTCTATTTTTAACATGGAGCATAATATAATTATTAAAATAATATTATAAGGCACTTATATAGGTTAACGAAACTGTGTATTTATTGAGTATAATTGATAGACTGTTCATTCCACAAACCGTAAACTCTTATAGTGAAACGACCCTCTTTACGGGGTTTTGACCATGTGGAATATTGTCTCACAACTACAGTGAATCATAAGCCTATATGGTCAAGTGGCATTTAGTTTTTTCAGACTAACTAAATGCATATGTTTATCACAATACTGCTTAACTGTGTTCTTTTTAGATTGTTTAAACAAATTACTGGCCCATAAAATTAATCTTTGAGCATACTAGTTTTGCTTTAAATGGCTTTTTTTTCGTATTGTATGTGAAATTTGACCTAAATTAGATGTAGAGAAACATCTGGGATAAAGAACATTACTCTATTCCTTTTGTTGTGTTTTTGTTTATATGTAGGGTATGTCGGGCTCTTGAAATGTAGTAAAACGTGGAGGGGAGAGCGGAGCTGCAGGTGCAAAGTACAGTTTTGAGGATTAACTTAATATTGACTTGAAATAATATATATGTAGCCTTATTTCTCACATAGTTCAGATGCATGCCATGGGATTTCTTATACTAGAAACAGTTTATATATGTCTTAAATTGCAAGATTTTAAACAGTATTAAAATCGAATATTATATTCACATTTCGTTACCATGTACTGTATATACAAGTTTTGTTATTTAATAGGAATCAACCCAAACTTTTCCTATTGGTGACCTTTTCCCCAAACGTCGATTGTGACCTCGACGTGGTCTAAACACGTAACCTTCTGATCTGGAAAATTAGGTTTGATGCCTATTATATTTAATATATAATAATAATATTATTATTAAAATAATATTATAACACTTATATAGGTTAACGAGATGTGTATTTATTTGAGTATAATTGATAGACCTGTTCAAAATTTAACAAATAAACTGTCTTTATATAACGACCCTCGTTACGGGCACCGAACCATGTGGAACTATTGTCTCACACATATATAATATCATAAGCCTATTTCCTTATTTCAAGTGTAGTAAAATCCCTCTAACTAAATCCATATTCGAACAATACTGCTGAACTGTGTTCTGATCCTTAGATTTTAACCAACATTGACATGGCCAAATGTTTGAACTACAAACAAAGTTCTAGGGCCACTCCACATTTTCTTTACGACAATTATATAGAGGATTAGGGACCCATGGATTTTAACCAAATTGACATGGGGATTCCTTGGGATAAATGACGATAATTATTTAATTCCCTTTCTCCTGGAGACAAGGGGCGTAGTTCAAGATCATAAATGTTTTTCGGAACAAACGATCCTCTGCATATCAATGGCAAGAGTGGGTGCATAAAAGTTTGTGAGAATTAACTTAACTATTGACTTGAAATTTTGCTTGAATCCTCATTCTGCATAAGGGATGAAGCATACATGGGGATTTGCTTGAGCATTAGAAAACAATGTTTATATATTTATATTATGAGTAACCACTATTAAAACGAAAAAAATATGTTTATAAGCAAAATTTGTAAATAGACTTCATTACAAATTAAAGCACATTATTTTTTTAAAGCATAAAAAATACAAAAATCTGCGATGTTTTTTAAATATTTCCATCACGTTTGTGCACGAGTTCATGAAACCGTTTATCGAGGAAACTGAAGTATTTCCTTAGTCACCAATAAATTGTGATAACACATGTGTCTGATCAATCAAACGAAGAGCCGATTGATATAGAAAAAGACAAACAGCACATAGGCCAGGAAGTAAGTGTAAAGGCCACACACTGATAACCTGGCTTCCAGCAACGAGGGCAATAATATTTTTAATAATTTTCGATCAATAACCTAAATTAATGGCTGGTTGAAAAAACTTTCTCTTTTCATTCGTCCAATCTCAAGCACAAAGCCTGGAACTTCACAACCACATCAATTGTTTTGAAAACAAAAACATTCCATTGCTATATTTTGAATCATATAAGTTGTCTTGAACAACTATTGACATCAGTGATTGCCGTTGACAGATGTTCTAATTACAAAAAATACGTTTGCCTTCGTCAGCCCCTAAAATCCTTAGTTCCAAAAGAAATTCCAAAACAAGTCGACACCTATTTTCAAATGGCAAGATACACTGAGGTAAGATTATTAAACAGTCTGTGGTCTGTACAAATACCGAATCTTCCCCTTATAATCTTTGTTATGGATCCTAGTAAAGGCCAATGGCACTTGAGGAAGAGCAGAATGATTCGAAAGAGACCAGCCTCTCCATAAAAAATTAACGTTCTATCATTTAATTTCTAAGATTAGTATTAACAATTATAAATATGCATTGAAATCTTTTCACTAGTTGATGCCAGTTTATGAATTAACGCTTTTAAAAGAACTACATGTTACTTCACATTTTGGGTACATAAAAAAACAAAATCAGTGTAGATGTTGCATAATTTAAACTACTACAATAGGCCTAACTGTTGATTTGAGCAGATTTAATATTAAATCGATTTAGATGTATAGTCAGAAATGTACAATGTGTAGATATTAAAACAAACCGAAATATTATTAAAATTTTAAAATTAAGTTTTTCTTTTAAAATCTGTAATATTTTTTAAAATTCTTTATACCTGTTATTATACTGTTTATTCTCTTTGCTTGATATTAAAAAAACTATCAACAGTTTACACACATCACATATTTGGTGTTAATATTTTGTTTGTATCCAGTTCTCTTATACCACAGACCTAATGTTTAAAATAAATTATATATTACGTTCGCTTCGAAATACGGTCTGGCTTAACAAATAAACTGTATTACCTGATTGTTTTGTATGCATGAAAGAAAATTTAATCAAAGTAGGTGAGCAAAATATAAAATATTTCATAGAAATATTTTTATGGATAAAAACTGGTATAAACAAAATGCACTAGTTCTTTATCATTTAAAATGTATTTTAATAGATTATATATCATATACTTCCAGTATCGATTTATTGTGGTCAAAACAATAACACATCGTAAATAGTGTAAGATTTTGTTGCATAATTAATTATCTATATCAATGAATAAATGTTTGTATTAATGAGAAGTCTTGATATAGTTTATAAACGTTATTCATTATAGGATTATTTCAAAAGAATATCCATCTTATTGAAATTATTTAAATTGAATTAATTCAATAATTCAGCTAACCACTATAACGTCTGATCAAAAACATCAGTCAATAATTATTTTTATGTCAACTGGCAATGTAATAATCGACAAAACTATATGTTCTTCTTTACTTAATACATCTTGTGTTATATTTTTCCATTGTGTGTCTTGTTATGCTATTTGCATTTTATAATTGTTTGATTTCCAAATACTTAAGATTAAAAATTAAATGATTACAAAATATCTTTAAGTGAAAGTGTTCATCTATTCGAACTATACATAGCATTAATTAAAATTGCATTCTTGTGTAATAATATATTAATAACCTGTGTCAAATGTATAAAATATGTAAATAACGATTCAAACTGTAGTTATAACTATTTAACAATTATTAATTTTCACATGATATTAAGGATTATGGACCCTGAGAAATCTTACAATAATAGGTAAGATGCCAAAAATAATCCTCGATACATTTCATTATGAAAATATAATCGGGTTTGAAATGGCGTTAAGACGTTATATGATATTATTATTATAATTATATCCTAAACCTGTAAAACATACGCCGTCTAACAACATTTACGGAATTCCAATACATTTTACCGACTTCTTTTAACCATGCAAAATATAACGATCGAAATTTAATAACTAATATTGGGTTACATATGAACCACTTATACTTTCTATCAACCTTGTTTAATATATTAAACATGATAAAAACAAAATGTCATCTCATAGTAGCATTTGTGGATACTAATATAAACACATACTCCTACTAATAGTATATATTTTATTTTTAGTAATTTAATATATAAGGTTCGTTGGAACAACACACGACATATTAACTATGCTAATAAAAGTAAAACATGCCTTACAAGGGGACTTATAAGGAGAAGGAGAATGAGTAGTGACTAATGAATGAAATGAGCCAATTAGCGGCGTTGGTCGTTGGGCCAACGAACCAGTAATCGGGGTACGATTCATTTCACTTAGGTTCGTTGGCCCAACGACCCCCTTCAAATATTATTGCTTACTATTAATGCATGGTCCAATTACACCACTGATCGTTGGGCCAACGAACCTATACTAGTAAATAAAATTGGACCAACGACCCTATATTTACAATTTACAGAAATGAAACAAATAGGGTCGTTGGGCCAACGAACCAGTGGAGTAATCGAACCTCAGAACGAACCTCTATACAAATTTCATTTCTTCCAGGAGGGTCGTTGGGCCAACGATCAGTGGAGTAATCGAGCCGTCCCATTATATGTACTAAGCTTACTCCTTACCGGTAATCAGTACATATACTACGAGTATTTTAAAATTAGCCAATAACTTCAATGTAAATCAATTATATAAAATTTATCGTATTATATATGTCTTTTTTTACGGTTGACGCTTTTAGTAAAGCCTTAACATTAAAATAATAACTTTATATGTAATATTTATAGTTATTATTATTCGAAAACTGGTTTACTGAAATTCCATTTTTCTTAATGTGTTATCCTTATCTTATTTCTTATTAGATTCTCTTAATACTACAATGACGTTGCTCTGCCAAAGTTAGAGGTTTAATAGCTTTCCCTGCCCTATAATTCCTTCATTCTGGAATAAGCAATGTATAGTTTATATTTATTTAGATTATTTAGACATACAACGATTAAAAACTTTAACATTTTGCCAAATGACGGTCATAAGTGCTTACGTGGCTTAGGAAGATCTTTTATTGTAGTACTATCAACAATATATGATTATGGTACCACAAAATATGCGGTAACAATTTTAAGTACAACCTTATCGTTGTTACTATAAGTTTACTCACATGTGTGCATATACACATCTGCTACCATGATGACTAAATATAGTTAACACACAGTAACGGGGTGTCATATACAGGTAGTAGTATAATAAAGAAGTTAAAATCTTACTATCGCGAAATTGGCTCCTTCAGTAATATGAAGTAATTCATAAAAACATTTTACTTTAAATTAAATTTGGGTTTTTTTTATTCCCAACGGCATATATGAATCAAATTCTTATCACACCTGCCCCTCATAAGACTTTAACTCAGTAAACGATGTTGAAGTGACAAAACCTACGCATCTAGGCCAGGAGCCGCTATGATTGATGGTCTGGTCCGCCAGGAGAAACTTGTGCTGCGGTGTCAAGGAGCTGCCCTCTGCCTTGCCTTGTCTGACCTTCTTGCCTCTGTAGATTTGCAGAGATTGAAGATTCCTCCATTGTATTCTCATTAGTATTCAACACGACAGCCTAATTCGATACAGGCTTAGATTTCTGGACAGCCGAAATGTCCTGTGGTAACTTTCAATACTTTGTACTGTCTGCGAACCATGTAACATGTTTGAATATACCGAGAGACTAATAATTTTAAAATCTGTTACCACTAGACAGTAAATAAACACTTTTGTAAATGTTATACTACCTTTCTGTACTCGTTTGGGGTTACAATCCCACTTGAAGTATCGTATAGGAACCTCAAATGTTAATCATTAACAAAAAGTAGTTGGAAAATGAATCTACTTTATCAATCAAATAATAGTTAAAAAGCTAATTTATACTTGATTCGAGTATAACTCTCGGTCATACAGTTTTCCAATTGTGTTATATACAAATCTTTGAATATTTCTGAATACACCACTTATTAATATAGGGTGCACGCAATCAATAAAAGACCAAATTATTAGATTAATTGTAAAAAGGTCCTACTTTCTGTCTACCTCATTTTTGATGTTCTATACCCTGAAAGTAAGAATCTCCAGCAAGAGCGACCTCATTTAAAAATATCCTTTTCGACCCAGTTAGTTTAGATGTTAATTTTGCACAACGGTAGCGAGACAATAACTCTCCAATATAACCATGTTAATATAATCGTAACATTTTCAAACACCTAGGAACTCCATAATCTTGATACCTCACTAGATACAAAATTATTATGTACGTAGTAATTTCATCGTAAAACCGTGAAGATTTAGTTACAATTAATCTGGAATTATGTGTAAACATATTCACTTTAACGGTTCGGGATTTTAAAACCTTTTTCATTTTACGCTGAAAAAAAAAAACTCTTTTACGCTTGAAACATTTAGAGAGTCGTGAATGAATAGTGAATGAATCCAAAATGGTTTATAACTACCTAATATATTTTTTAAATGCATCGTTTAGTGTCTATGCTGGGCATTAGTTAAGTTTAAAAAATATTTGCTCAAATCCGAATGGCCGCCATCTGTAAACTATTTATTGGTTAAGACTGACTAACTAACTACTCGTCTCGTATGAGCAAGAACTGCCTTTGCACCATTTTAAGCCTGGATATTTTAAAAATTACGGCAGTCATCGTGTTCACAAGCTCGCGTTATATTGCATACGCCTATACAAAATACATTGTCGATTGTAAGTACATGAATTTTGCCTAACATGAAAGCAACATGTAGTAAAGCATACCTTAAGTCAGTTATAAACATTGTGGTAACATCTTCACCCCTAGAACCCACCACCGAATCTCAGCAAGGGTGTCAGTCCCCTTTAAACGTGATAAATCGTCTCAGGGCATCTGTAATAACATTCCTTGTCTTATTGTAATAAGTGTGGGATTTCGTAGGTTATAAAGTTGGAGCAATTAGTTGGTATCCGTTTGAATTCTTTTAGTTCATAGTCACAGCTCATTGATAGTCAATACCCTCCTAAAATAACAAAACTGTTTATACTGCTCCATGAGTAATCGTGGGTATTTAAAGTAGACATTGGTATTTTACCGTAGGTATTCCTTAAGGAAACGACCTCCTTTTATTAAAATAAAATAAAATTTAAAATAAATATTGCTTGAAACATTGCCAAACAATGTTGTTAATGATATGAAAGAAATAACATGTTGTTTTTGTATAAAATCATATACTTTTATTTAGTTATATTTCATATATACCCGCTAAAAAATTCATAGCCATTTTCCCTTTGACCTTGTATTAAAAGTGCACAAAATGGCCATTTTAAATTTCTGTGATTTATTATGGATCGATTAACATATTTATGTATTCCAATTTCCAGGAGTTTTCTAAAAGGAAACAATTACTAGCTTCATCAAAATCGGATTTTACTACATCAAAGATATTTTATTGCAAATTACTTCTGGTTACATATAACATGCATTGTGTTACTATGTCACATGTTAAAACACAATTAAATAACTTCTTTGTGTATAACTGTTTGTCTGTCTCCTTGCCCGCAGGACAGGACAAGAATTAATTGAGCTGTATACTTGCCCCCCCCCCTGTATACTTGTGAAACCTGATACGCGGCCCGTGGCTTGGCTATCTTGTAACTTCAGAGACGTATTTTCCTAAATATAATTTATTTATGACCTAAGGAGCGTTTTTAAACCTCAGCGAATTATCTTATACGATACGTGGTGTGGCGTACTCAAACCTTGCTTTTTATTGACTCTGGGTATAATACCAATTATCTATGAACCATTTCATATTCCATATACCGATAGCCATTATTTATTTTAAAACTACAAATGCATCAATAACTCTCAACATTTTGACCAATCCTATTAATTTGTCATTAAACTTGTAAGTCTTGAATAGTAAAGACCAAGTATCATATACCAATTCTTCAAGCGCCTACTTTAATCAAATGTTCTTCAATTTCTTAGTTTATGAGTAGGGGTTGGCATGGAGATTGATTGAACTTTTGCCTTTGAAATTATAGAGATTAACTAGTTTACCAACTCAAACTATGAATACTGAAATATACGGAACAGCTTGCGTTTATGTAATATTTTAATATTCTTGAAACAAAAAAATTTAAATAGTTGAAAAACAGTTCCCTGTAGTTTTAAACATTTGAATAGTAAACATTGAACTAATGCAAAATAATAAATATAAAACACACTACATTCGAGTAGCGAAATCACAATTAATTACAAACCAAGTCCAGCCCTATTGCAGTTAATTATATAAAACACTATTCCAATGTTCTATTAAACAGTGGTGGACACTTCCAATGCAGATGTTCATTCCATTGTCATTTCAAACGGAAATTACCTTGTACGCCCGCCGTGCCACTATTAATGTATTACAGTAGTTTGTTGTCTGTATTTGTTTCTGCATTGTCAAAAATATAAATTAAATTATTCTAAAATTAGTATTTACAATTATTATTTGTCGTCGTCCTGCCATAAAAACTACTAGTACGTAACGATAAACGAATAAATGTTATTCCAATTTGATTGCAATATTAAAATATGTCAGTATCAATGCAGATTCCCTTATGTACTGTTATGTACCCTTATGTATGTTAGCGAAAACTGCTTTTAAATCCGATAATGAAATAATTTAGTATAAGTTGTTCAAAAGCATTTAAACTTTACTCTAGTAAAGCTATATCATTAGTAGTTTATACATTGTATTATCATTAATATTAATGGTGAATAATAGACTTACAAATAATGATGAAGTGATTTATTATGGTTTTTTATATCAAACATTTAAATACAGTAATTTATTCAGTTAACACTCTTAAACATATGTATTTTTGTACAGTGTATAAATGTCGTACGTTTTCTTAGTAACATAAACTGATGGTAACCAATAATTGTTATTGTGTTCACTTTATCCTGTATTCATACAAACAAAATTTAAATCTGAGTCTGCGTTGTTTACCCCGGAAGGACGGGATTGCTGCGGAAATGAGTTCAACTCCGCTGAATATAATCGGAATTCTTCGCTATGCATTACAATAACAGTTCTTTGTCGATTTAAACACTATAAAAATGGCGAACAATAATGTTTATAAGTGCCTCGATTATTATTCGTGTGTAATGATCTTTTATTCAAATCGCATTTCCGAATCATAATGACCTTCCATAATTGAACTCATTATTGTAATCTTTATAATTGTGAACTGTTATCAATAGTATCTCTATTACTTATTTATTAAATTAATCATATACCACATTATACTAATTGAATTGTCCAGGAACATTTAGCAATTGCAAAATGCATGTGTTGCATTTTTGTTACATTAGGCTAATTTATTATGTAAATATTAAAATAAAATAAAAATTAATAAAAGAAATAACTCATTTGAATCTCACTTGCTGAGCGTTAAAGAAGCCTGTCACTCGAGGGACTGGAAAAATTGTGTTCCTGTGCGTGTGACTGTCTTCCGCACAGTATCTTGAAAACGTATAGACTTGACATCTTGCATGAAAATTCATTTCTAAATGGGCAACACTGAGTTCGGATGATACATGTCACTCGAGGGACTGGAAAAATTGTGTTCCTGTGCGTGTGACTGTCTTCCGCACGGTATCTTGAAAACGTATAGACTTGACATCTTGCATGAAAATTCATTTCTAAATGGGCAACACTGAGTTCGGATGATACATGTCACTCGAGGGACTGGAAAAATTGTGTTCCTGTGCGTGTGACTGTCTTCCGCACAGTATCTTGAAAACGTATAGACTTGACATCTTGCATGAAAATTCATTTCTAAATGGGCAACACTGAGTTCGGATGATACATGTCACTCGAGGGACTGGAAAAATTGTGTTCCTGTGCGTGTGACTGTCTTCCGCACGGTATCTTGAAAACGTATAGACTTGACATCTTGCATGAAAATTCATTTCTAAATGGGCAACACTGAGTTCGGATGATACATGTCACTCGAGGGACTGGAAAAATTGTGTTCCTGTGCGTGTGACTGTCTTCCGCACGGTATCTCGAAAACGTATAGACTTGACATCTTGCATGAAAATTCATTTCTAAATGGGCAACACTGAGTTCGGATGATACATGTCACTCGAGGGACTGGAAAAATTGTGTTCCTGTGCGTGTGACTGTCTTCCGCACAGTATCTTGAAAACGTATAGACTTGACATCTTGCATGAAAATTCATTTCTAAATGGGCAACACTGAGTTCGGATGATACATGTCACTCTATGGGATTTGGTTTATCGTTTTACCAACACTTTTTACATTGGTTTTATAGGTAAACATGATGGAGACGAAAAAAATCCCAGAATAGATAAATTTTTAAACAATCCTATTATATTTTAACATAATATGACATAGTAACTCAGGTAGATTAACCACCCACAATACATCCAATATCATCGTTTGACTAGGTGTGTAGATTTTTATTATTTAAGCGCTCGCTGTTCCAAACCCAATTTAACGAATACAAATGTGAATTTTTCATGTGGCAAACCATGTTGAGAAAGATTTTATCTTTAGATTTGAAATGGTACATATTACATGGAAAGTAATGGGTTTTGTGACAGTTGGAGTCCATACATGGAATTTGGCTGAGTATCAATGAAGCGTAACCCTCAGAAGGCTGGCAAAATTTCTCTTTTATCTGCCGGGGGATATAACAATTTTTACTGTATTATACTGGTTTTAGTTGGATATCCCAAGTAATAACGTTTACATGCAACCTAGGCGAAACCTGATACACGACACGTGGTGTAGCGTATTCCTGCCCTCTTAAGAGAATACATTGGTTTTAATGAACTTTTTAGGGAAACTATATTATTAATATAAATAGTACATGTATCATTCAACTGTTTTTCATTGGGCGTGATTGATATCCCCAAATCATTCGCCAAATTCCTATCACTCGTCGTAGAATGATCAAATAATTTGTCATATTTATTCTGTCTTCAAGAATGTTATCTTAAAGGGCTGTCGGTGCTCATAAGAACCCTTGTTCTTCTTTAGTATCTGTTGCCGGTAGATGAAGCCATCCGTGGTTGGAAAAACATTTAGTTTGTTTATCAGATAGTAATTTCATGTATGATGATTGGATAGAGGCGTGAATGATTGGATGCAGCGTATTTTTCTATCGCTTCAGGATTTTATACATCGGCCGAAGGTGCGCTTTTCTCTTGCTAACTACCATGATGTTTGGGGGATCGGTATGCACAAATCCAAAAATTATTAAAGGGATTAGTATATTGTATCCTTGTTATATAAAATCTCAATAGAAAATTCTATTTCTTTAATACCGTATCTAGCGACGTATATAGAAGCAGAGTAAAATAATATTTGAAGCAGAAGTTCAAAACAATTTTGTAAAACTCTAAAGTACCTATTTATTCTGATTCTTCTTTATTTGATTTTCTCCTCATGTCGCATAGACTAACGTACAAATACAGGGATGTACTCACGATAGAGGAATGTTTAATAAATTGCTCTGGCAAGATCGGTAGAGTTTTGAGTGTCCGACTTTGTAGAAAGACTGCATCATCCTCTGTCTAATACGAGGTCGAGGTATATTTAGGTATTGCATATCAGTGACAATGGCGCGGGTCCAGGGCGTACAGCGCGGAGCTGGTAGTCAAATCCTGGGCGGAGGCCAGTTCTCAAGCGCAGATTCGGTCATAAATTATGTTCAAACTTATTAAGTAATGAAGAGTAGTCTTGAACTACGACAGCAAAAATATGGCTGGTAACTGAGTGTAGTCTCTCGTTACGATTTTATGTCTCTTTCGCTCTCTGAGACCGTTGAGTCAGCATCTAGGCTTATCGTATAAACAATGCGGTTAGTAGCAGTACTGGCTGTAGCCTCTTATCGCGATTATTACTCTTTTTCTCCTTTAAACTGTGGTAGCAATGAGTATATTCTCTTGCTAATGTTGAGAGAAATGTAGGACGCATGATGCCAAACGACACATTTGAAGGAAACCCTGTACCCTTCCTTGTACTAACAGGTTTGTCTAGAGTTAAGGCAACTAACACTCTTAGTCTTAGCTAAAAACTGAATGTTGTGGTAAACTTGCATTTATGGTAACAAATCATGAATTCTATTCAGTCCACTCTGTAGAATTCTTACTAACAACTGCTGTTTCGCAGGAATTGATGATTTATCCTGACTTTTATAACAGGAAGCCATGGGCATCTTCTTTTTAAATTACACATATATCACTACTGGGATGAATAATGGTCAGTGGAATATACCATCTCCGGACTCACTTAATTATTTATATTCAACTTTTCGTGGAATTTTGTGGGATAGCTACTAAGATAAAATCTTAACAGCTACTGGACTGTTTAACACCACAAAGTAGAAACAGGCTTTTTCAATCGAAGTACAGAACTTTCCTTGTGACCACATGGTGTGTAATAATTTTGAAACATAAATAATCAAAAACGTCCAAGACTGCACAAGTAAACCATTTAGTATTAGAACTAAAACAAACCCCCTGCCTGTCTTGTGGCCATACCGCCCTCTTCCGTAAACGGTTTTCAGTTCAGTTTTATACAAACGCAGATTTGTTTTTCTTGTATGGTGTAGGCCCTATACTTTATTGATATTAAAACAATTAAGTAAAGAAAAGTACGTTTTTGGTATTTTAGATAATGAATAAAATATCAAAAAACCTCAATCTTCCATAGTTCAACAATTTAACTAAAGCAGTAAAAGTGATGTCCAACATTGTTCTCAAGTGGCAAAAATTACGATGACCGCCAACATAACCAGCCCGCTTTCGTTCTTAGAAAGTATACGTAAGTTCTCATTAAACCTGGTGCAATACAGTGTACGTCCTTTCTTTCCGATCGCTCTTCGTTGTATTTTATTATTTGTCTGGTCTTTAGACTGTGAATAATAGCATTTTTTATCATTAGTGCAACACGGGCTGCTCTAAAACAAGTTGCATTTTGTGCCAGTGCATTACTGTGCATGTTCATAATACAGGTTACGGGCTCGTTGCATTATTTTGTGTCTCCGGACAGTAAAGTAACTCGTTGGGTTATGTTGTGTCAGTCGATACGGTACATCGCGTCTCCTCGTTTTTTTCTTTATTCACTGTCAACACGCTTGTATGTCGGAAGGCGAGAATGCAACTTGCACATATTTTCAATTTTTTTCATGTAGTTTGGTTTTGTGCAGTGTTAAATTAATTATCCAACACAATGAATGGGTTGGTTTTGTCACTTACACTATCTGTAGTAAAAGTTGGATTAACACAACAATCATTACAGAATAGGTTGAAATAAGGAGCATTAGTCTTTAAAGACTTTAAATTATAAAATATTTTATTCCCCTCCACCACTGTAAGCATCTGCATTAGGACACTTAAAAGATCGGTTATGAACATCGGTTTATGATTGAGTTAATTGTTAAAATTACAAATTCACAACCCTCTACGGTACCTCCCATACAGACAGTAAAATGTTTATCGAGTTAATTGCTCAAGAGTAATTTATTATAAGTATATCATGTTTGAATTTGGGAAATGTTGTGACCAAGCCCAAATAAAAACTGCTGAAGATAACAATTAGATTTCTCATGTTAAGTACACGAGTTATAGCTTCTAGTAGAGACCACTTTTGGAACCGCTTACGAGTTTAAAAATAATTGTTGAACTAAATATAAATGTTTAAAATTAACTGTTTTAAATCAAATATTAAATAAGAAAGTTAATTTTGTATAGATAATAACCATATTATTCTCTCATCTCGTTGTTTTTTATATACGTACTGTTATAGATTGTAACCTTATCTCCAATCACTTTTTTAGCCTTGATTATAAGACGACTAAAATACTTCATTTTTTAACAACTCCACGTGGAATCATAAAAATTATATTTTTTCAAATTGTATATACAGGCTGAATAATGCACCCTGTATATCTCAGGCAGTCAACTATACAGGTAAAGCAATAAAACTGACTGCACCTATAAATACATTTTTTTTATGTAACTAACTACCAATTTGTCATGTCAGGGGGTTGGCCGCAAAGTATCAAAAGGAAATATTACATGACAGCAAGTACATCAAATTAAAGGTCTTTAATATTGCAGAGCAATGCCGCAAATCTGGCCTCAAAACTTTCACTCATTAAAAAATAGTCTGGTTTAAATTGCTCAAGTTGTGAATGTTAAACTTAGTAAATGAATACTGGACTTAAGAAATAGTTTTTAAGGTATTCAGTGACTCTTCACATCCAATGGAGGATGGTCTACAAGGAGTCCAGAATTAATTGTATAATTTTAAGGGGGTTACAACTTTGGCAACTCCCATTTTATACTGGATTAATAATTTTAAGTGCTGTTTGATGTACTCGCCTCTGCTAAACAAACCCTTTAAAATGAAGTACATCTTGAGCTATGCTTGTATTAAATTATCCCAACCGAATTCATCACATCACAATCTTAACATTGAAACATAAGTAAATGTATATGTTATATCATTGTTTATACCGTGATGACACAATATGTCAACTCAATTGGTTCAGTAGTTATTATCTTACAGTAGGGCGAACTGCGATACACTCAACATATCACATTTATAACATTAATACAATCTAGATGGATTAGACTAAGGACTATGATTATTAGTTGTAACGCCTGCAATATGGTCCCTACGCAATAGCACAAACGTAAAGTAAAAATATTGCCTGGAGCGATGAAAAGGGACGAGCTTCTACAAGAAAATTGCTTTCCTGACAGGGTAAATTAATTCCAGCTGTTTATGGGTACTGTTCTTCCCCCCCAAATAAGGAATATTTATCTTTCCATTTATTAATCTCTAATATTTTGTATTTTTCCCAATGCTTTTTCTGCCAAAACAATGTTTTGTAAACTTATCGTAAATAAAATAAGTGTAATAAACACATCACTACATCTTTGTCGTAAGACAGAATATAATAAATTGAAATTGTGGTGTGAAACAATAGTGAAATTTAAATATTTATCTGTCTATTCATCTATTATACAAAGTATAAACCAAGATAAACGTGTTGTACGCCTTGTCTGTACCCCTTATGACACATGTATTCAGTGATCGTAACTTATGTATCTGATGGAAAGTACGGAACGTGAACAGTAAATGGAACTGTCAATTAAAATAATTGTTATTCTGCATTGTAAATTAAAAATAGAGCCTTTCGTCTTTCACTGCGCTATCCTCTCAAATCTTAGTATGAATTTTGGTATTTAAATATTGAAAAATATTTAGAATAGCTGAAAACGAAATTAATTTACACACATACTGAACTTAACCACGGGACAGGTTAATCAAACTTCAACATGGATGAGTGGGTCTAAAGAACTTCAGTAATCTTGCTACTGCAAAGACATTTCAGTAATTACCAGTAATCAAATTTTTACAATGATATAACACAGTGCCCAACCACCACAGAAGGTGCGCGTGAGAACACCTTCTAGCACTAAAATATTATTATTTCTATTATTATATCTATTATTATTATTTTGCTGCCATAACACTACCACATTACTTAATGGACTCTGTTATCTGTTTTTCTTAAATAATATTTTAACAATGACGTTATAATTTATTCTATTTGTAATCACTATTATTTCCAATTTTATATTAAAATATTTCAATAATAATTCTAAATATCAATAATTATTATTTTCCTATTTACAATCATTCGTATAAAACAAATTTTCACTTGCTTTTTTGCGCTTGCAGTATTTACTCGGTGGAATTTCATGCATTTATGCATGCATACCAAATTTTGTGTGTCTCCAGAAGAAATATCTCCAACCTATCGTGCGGTGAGGCATACATTTACACACGATATATGTTTTAACTGAACTGTGAATAGTAATTCGCTAACACCCACTCAATATTAATTACTAGTTTAGTATGACACAAGAGTTGCAAGCCTGAGATGTGGCAAATCAAATATTGTTTAATGTACTTAGGCCTGGCTTATATTGTTTAAACTTTGCTTCAATATAGAAGATTACTTTCTTGTAATGACACTAGTATTAAAATTAATAAATCTCTTAAAATAAATTTAAATCTCTTTACATTAATAATAAATCTTGTCGGCTAGGCATGAAATTACATGTCTATTACTGTAGTAATGACCAACTTATTTATATCTAAAAATCATCCCCCATTTCCAAGTGCCATTCACTTTTATAAACACTGATATGGATTTCGATATATAAGAAAACGGCACTGACTGTGACCTTAAAAGTCCCTGAAAGTTTTCTTTAAAAGCCTTACAGGGTCATTTCACAAACTGGGAACCAGCGACAAAGGTTCGCACAGTAGTGTCGGACGATGTACCAATCTCGAATGATGAACAGGACTAATAAAGATATATATTACGTAGCTAGCGAGGTACTGGCTGACCGTGACCTCTGACCCCGCGCTCCATCTGCCTGGCCCGGTGGCGTGGTGTCATCCTCCATGCTCCATGGTCGTCACTTCACACCAGGCGACGCGACTTGGACGTGACAAATTATCCTCTCAATGCCACCACGTGTCTTCTGACTTCTTTTTGTTAATGAAGTAGTCAATGATTAATAACCATGGAGTGGTTATGCAAGTACTTTATCATAAATTTGTAATCACAACTTTATTATTTTCACTTTCTAAATATACTTAGCATTTCAAGTTGTTTCATAAATGTAATGGTTTTTATAATTTAAATGTAAAGAAAACAGTGAATAAACCAAATTAAATTCTGGATTCAGTTTAAGTACATAAGATCATTATAAATACTTCTTAAATTGTATATGCAAATTTCTTTCGATTGGCCTTGAATTGACTCAGTAGTACTCGATGAAAGGTTGTAAAAATTATCTTTTCTTGGCGTAATATTAAAATATATTTTACAAAAGAGAATTAGGTATTGCATTGTCTAATTTATGAGATTTTCAAATTTTATCTCGAAACTTCAAATAACAGCGTTAATTTATCTTAAATCAGGTGCCTTTGAAATGTTTTATTTATTATTAATTCACGTTTTATTAAATGGGTCATCGAACTACCCCTATACCCTAACCGACCATTAGTAACTCAAGAGTCAAAATTCTTACTTGTAAATAATATTTTTAAAAGAATATACCACACACATCTCGTATATCCAAGGTTGTTTTTGAAAAAGTATAGATTGTTAAAAGCAATTTAACTATAACTGTGCAGCTATATATCTTTATCGGATCGCACAAACCAATAATATGGACTAAATCATCTGCACGACGAAAAGCGTACTCTGGAAACCGTACATATTTTCGCCTAATAGGACGCACTGTAAAAAATAATTAATATACCAAGCATGACGAGTCGATAGAGCAGGAAAACGTACTCATTTTGTAGTGGGGATTTCTAAGTCCGAATGCACATTTCTTTAAATTTGATGTCCAAGCGAGGGAGGAATAAAAAATAATTTTTCGTCCCTCAATCTATTTACTGTCCTGGTTAAAAACATTTATTCTAAAACAAAGAGCCATATTAGAAACAGATGCACAAAAAAATAATGCACTGTACATCAAATTATTACCAACAGGAAACTACCAGATCAACCACAAAAGGAATCTCCGTGCACAAACTCATTATGTAACACAAAACAATGGAGGTTGTAACCCATACTCAAGACTGCTTCGGACCAAGGATCTGATAAACCATAAAAAAGTGTTTACACTATTCGATTCCTTAATAGAATAATATACGATCACATAGAGTTTGCCATGTTTAACTTTCCTATACATAATCAATTGTTTTATTAAATCACGCAATTCTTTAATTTATCATGTAATCCAAGAGGTGAATTTAATGTCGTCCAGTTCAATTAAATGCAACTGATGCAAGTAATTATTGTAGAACACTGGCGTGGATTAAATAAACTATATTTTTATGTGTAAATTTAGATTACACACTAATTTACTAATGAAATTATCACGTCACTGAGTTTACATATTTGTTTGTAAATTAAACCAGCTGTAATTAATCGCGTTATCTGTACTGGACTTGGTTGAGTCAACTAGGATTCCACTTGTATTGTATTTTTACTATATTTTAGGAAACTCCTTCTACGCCATTGGCGTTTTTAATAGATATCAATAAACATTGTTACGATATCAACTGTGAAAATATAATTCGCCGTAATAACAAAACTGTATCTTTCGTGAACTGTGCGTTACCACGTGTTTGTCCCAAACTTCCAGGAGTAAGATACATACCTCGTAAAAAAGAATCTGTTTGTGACCAAGTATAAAAAAGATTATTGTATTAGACAGTCGTTCTGTATTTTCCCCTTAAGATGGTGCAATCGTTTTTTGAGTGGTTTGAGATTTTTAGATTTCCGAGTTCCAGCCCTGTAAGATATTTTCTCTGAAATCCAAGGCATTTAAAAGAAATACTATTATTTATTTTATTAAATAAATTCTTTATAAATAAAAAATATGTTCAAAAATTCATATCCTTATCTCTAATCGTGATTGTTTGGGCCCGATATAAGATGCCCCAAAATCGTCGATTAAATGTCTACGGCTCAGGGAATGGAAGGGAACGTTTTCTATTATGCTGTAGGTATATTTATTCGGACCGAAGAGTAAACGTTCCACCTGGTGACCTTAACGATGCCAATGACCAGTTGGGTTAAAAGCCAGTACTCGTGGAAATGAGTTAGAATAAGATTCAATTTTAACATTTATAATAGTTCGGTGCATTTCCCTAAAGTAGTCAATAAACTGGTCCGATGGACTTCAATCCCTGATGGACGTCAGATGAGGAATCGCCCCCTATGGCTGACTGATAGAGCGTGAGTTCCGTCCGTCTAGAATAGCGTGGGGTGGACACTGTACCCCGGCAGTGCCGCTTTGGAACGTCTCGGTATTACATAACATAAGGGGTTTCATTTTCTCTTTAATTAAGGAGAGGAGTATCTATTAACCCCTCCCCCTTTTAAATACCGTATTCCGTAAGCAGTGTCGCATTAGTGGTCTTGCTGTCAGTAAAGGTCGCTCATTAAAGTGGAGGCATTGTTTCGATGTATCCCGTTAGTAGCCTTCCGATGTTGTAACCATTACTATGCAATAAACAGATGGAATCCCTTGAGCCACATGTCCCACCCCCGATGTCAGTGATTGTTGTAGTGGAATGAGAGAGGTATCGCCAACACCCTGTGTGACTGCATCCATGAGTTTTTCTATACTTATTTGATAGCCATGCTCTAATTTGAGGAATCTTCGAGATGTGTCTTCCGCATGCGGCTTTCCTTGCAATATATATATATATAACCTTCTGACATGTGCCCTTAACTATAAGGGCACAATTCAATACCAAATTTCACTCTTTTCTTTGATGCATCCTTTGACATGAAAACTGCAAATAGCAATTGCGCATTTTAAGCCTCGTGCAGTTTCATCTAAAGTTTACACTGGTTAAACTCCCACCTATAGACCTTATTATGGACTTGGTCCATTTTATAGCATGTTCAGTATGACGATTTCAGACTACGGTAGAAAAGAATGAAAACCTTTCCGTTACACTCAAAACAATACATTTGATATTTGAGAGAAATCCGTTCTGACATATAACGATTTCTAGTTACTCTTGAAGTACATATTGAACAAATAGTGATGTCGATCCCTGCCTCCTGTTTCGTGTGACAAGTGTAAGACTTGCAACCATTACAGTTATATCTAAAAATCTTTATGATATATGATATTGGAGGAAAGACTCGACTCTGGGATTTTGTGTACACTTTCCCATATTTGTGATGATGAAGGTTACCACTAAAAAGTAGGAAAAGTTTCTGACTGCAAACTTTTGAATATTCTGTCAGAAAAATTAAAGCAATAAATAATTAAGTAATACTGATCTTTGGTATTAACGCCACACATTGTGGATGACATTCTATTTCTCTTTGCCTTTTTCGAAAATACAATTTATTTGATGGGAAAAACTTACGCATAGTATGATTGACACGTTGATTTATTCTTACCTGTCAGCATGCGGAAGTGTTGCCTTATAATAATCCCACATATTGAAATTAGGTTAAAGTTTAGCCATTTACTTATTAATTACCCTATCACCCTTTTGATGTTTTCCTGTATGGAATATAAAGTTACCTTATTTATTTTTTCTTTGTGATTGCCTACATTTTTCTTTGTGCTGTATCTCATGACATTTCCGCTAGTATCACCCACTCTCCGGTAAATTTAATCAGACAGTAGTTTGAGCTACATTTGACGAGAAAACTAGAACAAATACATACTTACTGTTCAAGGAGGTTTATTCAACTACTGTATACGATCAGTGCATTTCAACAGCATGACAAGAGGTTAAAAATGATTACATAGGTTGTAAATATCGATTAAAGATTTTCTCTTAAACAGGTGACAGCTAAGACTTGTGACAGACCGTGATGACCACATGATGACGTTACGACGAAATATGTGTCGGGTCGTGGAACCTTGCGTTCCTTCGCTGATCGTTAATCTTTTGGCGAAACGACTCCAAGTCAGACGATGACAAAGGAGGATGGATTTTCAATGAGGAGAGGCTGTTAAACAATTGAGGGTTAGAGATCATGGACGTCCAGTTTTTTACTTCTTTTCAAGAGTCAAGACTGGAACGTCAGGCTTTTTATCAGCGATCTCTAAATGTTTTGTTAAAAGCACGTCGAAACCGAGATCTTTACGAGGAAGAGACGTGATTCTCATACTCCAAGCTGATCAATGTTGCCATCTCAGAACCAGATCCTAACTTCAACACTCCAGTAACAAAACAATTACTATTATTATTATCTATCTATCGAAGAGTAAAAAATTTAGTTTGTCTCTTTGTCTGTTCACACGACATCCCGAAAACGAACTGACCTATAGATTTTAAATTGAGCATGAAGTTTCATTTATATATGAGGAATAGTGAGATCGATGATGGTGCATGTCATTTTATAGAATTAAACTGAGGGTATGCGAATATTTTGACATTGGACTTATACATCACCATAATGGGAACGAGAAAATATCATATTTAAATATATTGGTAAACAAACCCAATACATTCATAAGAGACTTACACAATTAACATATTAACACATGTAGCCTAACACATACATAATTTTATACTGACTTGTTTTATATACTTTTATCAATTAAACACTGATATGAAACCCAATTCGATAAAGTAATATGAATATATCATGTGGCAAGATATCCCGAGAAAGATTTGACATCTAGTAATAATAATCGTTATTGCGTCAAAAATTAAATGATTACATGCATTCGTCAGTTACGTTCATTACGATATACATTTTTTAATGACATAACTATGAAATTCTATAAAAAAACTTGGGTTTCATTTGGTTTCTTTTTTATAGTGTTCAATAATTTTCATCCCAGCGAATCAACATAACCTCTTTAACGGATTAAAGCGCCTTTGACATCAAGAGGTGTTTAAACGAGATTTGAATTGTTTAGAATCATTGAGATGTTTAATTCCCTCAGGTTGATTATCAGTTTCTCACCAGCTGCTAAGGAAGGTGTCTAAATACCGTTGTTTTCTGTTGTTTTATTTAAAAGTTGTCACTCCCTCTACACTCGTATTGGTGGACGTCACTGCCTTGGACCAATTCGCATTTGGGTCAACAGTATAGGACAACGTCGAGAACATTGGATGGTAAGTTTAACAATCCAAGCTCTCTGAAGGCATCTTTATACGGCACTCTAAAATTTAATTATTAAAGTATTCTGACGTATTTATTTTGAGCTCTAAATACTCTAAATACTATTTATAATACATTTAGAGTATGTATTTTGAGCAGCTGCCCCACAATCTGAAGCCATATAACAAATGTGGATGTATTAGACAAAAGTTGGCCATTTTAAATATATTAATAGAAAAAGATTTTGCAAGGTTACGCAAAACATAAATGCCCGAAACAACCTTGAGAAGATGCTGTCAATCTGAACGACCCACGTCAGCCCACGATTAAGGTACATCCCAAGGAGCATAAAGGATTCGGCTTCATCCAAGAGAATATCGTCCATCATTACCGCGGAAAGATACTTTTGTTCTTGGCGATGTCAAAGGCAAATATTTATTGAATTCGAATTTAAGAATTGAGTTTTGAGAAATAAGTCTCCTTGCAATAAATAAGGAGATATATATGATTTCAATTCAAGATCATTTTTAGGTTTCGATCTAATAAACAGAGTCGTGTCATCAGTATATTGTATCACCTTTCCATTCTGGATTGAGGTATTCAACTAGTTGAATACATAAATAATGAAGAAAACTTGCCCTAGTAATGATCCCTGATGGACACCATAAGGCATCTTAACCCTGTTTGATAGAGCATTCGCAATCATATTTTCTCTTCCTACGTATCTTTGCTTTACCATCCTACCTCTCATTCCCACCTTAACATCTCCCTTTTCTATATTTTCTTCTTTCCAAACACAAATTGTTTTGGATCTCCTTTGCCGCCATATATGATACGTGTTTTTATTTAGTATAGTTACATCTTTTATTTATTTTTAGGTTCCATCTTCCCTTCCAGCATCCTTAATATAGCGCCCACTTGCTTCTTCCCAACATATTTTATCGTGAGCTCTATTTTATTTTAATATATCTTATTGGGTAGCTCAACATTCTCAATGCCTTGGAGATCGCAACTCTAAACATTTCTCACAACTTCTATTTCTATTCTACGAGCCAGCTTATACTGTTTCAAGATAAGGCTACAGTACTGTGAATGACTTGCACGTGTCTTAGTTAGCCTTCCTTGGGTTGTACGTGTTCTTCTGTTGGATGCGAAACTAGCTTTCTTAGAAATCGAGCACTATAGAACAGTTCTCTACAGACGGATTAATTAGTCATATAAATTATAAACCTCTATTTCCTGATTGAAAACTGATGTACGTTTCAAAATATTTTTTTTCTAATTACGTAACTCGTTGTTGCCACTTTAATGTAATTTAATCTTTGATCAACTAAGTTCATGTTTAAATGTATGTTTTATCAAAGAGAATGTATTTTAAACGTTTTGTTTCTATTTCAAGTCCAAACATGAAGAAAATAGAAATTAATCATAGTCATCCCTAATGTGAGACTGAAGATGTATTATTAGTTTAGATGTTTAATTTGCACAACACTGATGGGATAATAACTTTTAATGTTGGCATGTTATTATAATCGTAACTTTCAAACATTTAGAAACTCCATAATATTGAAACCTTACAAGACAAAAGTTGTATATATATATATATATATATATATATATATATATATATATATATATATATATATATATATATATATATATATTTCAAAGATCATATACATTTCTGTGTAAAACAGTGGTTTGATTTAGTTACGATTAATCAGAAATTATGTTTGTAAACCATGTTTATTTATAACGAATCTATATAGTATAATTCTATAACTGTGAACGGAAACCGTCTTAAAATCTCGAGAATTATTGATAAAATAAAAATTTTAAGAAAAGCGTCAATTTTTAGTTATTTTATGGAGTACCGGAGATAAACATTTGGCTGATATGCGAATGACAGCCATCTTTAAACTTTTTATTGGTTAAGACTGACTAACGAATTCAACGAAAGTATGTGTAAATACTGTTTCTGTACCAAGTTTAGTCTGAATACGTTAAAAACGAATGTGGTTATCGTGTTCACAATTATTCCCGGAATGTTTTATACTACTTAGAACTGTGTACACCAACTATCTGGAATCTGATCCGATATAAAAAAACACTTAAGAACAAGCATAGTTGTAAATGACCTGAGAATTGATAAACAATATCTTGTTTTGCGCTACAAAAGCATAACAACATATATTCAGCCATTCCTTTTCTAAACTTTGAATGGCTGTCAAAATTGAAAGAATATAAGTCGTATAAAATTAATATATTTTAAACTTGTATTGTTTTGGTTCTATGTCGGGAATTAATCTAATTAACATTTTCGCTTGAATGGGAATTACCGTCATTTGTAAAATGTTTATTATTTGAGTCTGAGAGACGAAGTCGTCCAAACTACTACGCGTTATATTGCATACGCCCATATATACATACATGCATACATAAACATTTTCGGATTATGGTAGTTTTGGATCCTGGAGGTCCACATCGGAGAACAAGCAAAAAACTCCCAGAATTTCCGTTGTTAGGGCTATTACTTAAATATTTTATATAAGACTTAAATAGATACAATACACAATTTATTACAAGACCATAGGTCAGTTACCAGCGTATGATGAAGTTTACAAACATTTCATTTGTCCCCACTGAAAATTCCAAATTAATCATCCACAAACAATTTCGCCACCGTGCACCCCCGATTAAACAATTAATAATTACTTCAGCAATACAAAGCAATTTAAAGTTGTGTGTGAGTTTTGTTTGTGTGTGTTTGATTACTACCTGTGTTTATTAATTAAAATGTCGAAACAAGGTGGAGGTGGGGCCAACAAACCTTTGTTTTAGAAATATTACAAAATAATTTCGCCCAAAGGTTCGCTGTAATTATTACCATGACCGATGAATTTACTTTGTCGCTTTTGTCAAAACCGAATTCCTATTCAATTTACTATTACCAATAACATTTCCTATAAGCAAAATGGATTTGCTCCAGCATGCGATATAATCAAAATACTATGCTGTAATTAATATGAGAATCACAATACTATTTCGGATAATTAGGTATGATGTAGCATTATAGATTAATCCTGTTATATCTATGGTAATTAATAGGGATAATAAGAATAGATCGCGTACCTATAATTGACTATTTGACCATACAGAATTCTTTATATTTGCAGAGGGGTGTGAATTTAAACCTTTTTCTAGTACTATTATATGTACATTTGTTCGATATCCTGTGAAGAAAGATTATGTCATGTTAAATGAAAAAAATAGATAGAAGAGTACGGATGATAGTGAAAATCAAATGGGAGTCACACATGGCGCTTACGTCTGAAAAGAACTTTCGGTACAATCTTCGACAATTTTGTCCTAAAGATTATATATTTTGTTCGAAGACGAATAATTAAGTGTTAGATGGAATTCGGTATCGTTTTATATCTCAAATGAAAGGTATTAGGAAAAAACTAATTACAGCAATAAACGTTCTTATTACTGCATCCTATAAAGTCAAATTACTTATTTTATGGGGTAAAATAAAGTAACCCGCCCTCGACTTGTATTGTAAACTAAATCAGAAGTTTTAGTAAAAGTTTCCTTTTTAATGTTATTGTTCGCCTTTTCCCAAAATCAGATAGATGACAAATCTAGAACTCTTCTATTAACAGTTTCCATTTTGGTTATCGTCAAATTAATAAAAATAAAAAACTAAATTGAATGCCGTGTACAAGAAATCTTGTATTATGATCATATACAACATAGCACAGGATGGGCTTTAAAAGGGTAGATCTGGTAAAATTTAAAACTCACTTCCATCATTGTTTATGTGGAAAATTTTACAACTATTTATTAGATCTAATATTATTTAATACTATTGGGTATTGCACTGCACTGCCTTGGTAAAATTTCTGCAATTAAATTGATTACTTATATGTACAACCATTACATAATATTTTAGCTCACAAAAGATAGTATTGCTAAAGTTGATATCATTTATTTCAGATTACCTGATACTTTGCTTATCAAGTCTGATACTATTCTACGTTTATCGTTATTTTTTTAGTTTTGATTGCTTTTGTTTAACCATATTGTCAGCCGTAACGCCAAATTTAGTTTTTGTACATCTACTAGCGTGTGACTAGTCTAAAGATTTTATAATTACACAACCTTTAAGAGCTTAATATGAATTCAATGTCACCTCCACGGATTCTGTAATCTACTCTAAACCAGCAATGAAGACGCCTATTGTAGAGGCTGTCTCTCTGTGCATATACAACCTCATAGTGGTAGCGGTACCGTCTTCATTGCTTGAGTATTTATCAGAGTAATCGTGCTTATTTAACGAAAAAGGAAATTAATGACTTGCTTATTAGGGACTCAATACACCCTCTACAGATAATTCTTTGTTTGAAGGTTATTTTTGACGATGGAAGGATTGTGAAGGAAACAGGATTTTTCCGGACATTTGCCATCGTTAAGTGAAACAAGAAAACAGTAACACTACGTTTCGAGATCTGCAATCTGATCTCTTCTTCAGGTAAAGAACTAACCTAATACATAATTACAAACTAGGTTAAAATAAACAAATCTTACTAAAGCGTTGTGGCACGCCTGAGTCAGGAATCACAACCTACATGTTGTATGTCAACTTCACTAACACTAAAGACATGCACTTAATAAAAAAAACCATACAAAACACCAATCACTAAACTAAACTACGGAATACAGGTCACAATATGTCTTCACTCGTCTACTAACCATTTACGACTGACCAGAGGGGGTAGCCAATGGTAATCGTGACGGCCGGCTAAAACAAGATGGCGGAAATACAAGGGAAGGGGAACAGGAATGGGCCCTTTCGTTATTATTGGTTCATGCGAGATGAACTTCTTAAAACCATATTGTGACTCCGCATTGGTTTATTGCAAATATCCGATCCGTTTGATACTTTTGGTATTCTCTTTAGTTCATTTTTTAGAATTGGCAACCAAAGCGGCCTAATCTCGACTGATGGTTGACTGATTGGTTGGTCTGCCAATTTAATGTATGTTGCCTCAATTAATTTCCTTTTGAAGAAATGTGGTTCCCGATGTATTATGTGGGCTTCATCCCAATTCATATGATGGTCTTCGGACCAACAATGGTGTGCAATTTTTGACTTTTCTGTGAAACCCTTTCTCGTGTTTTCTTTGTGTTCTTTTATCCTTATGTTTAGTGGTCTTTTTGTCTCGCCTATGTATTCCCTATTGCAGCTACATTTTATACTGCAGTAAAATGTAGCTGCAATAGGGAATACATAGGCGAGACAAAAAGACCACTAAACATAAGGATAAAAGAACACAAAGAAAACACGAGAAAGGGTTTCACAGAAAAGTCAAAAATTGCACACCATTGTTGGTCCGAAGACCATCATATGAATTGGGATGAAGCCCACATAATACATCGGGAACCACATTTCTTCAAAAGGAAATTAATTGAGGCAACATACATTAAATTGGCAGACCAACCAATCAGTCAACCATCAGTCGAGATTAGGCCGCTTTGGTTGCCAATTCTAAAAAATGAACTAAAGAGAATACCAAAAGTATCAAACGGATCGGATATTTGCAATAAACCAATGCGGAGTCACAATATGGTTTTAAGAAGTTCATCTCGCATGAACCAATAATAACGAAAGGGCCCATTCCTGTTCCCCTTCCCTTGTATTTCCGCCATCTTGTTTTAGCCGGCCGTCACGATTACCATTGGCTACCCCCTCTGGTCAGTCGTAAATGGTTAGTAGACGAGTGAAGACATATTGTGACCTGTATTCCGTAGTTTAGTTTAGTGATTGGTGTTTTGTATGGTTTTTTTATTAAGTGCATGTCTTTAGTGTTAGTGAAGTTGACATACAACATGTAGGTTGTGATTCCTGACTCAGGCGTGCCACAACGCTTTAGTAAGATTTGTTTATTTTAACCTAGTTTGTAATTATGTATTAGGTTAGTTCTTTACCTGAAGAAGAGATCAGATTGCAGATCTCGAAACGTAGTGTTACTGTTTTCTTGTTTCACTTAACGATGGCAAATGTCCGGAAAAATCCTGTTTCCTCTACAGATAAGATAATTTATTAATGCGATACATCTCTCTGGGTACTTGTAGCTACCCTTAAGATTACACGGGTTAAATTAGTGCTAGTCTACAACTAGGGATGTACTTTTGTGTGAAATTAACGTTTATTCTCATAGTACGTAACATCTCTTTAGATCGTTTTAATACTTTTTTCAGATAACTTCAAAGGAATAGCCACGTTCTAGCAAAGGATTAAACGTTAATAACTGGCTTAAATTACAAATAATAACAGTAGAGAATAGCAAAAAAGAAGTATAAAGATTTATGCAAAAGTCTGGATCGTTTACCTTGCCAACACTAAATGTATGTCGTAACAGTAATATTGAACATCCAAACATGCTATTTGAGATTGCTAGAAATATAATATCCCGTTGCAATTAACATTACCTGTAAAATGTGATTTGGTCTTTCAATTGGCAAAGCAGGTTTTTTATCATAGCCTTTAATCAGTTATGCTCGAGGTCTGTTACATATACGGTCTAAATACCTGCCTCAATTTGGCTCAGTGGTCGACTTATAACATTTGACACAGTGAACTTCCCAAAGATGCTGTTTTATATGTATATTTGAGATTGCTACTACTTTTAAAGTGTAATATTCTGAACTGTATAACCTTTTTTCTTTTACAAACAGTAAAGAAACATGGGCCAAAACCAAAGATGTATCTGTTTCGTTAAAATACGTCCGTCGAAAACCTCTCGATTACCGAGCTTTGTTTAGCATCAACAAAGTCACGAGCGTGTTGTGAATGTTCTGGCAGCGTGAACGAGAGATCCAAAAATACGCGTTGTCATTTCCCGTACCATTTGTCAAATAAACAAGAAGCTGATTACCGAATCCGTGGAACTTGACAAATGGATGCGCCTCTGTTGCATCATCAGCTCCAGCCGGGCGTAGGACGTCTTAGCCGAGCTCATATCAGTTGCTGTAACACCACTTTAGAGTAATCTGAGTTTTTAAAGATGTGTGGACTCGGGCGATGACCATACATGACCAAGTAATACATCCAAAACTTGTTGTCTGTGGTCGGCAGATTTTGGTTTGTGCTCGGTTACGTACCTTGTGATTACTCGTAAGATAACTTAACATATGTAAATTCGTATTGGTACGATGTACATGTTGGCATTTGTAAGGATGTATGTGATTGGGCAATGACTATATAATCATGTAACATATCCGTAACTTGTTGTCTGTGGTCGGCAGATTTTGGTTTGTGCTCGGTTACGTACCGTGTGATTACTCGTAAGATAACTTAACATATGTAAATTCGTATTGGTAGGGTGTCCGCGTTGGAATTTGTAAGGATGTGTGTGATCGGGCGATGATCATATGATCAGGTAATAGATTCGAAACTGGTTGTTTGTGGTCGGCAGATTGTGGTTCGCCCTGGCGTACGTGCCTTGTGATTGTTTGTCAGATAACTAAACATATGTAAGCAAACTTGTATCGGTAAGGTATCCGTGTCGGCATTTATACCGTTCCGTGGGCCTCTGGTGCTCTTGACCTCGATATAGTTTAAGACTTCTCTAGAAGAGGATCTCCCTCCTAAAGTAATGTAACTGTACACGAAGGTTACGTTAGGTTATGTTTCTTAGCCTTAAGGGGTCACGTTAGTTAGCTACCGACCGCGTACCTGTGGTATAGTTATAAAACTGTGTTATAAACACGAAGTCATCTCAAATCCAAACATTTGTCTGAATCCTAGCCCTTTAGTGTATCAATGCTAATTACTGATTAAATATAAGATTATCTGATAATGCAATTGATTTAAAAATACTGTATGTATTAATACGTTTTTAAAACTACGTATAATTTTTTTATAAATCTGTATGTATACGTTTCTCAACAAAGCAATTATTACTAACAATAGTCCTTTCGGCTCGGAAGAAATAAGTAGATTCCGTGACAACTGAAACGTAATTTTACATGTCAATATCTAAAAAGCTGTTTAAGATGCATAAAAATTAAAAAAAAAAAACCAAATTTGCCGATATATTTATAAAATCAATTTATGTACCAAGCTTCATCTTGTTTGGCCTTTTTGGGAAGATTAAAGTTTTCACAAGCTGCTTCAGATGCATATTTATTTAATCAGGTGATTTAAGTGGGTTTAAAACATAAAATGTAATCAGTTTAGTTAGACAATTAAGGTTTAAATATACTTAAAACGTTACAATTAGGTTGATTGTGTATATAAAATTAGCCTATTGTAATTATATTCATGGTAGCACTTACCGAAAATGTCTAAAAGGAGTCGTTTTGGGCTCTTCTAGGGGCAAGTTGGGTGAAGTGATACTGACATTTTTGGTAAGTGGTACCATGAGTACAATTGCAATAGGTTATTTTGTGTAAAAAATCTACCTAAAAGTTTTAACTAGTTTCAACACTTTTATAACGCTGTACCTACACCACTGAAGAACATCAAAACCTAAATTGTGTAACATTTCGAAATTGTTTGACTAGCTTTTAAGTTTTGCACACGTTTGATTGTTTGAGTTCTCTCACTTTTGATAGGAGGTTTAATCGTCATAATGACGTCATAATCGGCGATGCCAGCGAACAACAGTATTCAAATGCGACCTCGGTAACTAGGACATCGCCTTCTCAACAGAAAGTCGTGAGCTCGTCGTGAACCGTGGCTGGCGCTCCGTGCCGTGGAAATGGCGCGCCTCAGTGAGGACGCCGCTTGCCGAGAGAGGACGGGGTTATGTAAACATAGAGGAGTAGGTGAAGGTTAGGGTCAGTGACGTCACCATTGTACTCGGATATTGCCAATAATTGGTACAACACGTGGTAATTATTGAGACGGACTGGTGGGCAACCAAGCGAGTCCGGTACGGTATTACAGTATAACAGGTTATACGAGTCCTTATTTCCCAGCTTTTTATAATATTAGTTTACCTTGTTTATTCCTCAGTTAATTTATATATGTCTAGTAGAATCTCATATACAAAATGAATACTTCTTTTTAGTTCAAATCAACCTTGTGCTTCGAACACTAATATTTTTTGAAAATCTAGATTTTGCAGAGTAACGTAAGACTTCAGATGATCGAACCTTTTGGAATTCATGTACGTATGCCGATTGTTTGCGAGAGTTTTCTGACTCTTTAAATTATTTTCAAAGGCACTGGTTCGTTGTGATTTAGCCTCCAAACGGCGGTAAATCCTGCATGAAATTGTGCATTGGCCAAGTTTCTGTTTTTCCATCCGGGTTTGTAGTGTAGAAAAAGATTAAAATATGGTGATTTTTACTTAAGCGTTTTCTACGGGGTTTATTAAAAGACATCTTCAAATGTTTACACTTCTATTTTAATCGTCTTCAAAAAAGGATATCCAAAGAGCTAAACTATAGATCAGATTTATTTTGATTTTAAATAATTAACTTAACCGTCCACAAATTACGCCACTTAAGATATATTTACTATTTATTTTCTTCTACTATTCATTCTAGTTTACTTATTTTTCACAAAGTGTTATTAAACCAAGGATTGTCCCCATTAAATATGGATGGCTTCGACCACAGATACATCATAGTTTCACCTGTCCCTCATGTCAGAGCCCGCATAATGTACACCCCTTCCAACCCTTCAACCGTTAAAGTGTGTTTACAATGGGGCAATTAACAAAGTATCATCATTTACAGTTAGGTTCTACTAATAATTCCTTAGTGATCGTCAGAGCTGATACATTCTAAAAACTATAAAAATCAATCCAAAATAATATGATATTATAGTCTAAGATTTATAATGTAGAAAATATCTAAATATACCGACAAGGGTTTTGTTTTGCTCGATTTTTTGAAGCAAGCAAGATACACGTATTAAGGTATAGTACTGCTATATACATAATGTTATAATATGTTAAGATGTTTGATTACAATATATTTGTTACCTAATTAGAGACGAACTATTTCTTATCTTTAATTTGGAGTAATAATTCCAAGAAACAAGATTTCGCGAAACATATTAATATTAAGGAACCCCTGAACCAGTTTTTTCTACTAAAAGTAAATAACTATATTTCCCCGACTAAGGAAATTTAAATCACTCTTAAAATTTAAAACGTAATGTTTTATTTTAATTCGATAGAAATATTGATTGGATTCGGCGCATGAACGGTTACCAAACACTTTGATTTTAGTTATTGATTTGTAACAATATTTAAATTTCCTACATATAAGTATATATCAGAAAAATTAGAAGATGTGTAATGTCAAATAATTTTTTAAAAATCGAGTAGATTTAAAATGGAATTGTCTCATCTAGTACATGTAAGGTGATTTTAATCTTATTAAATTTGTAATGTTGTTACTGCAATTTGAAATACTTGTAAAGTATGCTAAATGAAAAGCAAACCTTCATTTTCTAAGGACAAACTGTTACATATAAGGTTGTGTATTTTACTGTCCATTATTTATTAAGAGAAAAACTTTGCGAGTTATGAAGAGTTAAGGAGGAGTTTATGTGATTTTCAGAAATCCTAAAGTTAAAAGTCCTTCGAAAATATCGCTACCTCTTAGAATTTGGAAAGTAATCAAGGTTATTTTAACAACTCTAACTTAGATTTTTACTGACTTAAGTAAGTTTCCCAATTGAAACACCTTGTTCTTGTGTACGACACAATCGATGAAGGTGCTTGTGACTCCATGGGATTTAGCTGAGCGTTAGCGAATATTTTTACATTATATGGGTAACCATGATGGTAACGAGAAAATAGCAAAATAAATAAATTTGGAAACAAGCTTTGTACAATACTATGAGATTTGTAAAATAACATATTAACATTGTAGTTTATCCATACAGTAAGAAGAAAAAATATTATAGTGGAAAATCAATGTTAAAAGTTAATAACACGATCTTATATCAACGCACTCTTGCGTTTTAGTACCGTTACATTCGCTACCTCACCGGAACTTTCATTATTTAAACACTGCTATAGACAAAACGTTATTGTATCATATGGCAAGGTATCTCGAGAAATGCTACCTGCAATGCTAAATTATGCATTAAACTTAATTTCTACATATACAAGAATGAGTTATATGATAGTGCATGTCCAACCATGGAATTTGGCTAAGTGGCACTTTGTAAGCTGACAGAGTTTCTCTTTTCCCCTAAGGACATCTCGAGAGTGAAATGAACTATGGACTTGAAATAGCCGCAAAGCCTATTACACAGCACGTGATGTGGCATATCCTACCTTGTAAAGTAGTGGAAACGACACTTGGATTGGGTTGAGAGACACATCCCCCTACTGTTACGAAATTAAATCTATAGGCCTTCCTTTTAATATTTGAAACTATAAATGAATACAGCTAATTTTCTATGTAGTGTTTTATAATTACGGCCTGAATTGCTTTAACATTATGAGCTATTCCGAAATTAGTTAAAAATTAATGTATAAGAAAACTTGAAGATGTTTACGGGACAACCGTAAAAATATTTACAATGTTTTTGTGTTGTAATGGATGTTTATTAGTTTTTTTTTATTCATCATGAAACTTGAGATGAAAACGTCATGAAACAACAAGTTAGTCTTCGATACTTTCACATTAGATTAATTTTATTGTAATATAATATAACTATGTATAATATAACTTTATAACTTTTTATTACGAGTAAAACACTAACGGCACTCATTATTACAAGAGTATGTTTGAATATTGTGGAGGGAGGGTAGTGTGGTAATGCGGTAGTTGATAATGTGGAAGCGTAAACTATACCTAATTTCAACCTGAATGTTAATATAGCTCGTAATAAGCCTACCTGTTCTTACAAATAATTTACAAGTTATTTACAAATAAGGATCACCTCTTCACTCGCTAGAATATAAAGATATTTTTCAATGATTTTGAAAAACTTTTGAAGGACGGAATATTTTTATATAAAGTGTGTCTGGAGATACACACACAATTTTTCATTTTAATTTGAAAAGCCTCACAGCTTGTTAGGCCACAAGGACTTTTAATCTGTATATATTTTAAAACTACAGAAGAGATAAATATATGCGGTACGCAGGAAGTATGAATGAATGTCTTTGACTATGAACCTTTTATTGTAAATCATTACGTAGACCCCTAATCTGCACCAACCTGGTTTAGGTAATTAATTACTTAGTTCTAATTTACTTCCGATTCAGGTTTACATAGGGGTAACTTTTACTGTCGTGAGCAAGTTACACAATAGTCTACAATGCTTGCATGAAATGTGGAATATTTTTATCTAAACAGACTATACTGATTGCAGGAATTTAATAAAGGAGTTATCAGATTAATCCTAGACAATTAATCGGATAGTCAGTAACTGTTAGTGGGCTACTCATTATTATTGATTGCCCTCGATCGTCCTCCAGCCAGAAGTGCTCTGGATAGGCATGTCGTGCAAATTCGCCCAACAATGTAAACATGCCGATGCTTCCAACTAGCGGGGTAACTAGGTATGCTAGACAACAAATAATTCCGCGCGTACGTACTACAACTGACGGAAGATCTGCCGGAACACCGTCGCGTAAAGGAGGGTGTGCTATACATCCAGATCTAAGATATATGAGATTAATCAATACAATACATTACTTCGTGCACTCACATTCTAAGGTTTTTTACACAATGAAACTAAAGTAGATTTTTAATTAATATAAGCTACAACCCAGTTATATTTTGAAAAACCCGTCTTTGCGACAATTACTTGCATAAATTTACAAATGCATTGTATCAATTGAGATTTGTGTTTTAAAGAATCTTACGATGTAATATAAAAGCAGTTGGAATCCAACGCTGTAACTCGACCCATTTTGAGTTATAAAGTGTTAAACAAAATATAATATTACACTTATGGAAACGATAACCAACATATATTGTATTGGAAGTTTAAGTTATTAATACTGTGAATATAGATGTTTAGCGTTATGTTATGGTTCTCTGACATTTAGATTATTACTGTGTAAACTTAATAATATAATTCCAAATTATAAGTAAAGTATTTATTTTAAATATGGAAATGTTTTATATTATAACGTAAGCACATAAATTAATTAATTTATCGCAATGGATTAGATTATTACTTGAAACCCTGTTTCTTAAGTGGGACATTTTAATGCAAGAAACACAAGTCCCATGTGGTCTAGTGGCTAGGATATCTGGCTTTCACCCAGAAGGCCCGGGTTCGATTCCCGGCATGGGAAATATAATTTTTGCACGTCCCTTGTACCAAAACACCTCGGCCGAAAAGAAAAGATCAGAAGCATTATGCTGTGAGCAAAGATTTGGAAGGAATTATTTTTTTATTATAAAAATATATTAATACGTTATATATATATATATATATATATATATATATATTATAACGTATTAATATATTTTGAACAGTTTATGTTCACGTAGTAAAATATATTTGATTATAGATTATTATTAAATTAATAATACTTCACTTGAGATTTCCCGTTGCTTTGAAAAGAGATTGGTCTTATTCATTTTATACCATTGCTATTTAAAATCCTTACGCGTAATGTAGCCTAAATCAATTCAGTAACTTTGACTTTCCGGAGAACAGGCTTTGCATTCATTCACATGGGGATTGTGTGGCAGAACTTTTATTGGTTCCGTAAAGCATAGATAGCGCTACTATAGTAAATATTAATTGATAGATTGTAATCCATTTAAATCTTATAGTAATTACCTAGTTTCGCTTATTACTTTGAATTAAAAATATTGGTTGCTTTGTAGAATTGAGTTTATTTTATTACCTATGTAGCATATTTTATACATTTCTATAATGTATTTATAATTATTTATTTTGTGTGCGAACCAGATTATTGTTTCACGTACCAACTGATTTTATTTGCAATACAATATCTTCTCGTATAATGTTACATAATCAGAGACAGTACTTAATTAAATGAAACTGGCAATTTATATAAAGTAATCGGTGAATAATTAATTTTACGTAGTGAAATGAATGACATTACAACACATTTTAGTACATTATTGTGTGTATTGTAACGTATATGTCACATTGTAACGAACACTTTATTTTGATTTCTTTAATAAAGTTTGGTTTGATTGTAGTGTTATTGCAAGGAAGTATTTTAATTTGTTCTGGCAGACTGCTTTAGAGACCAATTTAATTCCATACTCTGTAGTCTTGAGTAAAGCGTACGGGAATTTCATGCGTGGCGTTGATGTAGGTTGGTAGCACCAAACACATGCCGTGCAACTGGTGAGGACTGGAGGGGGAGTGTTAAACAAGGAGAAGGGGGGAAGCTCAAGGTTTTTGTAGCGTCTCCTCGTGACTGTTCGTTTTAATATTTCCAGTTAGTTTGGTTTCGTTGTCGTTAGTGTGTTAGTATCTCGATTATTAGTTGAAAAACTCGTGTTTCGTGATTAAATGTTGTTTTTGTTCAGTGCTTGTTTGCAATTTTGGAGGATTTGACGAAGGAAGTGTTTGTGTAAGTCACACTCCCATGTTTTGTTTGGTGTGCTAGGTTAGGGTGCATGCATCAACACGTTTTTAAGTGCCGGTTTTCTTGTTACCAATTGCAACTAAGTAATTACGATGTTTACACGTTAATTGCCTTATCGATAATTATTAGATAAAGTTAGTTGAGTAAGTTAGTAAGTTATTCGTTGTAAATACATTAAACTTATACCAACAAACTGAATGTTGGTTTGTTTACATCTTAAACATAACCTTTAAAAATATCGAGGGTTTGAATCTCTACCATTACGTTACCTCTATTCTTTTGCAATAAATTAATTGCAATAGTACATTCTTTATCAACTTAATTTGTTAGTTGTGCAGTAATGTGATGGCAAATATGTTTTATGTGTTTTACATATGTTTCTTAGGTGAATTCCTTTACTGTGAGTTTACTTTCAACTGAAGCTAGACTGGTTGCAACATAAAAAAATGATATATATAAAAGATATTAATACTATAATTTTTTAAATATTTCTCCACAAAATGTAAACGTCTGCAAGAATATTTGAAATTAAATTTGGTAATCAAAATTAATGTTTTTAAGAAGGAACTATTGTGAATTAGATACTTTTTCTATTGATGCTATATAGCAATAAAGGTAATATAAAATTATGTTAATTACACTTATCGGGTATTCCTTCTGAAAATGTAGCTTTTTTTATCAGTACACTCTAAATACTTTTGAGGTTTAGTTTTATGGACATCTGCTTAAATTTTGCGTATTACAAAGTATTAGGTGTAAAATAATGAGTGCAGATTAAATTTGGTTGGCTCAGTAATAAATACTAAAAAATATGAAGTAAATATTAATTGATGAAATGTTCTATTTTAGACACAAATTTATAAAAAAATTCTTAAAACATGTTCAAAATATGATATTCAACCAGTAAGTTGATAAGAGCCAGCCAGATACCCAGGTTTAAAAACTGTGGTGGAAACTGTTTTAGGAGATATAAGTTGTAATCATGATTATAATTTTTTGGTTTTTATTACACTTTTAATAAAAGTTAGTCAAGCTTGTCAACTAGTGATTGCAGAATGTCTAGAACTTACTGATGGATGACGAAACTTAGTGGAACATACCAGCAACAAAGCTAATTTAACCAATTTTTAATTTATAAATAGCTTAGCCAATAACAGCATTATAACCACACTAACTTTAACTTAAAAAAGTTGTAAAGTTATTTAACCTGTGAGACTACCATATTCATTATTTATTTTGACATTGACCAAAATAGATAACTACAATTTCAAGTCCTAGTTTAGGATATGATTTAACTATCTTGTCGTAAGAATATACATTAAGTAGACAAATATTTATTTATTTTGTTTGCTATAGAAATAGATACAGTATATGATAATAAAAGAGTTCGGAAGATGTGTAGAACACAGGTACACTTACACAATATTAATTTCTATTGAATGTACCCAAACTTCCTCCTGAGTAGGAAGGGTGAACAGACTATATGAACAACTCCTTAGTCCAGTTATCTTTGGTGTTCTCTTTATTCAATGTTCTACTTTTATGATTTAATGCCACAGCTAAAAGACTTGCATCAAAGGAATGGAATATGGAAATGGAATATGTGGAATATATGCTTAATTTAGTTTTTCATGACATATGATGTTTCAAGTGTGTGTCTATTATATCAAGTTGGAATAGCACAGCATTGTTGTTATGATTAATGAGTAAAATGTTGTTTGTACAGCCAAATACTTCAATGTAGTCAATAACTTTATTTTTTTTAATCACAGTATTTTACCTAATTTTACTTGTCTTTTCATCTGGTAAACTTTTTAAGAATACTTTCCGGATGGGTGCTTTTTATAAACAACGTTTACATTTAATCGAAAGTGATTTCGATGGTGAATAGTCCTACGTACATTTGTAAAGTTGCCTTTTATGTCAAGAGGCTATATCAATTTAATTAAATCAATTTCGTCTGCACACTTGAACCATGAAGCGCTAAGAATTCTAGCTTTGAAGTTTTTCGAATGTGCGATTGTGAGTAATGAGAAGACTCCAAATTACGAGTATACCTATAGATGAAACAATTTCAATAACTTGTTATGTATCTCTGCTTTGGGACGAGTAGTTAATTTTCTTCAAGTTGTTATTGTTTCTTTTATTTACAAAATTGTAATCAATCATGCAATCATAAAATGCTGTATTGTGAGTACTGTATGTCTAAGGTGAAGAAATCTTAATTGTAACGAAACTTGTAGTATTGAAATAAAGGTGTTAGGTGAGTTGCGAGGTAGCCGAATTAATTTTTACCTCATGCAGTAGTCGGTGTAAAGTTGTAACTTAAAGACATCAAGGCAGTTAAACACAGGAAACTTGAATTGTTGTATAATATGCATAATAGGTTTGAAACGAGTTTTTAAGATGTTTATGATTTTAAAGAAGGTATCCGATTCAAAATTGGTGAAAAATGTATTTTATGCCAGCCAGTTAATAGTTATATGTTGCAAAGTGAACAGTTTTATAATGTGTAAGCCCTACCTGCACAGCATGATTTGAGGAATTGTTATTTTAATTCCTTTCAAAAACCGTTTTAAAGTTGAAAACGATTTAAAAGTGTATGTAAATGTACATCTTTTGTAACCGAGAATGATTTACATAAGTCAGTCCTTAAAAGGGCAATTTCTGAAAGTCTTAATTTGTAATGTAACCCATTTAATATAATTTAATCACCTTTCTTGTTATTTTATATTACTATAAAGTATTTCTCAACTATTAGTGAAATTATCCGTAACTTGTTTCTGGTACTTTAGAACTTATTTAACAATTTTGGGTCACACACACCCATTCTCTGTGGTTATTATGAATCAGTTTAGTATGTTTCAAAATATATTTCATTCCTTGCCCTATCCAGGTTTTTTTAGACAGTTGCTCAGTTGATAAGAGGCAGGTTTCTTTACTTTCTGGAAAAAAATCTGAATACTCTTATCTATCTTTTTCTAGTAACTTAAAATCTAGATCATATCGAGCTTTATGTACCCTTTGTCTGTCTTTTTATTGTATATTCAAAATGGATTCTTAACTGTTACATTGTTGTTTAAATTACATGGTTATAATTTGTCATGGCTATTACATAGCTAATACAATACTTTTTGTGTAATTGATTTGCGCCGGTTTTATTGGTTTGATTGGGAGAGGGTGGTTAGATGAAGCTCTAATTGCTCTTTCCACAGAATTATTTAACACACAATTGTATTGAAAGTCAGTATTAGTCGGTTTTGTGCTCTTCTTGTAGATATGTATCAGGCTTAAAACTAAGTTTTTGCTTGTCTCTGCTTGGAACATTTTTATTATTTATTCTCTTTAGGCTTATTTATTGAGATCAGTTTTAAATATAAATTTGACATTATGTTTTAGTCCTTTATGCAACTCCCTGAAATTTACTATTTATCATATAAAGACTTCCTTTTTTATTGGTTATCTATTAAAGCTAGTTATATAAATTCTGTAAGAAAGAATAAATAATTTCAAAATGCCCCATTAAGCTCGTAAAGATTAGCATTAGAAGTAAAACAAATTCGTACTAAATTGCTTTTGTAAGTAATTCTAAAATACTTTTTGAAGGTGAAACTGTGAAATTGTACAAAAAAGTATCTGAAATAATAGCGGGTTAAAAGCTCAAAAATGAAATGAAAATGATCTCATAAATTCGATTACTTTTATGTTAATTTTTTATAGTAGGATGTACGTTCTGGATGAGTATGGTAAATTATAAACCAAGGATAGCTGTTTGCTGTTCATGAAACGAGGAAGCTAGTTAGCTATAAATAGGCTAGTTGAAACTTGAAAAGTGTATTTAACTGACTTTCAACTGCGTGCAGTGCATTCTATGCACTCGCTTTTCATACAGTTACCTTGGGTTAATTAAGTGTATTATCCTAAGAAATATTGTAGTGGAACACTTGGAGGGTGGAGGGAGAACCCTGTTCATCATTGTAATTCAAATAGGCGTGTGGATATCTTCTGTTCTAAGAATCTAATTAAAATGCTATCTCTCCTGAGCATTCTGAGTATATTGTTTATTTTAAAATAAATGATCTGCTGTTTATGATACTAAAGGTTTACTGGTTAGTCATTACAGCATCGTTTTTAACTTTTAATGATTTTCTAGAAAGGCCACTTCAAGTTGTTCGCACTCTTCGTGGTATTTTAACAACATTAAATTTTGTTTTGAAACCTGAACGGGCTGAAAAAGTTATATTATTAGGTTCATAAACTTTGGAAGAGCGAATTGTGTTGTGTAGTCTGTCCGGGATTTGTGTAGACCAATCAGGCGACGTGGCTTGCACATTTTGTCAGAATTGTAAAAGTTTTTCTAAGAAAATAAAACATTTTGTCTCGACGACGGGATTAAGTTATAGCAATATAAATATGCCCTAGCTCGCTGCCTGCGTAATGAAACTCTTATGCGCCATAACCAAAAATAAACCGCAGGACCAGTGTTTATTTCCGCCACTCAACTAACTTAAAATTTGTGCCGTATTGAACTATTTCTCAAAGCTGCTATTACACAGTGTACAATTGGATACAAACCTTTGCAAATATTGTAAGAAAACATTACACAGCTTTTTAGTGAAGGAATTGTTTTTTCGTACAGTTTTGAACTGTAAGTGTTTAATTAATCGTTAATAAACGAACGCTTCGTGTGGAATTTGGCATGTATGATGATAATATGGCTTTGGCGTTTTATTCTGGAATAATACTGTTTGAGAAGAGATTTTGGCAACTAAGTAAGCGAGGTGAAGATTGGGGATTATTATAAAACTAACACTAACCTAAGACTAAAATAGGGTTATTGCAAAAACTGCCAAGATAATATATTTAGGCCATTAAATAATAAACTAATTGAATCAATAAAAACTGGGGAAACCAAACGGTATAAGCTTAAATTAATTGCTTTTGGGAAGAGCGTGTCTGAAAAAGGGAAACAGTTTTAAATTTCTAAAACTGTAGACTTGCATTATTTAACTAAACAAGTCAAATCTTTATGTTCCGGATTGTAAAATTGATGTTGAATGCAGAATTAATTAATGTACTCAATAGTGATTTTACTGCGCCATTGTATTGTGTTTGTTAATTTGCGTGAGTGGTTTGATTAGATTCGTTCACTACGGCCCGATATCTGGATACTGCAAGTAGCAACTGAAATACGGTAGAGTTTTGTGTAATTTATATCTATGTAGTGTATGTGGTAGTTGTAGAATTATACAGATGTTTCGGGGCTTGTGTATTCTAGATGATTAACCAATTAAGAAGAATTGGTCTTTGTGATTTCAGCTTAGCTCACTAAGTTTGATTGTTATGGTTCTTGTTAGAAAGAATGTGTTATTGTACAGTATTTATGAAAACTACTTTAATCGGTTTAATTGTGGAAACAAAATAGAATTACCCAGTTTCAGTAATAAGTGAACAGTCGGCAGAGTATGGCAGCGGCAGTACCAAGAGCAAGTGAGCAAGTCACTATCAGAAAGGATGTGACGTGTTGTTCCTTCCGCCTGCCAATCCCCGACTGTCCTATCTGTGGGGAGGACGAGGCAGGGCCTCCCTTCGCTTGTCACTTGACAATGTTTGCAAATCCCAGTGTACCTGTCTTCCCAGTGTACCGTGACTTCGATGGGTGGTCTCTTTCTGGAGCCAATTCATCAGCGTTCATACCTCATCTTGCAAATAGAGCCGTTCTGATTAAACGAAAAAGCTAATCTATTATAGATTTGTATTTTTGATAACCGTGTTCGGTCATTAAATGGCTAAATATTGAGTTCGACACACCGTACAAATTACTACGCTTTACAATTAATTGTTTCTTTTTTCATATTTAAACTATTCCAGTAAAAACATCAGTTGCATCTTATGTAGACTATCCTCGTCACTATCATTAAGGATGTTTCTCAATCTTCTATTGTCTATTCAAGACCCAAGCTGAAGAAACCATGCGATCGAATCGATATTTACTCTGCGGTTACGGGTATGAGTCCCCACAATTGATGGCACCAGGAAGTGGGTCAGCGGCAGTGCACCGGCAGGGTAACGACCTATGTTGGACGCACAATAACAGTCGCCTCGCCCCGCCTCAGCTCTGCTCAAGGACAAAGGTTGCCAGGAATGCGACGTCAGCGGGCGACATGGTGCTGCTACCTCATCTGCGAACACGGTTCCGTGACTAGAACAAGCGATATGCCGGACCTCGACGCTCGGTTCGCCCCCTTTGTTGTCTGACTCCCGGCTTTTATAGTTCTCCCTTCGTTTCTACGTCAGGTAGATTTGCCTCCCGCCTTTTTTGTTTGATTCCCTCTCCCTCTCCCCCAAACATCTGGCCCGGCAGTGTTGCCAACTTTACACGGACGGCTATTTGTTTTTCTTATTGATTGACCCACTGTTTTTAGGGATTTTGCATATTGTCATTCGCCTTTCAGTAGATTTACAACACCTGATTAATTTAGATTTAATTATTGGTGTAATGTTATGAAATGTTAGATTCCAAGGGTATTAGAAGACTATTTGTAAGAATAGAGCGATAGAATATTCTTAATTTGGGTAGAACAATCACTTACTCAGAATTGTAGACGTATTCAGAAATACTTTGAACAATGGCTTTCCTCTAGTTTTGAGGGATGGCCATGGTCATGTCTATTTGTATCTACATTGTCTATGATGTTTATGCCTCTGTAAAAATAAATTTATATAGGCACATTTTTGACTACAAAGACTTAATTAAATTGATTGTATTTTGGAATTTGTTACGTATTGATAGTAATTTGATACTTATATATAGTACACAGTGTGCACTTGCCTCAGTAATGGGAAGTAGTTTGCCTAGTAGATGCAGTAGCAATGGCCAATTTATGAGGAGGATACCATTGAAGATAACCAATAATCGACACCGCTTTCACCATTGTGCTGCGCGCGCGGCATTGAGGCAGAATCTGAAAGCTTTGTTTGTGTGCCTGCTGCCTGTGTGTCATGGAGTGGCCATAAATAGTGTGTTAGAGTGTGAGTGTGAGTGTGCTTGAAGCCGGCGGTCACATAGACAAAACACTGCCACAACTATAGTACACGCTACAGTCACGAACTGCGTCGAGTCACCACCGTTCTGTACGGGGTCAGTAATCCCACCAATATAACGTCTAGACGTTTTGAGTAAAAAACGTACGAAGTAAGACGACAAAGGACGTTTCACTCATTATAATGGCGACCCGTTGCTACAGTATACATGCACTGTGTGGAACGCGAGGAGGATTGAGATTCGACTCACTGCAACAATCTGACATGATAATGTTAGTATCGCACACAGGAGCAGTCGGTCTCAGTAGACTGTGAGAGGCGAGTTACCACGTCGTCCTCGATAATCGATTGGTGTCCTAAATATAACTGATGTGGTAGTTCAGAAGATGCTACTGATACTTCGATCTTTACACTGGTTCATCGAGTCATCAATAGAAAGTCGTCAATCGTTTTACCAATACCTAGTGTATAATGATGGACCATACAAATCATGTACAAGAAAGGTGGCCGGATAAAAAATGCACCATGCAAACTGAAGGGAAAAGTTAACAATAATTCGTTTCGGTCGATACTCGAAGAATGATTGTTGCAAAGGCAATAGCAGTAGCGTATCCAAGATTAGAGGTGCGGAGGGGTTAACCCCTTGAACTCATTTTACATAGAGAGAGAAGGGGTGTATAGTCTTCACTCTTGGTTAAACTTACGTGAAATATATAAAATGGATGTTTAACATATACCAAGATAAATAAACTGATTTAATTAAACAATAAAGTTTCTCTTGTGTATGATGTAAAATAAAATTTGCAATTATCTCACCGCGCTGCGGAACCGATACGAAAGTCTTCCCGGTTTTGTAGAGTCAGACACAAGCAGAAAATACAGCAAATATATTTATAATCCTACAACAATGTTTGTGTTTACCAGAGAATTTTATAATTTTTCTCAGACGCTGTGTATGGGAAGAGATCCAGCTCATTCACTTTCTAATTAATTATGCTGCTGGGCACAAATAATGTGACAGCTATCAAAATTCCTCAAAAATAACTCATATTGCTGCACGGACTTAATTCTTTAATTAAGTTAATTTAATTAAGTTTTATTCTTTTACAATTTACATATTGCTAATGTTAATGTAATTATTTGGTTTTCCTCCAAATATTATTGGATTTTGAAAGCTGAGTCACATACAATGTATTGAACTTGATGTAATAGTCAATCGTAGTAAATGAAAATAAATACTGAATCTGACATATTCAGCTAATTAATCATTGTAGTCGCGTCCGAGGAGTTTTGAAACCTGTAAAATGAATGTACGTTTCTAATTTTTGTTATTAACTTTAATTGTCCATTACATGAATTTTTTATTTTAAGCATTAATATAAAACACCAACATAGGATTGGAAAACTTGTATTCATTGTTTCCTCCTGATTGTAGGAGACCGAGAAGATACTTGTATCGGTTCCGCATCGCGGCGAGGAACTTGCAAATTTTATCTGGGTAGTCGTAATTTAGAACTTTATACAGAATAAAAACTTTATTTTTGAATTAAATTCATTTATTCATTTTACTCATCTTATGGGGTTTTGAAAGCTGAGTCACATACAATGAATTGGTCTTGACGTAATATTCAGCTGCTAATTATTGTGGTCGTCTCTTCAAGCCAGATAATAAATGAAAAACAAAACATTAATTGTACGCTGCTGAGTAAAGACGTGACGAGCGATGATGATCGACTCGCTCTCCACACATAACAGTCGGCTCTCCAACCGAAGTGACTATTATCTCATTTAAATCCACAAGCCTCTCAGATTCAATATTACACGAGTGCTGTAAGATATCTGAGGATTGAGGAGGTGAGATCAGAGGCGAGTAGTGTGCGCGGAGCCTCGAGAGATCTAATCTACTTCGTTCACTCTCACTGCACCTCAAGTGGCTATCCTCAGAGTGACAGTAACAGGGGACACATCGACTACTCTGTTGTCATCAGCTATGGCTGTAGAGAGTACAGTTAACCACTCATCCCTCTAGTATAGTTAGCCTACGTCGAGGGATGTCCGGCCAAAATATTGTGCGTTTTAATATTGGGTTGAGGAAAAAATCACTAAGTCGTCGCACACGTCGATATCTGCTCACTGTGTGGGAGTTTAATAACACTGTGTAAATGCGCTACAAAACTTATGTTTCCAAGCCTATTTCAAGAATATTCTCAATATAATTTTTTTTAATGGGAATTTGCTCTGATTCATACCGAAGAACTTTCCTTAAATCGATAAGAATACAACCGAAGAACTTTGCTCAAATCTATAAGAATACAACGAAATTAATCAAAACTACAGAATATTTTTAAAATTATGGATATTCCTAAATAAATTCCTAATTATTATTGCATATGGCTATACCATTCCTTGAAGAAAGAAGAGTGCAGATATGTGTCATAGAGCTGTTGAGTTTGGATATTTTTTTTGAAGTTGCAATCAGTTTTAATGAATGGATAGAATAATAGCGTATTGCACATACTGTTGTTTTACACACTGGGAGGGTTTTTTGGTGCTGCAAGTCATGCCGGAAACACAAATCCTTTGAAAGGAGAGGAAATATCCGTTACCGAAATAGCTATAGGATGTCGGAGGTGTTCAAAATACTCTCCGGAAACGGAGTGAATACCGGATTGCCTTCTTCCTAGAGTAAGGACTCGGTACTGGTCGCGGTATTAAATCGTCTGTGAGAACAATTTTGGTGTGTGTGTTATCTGAAGAGCTTTATTAGCTTTTATCTTAGATTAAGTGTTGTAACGCCATTACGCTGAGACAGACACAGTCTAAATAAAGTCTTAGAATAATGCTGCCCAATGCAGTAGACTGCAACTTTGTTATACTGTTTTGATAAATAAAGTAAAAAATCTTTACTGGTGAAATTAGAACACAACACTTAATGACATTAAACTTTTCGTGAAATACAACCAAGACAAATTATCACACTGATTATATAGAATATTTTTTAAGGCATAGCGTAATTTAATTTATTTAACATTAAATGAGAAAATAATAATAACAGCATGATTTAAAAATTACATCATTATATCTATGCACGTAATAATCATACAAATGAAACATGTTATACTTACATGCAATGCCGTATATTGAAAATTTTTCTCCAGCTCGGCAACCAAATGTGATTATCTTTTTGACTGTGCTTGGTAGGTTCCAAGTAGAACAGCAGCCTGCATATTTTGCATACGGACAAACCGCCTTGTGTAGGACAGGTATGTTTTTCCGGTATGTTGGACTTCACTTCACTGAAGATTTCCTAAATGATTTTGAGATACCAATTACCAAAAGTTTAAGGTGATATGTGAATTGTCTCGAATCTGACAACTTACTAAATAACGATTTAAATTCTTGTGGTTATATTAGAAGTCAGCGTAGGTTATATTAGAAACAGAATTTTCAGTTCAGATCCTACTAACACAAAGTATTTAATAACCCAACACATAATGATAAAATAACACAAACGTTAGGGTAAAAATGTTTCCAAACTCTTTGGGTGTAAGAGGGGAGAGAAACACATTGATTTGTTATGTTTTTGTGAGTGTTTTTTTGTTGTTGTTTATTTGTTTTGTTATTTTGAAGCAGTGTATAAGATCTACTACATTGATTGTTGTCGAGACAAGTGCTTGTGAGAATGTAAATTTTTCCATTAGTTTTCAACTTTTCGAAGTACGTTGGATTTTGATGTGACGGTTTTTGGATGTCCGTAGACACGAAGAGTATGATTGACATCAAAATTGTGTGTGGGGATTGGCCGGTCTGCTGGCCCAGTAATAATGCTGGCCTAGTTAGGTTTACGGTGTAGCGGCCCGGCCCAGGATACCGGTAATGCGCTGTGCTGCACGCTGTTACGTGATGCGCTTTACTGCAGGCGAGTTTACTGCACCTACACATAACGGCACGTCCGCATTATATCTTTAATTATCCATTACTGCACGTGTGTCTCGAGTACCAGGTAGCTCGTTAAGGTCTTCAGTTCGTCTGGTTAATGTGTCAACACTTGCGTCGTCAGTGTCTGCTATGTGTCTTAGTTACAATTTGTATTTTATTAACCGTTGTTAATTATTCATTGAACTCCGTTGTATTTTCCATAATCATATTACTTGACGTATCCTTAATCATTGAGCACAGAAAAATACCTTCTGTACAGTTCAGAGTCTATGTACTGATAAGACTTGGTACGGTAACATGCAGGATTTGAACCTGCGCTTTCTCTAACGCTCCACTATCATCTCTTCCAACCTGCCCAACGACAAATCTAATGAACTAAATGAGTTGAGTTTTTGCATGAATTTAATTTAAATATTTTAATAGCATAAGCATATTTACATTTTGAAACTAATGAAGCATCTGCACCACTATTAAAATTTCCTACTTGAATGCATGGAGCTGCATAAAATGGCAAGAGAAGCAGAAACTTAAAGTTTTAATTTGAAGTTAAAAAATTAGTAGGGATGTTTCTTACTTCATCCCTTCTAGTATAATTGGTTTGAGTTGAGTTTCCAAAGAAGAAAGTTAAGGTTTTGTTTGATTTGTACTTCTGAAGTATTAATTATGTAGTCTTATTTGTATATAACTTTTACATGTTATATTTTTCTCTTCGTTGATACACCTACAAACCCTCCATCTTAAATCACATGTTCTATTACAAAAAATAGTTATTTTTTCAAAAAGTCAACTTTGTCGGTAACTACAGTAATGATAACTATTAAATTTCTTTGAGGTAACGTCACTAATTTTGTAAAGACCCTCTCTGTTATAACCTGCAGAAATTTTATTTTTCTATTACTGTGAAATTTCCTTGCTAAGTGAATAGATTTAAAGTGCAAGAGTTCTAACGTTTGTAGTATATTAACATGGGTAAAACACACAATTCCAAACAAAACATATTTTATGAATATAGTATGGGAATTTGTCGTTTATCCTCTAGCCGCTATTTTTTATGCAATCTACAATCTCTTGAAGTAGTACAGCTACAAATAACAACAGCTGACGCCTCTCAACTATAACATGTTTGTTTCTCCCGGGTTGTGCAAGCGTATCTTTTAAAGTCGTGATGCTTGCTTATGCGTTGACAGATTTCTTCTAAACAAGTATTGGCATCTTGTAAGGATTTGTAACCGGTGCAAAACTGCTGATGCCTTTCAACTGACAAAACATTCTTGCACCTGGTTTGTGCAAGCATACCTAGTGGTTGTGCTTGCTTATGCGTTGACAGATTTCTTCTAAACAAGTATTGGCATTTTGTAAGGATTTGTAACCGGTGCAAAACAGCTGATGCCTTTCAACTGACAAAACATCCTTGCACCTGGTTTGTGCAAGCATACCTAGTGGTTGTGCTTGCTTATGCGTTGACAGATTTCTTCTAAACAAGTATTGGCATCTTGTAAGGATTTGTAACCGGTGCAAAACAGCTGGTGCCTTTCAACTGACAAAACATTCTTGCACCTGGTTTGTGCAAGCATACCTAGTGGTTGTGCTTGCTTATGCGTTGACAGATTTCTTCTAAACAAGTATTGGCATCTTGTAAGGATTTGTAACCGGTGCAAAACTGCTGATGCCTTTCAACTGACAAAACATCCTTGCACCTGGTTTGTGCAAGCATACCTAGTGGTTGTGCTCGCTTATACGTTGATGAATTTCGTTGAGAAATCCACCGTTGGTATTATACTGAAAATTACAAAACAGTTTGTAACTTGTAATTGTTTTTATAACTATACCGTTTTTTTTTAAATTGACTTTAACATTTTAAACCGGCTCAATTTTGTTAATATTATTTGATAATATTATAGCAAATCACACGGTTACTTTTTCTTGTTTATCACAAACCTATGTGCAAAGTTTGGTATCTAAAGCTTCACTACTTCCAAGAGTTATTATTCATAAAAATACAAAATGACGGCTAGCGGCTAAACAACACATTTCCCGACCTATGTCTATAGGACATTTTTCTTTGGAGTAATATTTGTTACATAAGTTTGTGACGCCCTTTTGTGAAATACCCCTTATATACAGTCACAGGTCCATTGCAACTCAATGTGTAATTTCGTTTTTTGCTAGAGAACATTTGATGCAAACTATGTTTTTTTAAATCGCTAATTTTGTCATCGAACGTCAGAGTTGAATTGTGTATGTAATTCAACATTGTTTATATTCATTATCTTCTATGGGATGTTTATGACTATTGGAGATATAATGCAATCTGTATGTTAGTCACCGCGGTCGAAAAAATAGAGGTAAATTGAGTTCCATCAGTTGTATGATTGTTTTTATGACTGCATGACGTCATATGTGACTCACGGGTTGCAGCGCTGATTACATCTTTCTGGTATTACTTGCGGCGCGACGTGCAAATGGAAACCCCACAGCATTACCGGGTTGTCTGTATCCGTGTTGGAGCTACGTGCCATTGTCCTTGGATACACCATGAACGTGAAAATTATATTACAAATCGGAAAATTACGGATAGCTTGAGTAATAAGTGAATTCGAGAAGGTATGTCAAGCTCTGTCAAGAATGTGCAATAGTTCTCCCGCACATAAAGCAACACTATTAACAAGAAGACAATACTGAGACACTTAATCGGAGCAGATACTCGCTCTACTACGACCGTGCAAAAGTCTTTTACAACGCTATGGGCATTGAAGATAGCGTTATAAAACATTGCAGATCTTCCCTTTATCATGTTGGTGCAAAAGAGGCTTCTACGCTGCCTATTGTACGGCCGAAATATTGTTTATTCGAATGATAATTTCTTCGAAAAAGTCAAGCAGAAAAAGGAATTAGTGTCCCTGAATATTCAAAACATAAGCCCTCGAATTAAAACACAGGAAATTATTTCAAGTGCACGAAGATTAACATTTTTCTTATGGGGTTACATTCGAGATGGCCGCCAATACAGCCAACTATTAATGGGCGCCCATTTGGTCAAACAATATGGCCCGTTCTACGACGCTATAGACATAAAAGACAAAGCTGAGATGATACTTGCAGAACCTCATTGTACCGTGTGTATGCAGTTGTCTTTTATGACGTATGTGTAAGAAGACATTGCAGACTCCCTTCTTCATTGAAAAGTATTATACAACGCTATGGACATTTGAGACAATACTTAGACGACGTGGTAGATTCTCGCTCTATCTTGTGTATGCAAATGTATTTATACAACGCTATGCACAATGAAAGAAAATATAGCCTTGTTTTGTTATTTATTGTATATAATGTTAACCTGTTTTTTTACTTCATTATTAGTGTTTTATTAGAAAGGTTCTATGTTCTCTATGTTGGTGATGAATGAAATAGGTTTAGGTTCTAATTATGAATTTTAGAACCCAATAGACACATGAGGTTTACTGACGTTTATTTTTTACTCAACAGATAAAATGTAGAAATTATTGAACGTTTAATATTTTTATACAAACTTTTTATAATACAAATATTAAATTACAGGTTTCTTTGAATTATATACATCAAAAGAGTAGTTTGTTACAGTACATCATCGTTATGTTAGTGTTTTACATTGTGAAGACGGCAACAATGAAGCCTGTACTGAATGTTGAGGTAGTCCAGTACAGATAGAGGGGACTGTGTGGGCCGAGAGCTGGGGGTCAAACCGTGTCATCAGTCCATCTGTCTCTCCCATCTCATCCCGTCACGCCCCACCCACACGTCTGTCGCTAGTGGTACTGCTCCTTGAGGAGTGCTGGCTATTACTGCCTAGGCGGTACCGAGGCGTTGAGATAGTCCAGTATAGTGCGAGGGGAATGTGTGTGGGCCGAGAGCTGGGGGTCAAACCGTGTCATCAGTCCATCTGTCTCTCCCATCTCATCCCGTCACGCCCCACCCACACGTCTGTCGCTGGTGGTACTGCTCCTTGAGGAGTGCTGGCTATTACTGCCTAGGCGGTACCGAGGCGTTGAGATAGTCCAGTATAGTGCGAGGGGAATGTGTGTGGGCCGAGAGCTGGGGTCAAACCGTGTCATCAGTCCATCTGTCTCTCCCATCTCATCCCGCTACGCCACACCCACAGACGGCTGTCGCTATGCTTCCTGTGTGAGGAGTGCTGGCAATGTCTGCCTAGACGATACTGACGCGTTGAGATAGTCCAGTATAGTGCGAGGGGAATGTGTGTGGGCCGAGAGCTGGGGGTCAAACCGTGTCATCAGTCCATCTGTCTCTCCCATCTCATCCCGTCACGCCCCACCCACACGTATGTCGCTGGTGGTACTGCTCCTTGAGGAGTGCTGGCTATTACTGCCTAGGCGGTACCGAGGCGTTGAGATAGTCCAGTATAGTGCGAGGGGAATGTGTGTGGGCCGAGAGCTGGGGGTCAAACCGTGTCATCAGTCCATCTGTCTCTCCCATCTCATCCCGTCACGCCACACCCCACAGACGGCTGGTCGCTATGCTTCCTGTGTGAGGAGTGCTGGCAATGTCTGCCTAGATGATACTGACGCGTTGAGATAGTCCAGTATAGTGCGAGGGGAATGTGTGTGGGCCGAGAGCTGGGGGTCAAACCGTGTCATCAGTCCATCTGTCTCTCCCATCTCATCCCGCCATGCCACACCCACACGTCTGTAGCTGGTCGCTATGCTTCCTGTGTGAGGAGTGCTGGCAATGTCTGCCTAGATGATACTGACGCGTTGAGATAGTCCAGTATAGTGCGAGGGGAATGTGTGTGGGCCGAGAGCTGGGGGTCAAACCGTATCATCAGTCCATCTGTCTCTCCCATCTCATCCCGTCACGCCCCACCCACACGTATGTCGCTGGTGGTACTGCTCCTTGAGGAGTGCTGGCTATTACTGCCTAGGCGGTACCGAGGCGTTGAGATAGTCCAGTATAGTGCGAGGGGAATGTGTGTGGGCCGAGAGCTGGGGGTCAAACCGTATCATCAGTCCATCTGTCTCTCCCATCTCATCCCGCCGCCACACCCACACGTATGTCGCTGGTGGTGGTACTGCTCCTTGAGGAGTGCTGGCTATTACTGCCTAGGCGGTACCGAGGCGTTGAGATAGTCCAGTATAGTGCGAGGGGAATGTGTGTGGGCCGAGAGCTGGGGGTCAAACCGTATCATCAGTCCATCTGTCTCTCCCATCTCATCCCGCCATGCCACACCCACACGTCTGTAGCTGGTCGCTATGCTTCCTGTGTGAGGAGTGCTGGCAATGTCTGCCTAGATGATACTGACGCGTTGAGATAGTCCAGTATAGTGCGAGGGAAATGTGTGTGGGCCGAGAGCTGGGGGTCAAACCGTATCATCAGTCCATGTGTCTCTCCCATCTCATCCCGCCATGCCACACCCACACGTCTGTAGCTGGTCGCTATGCTTCCTGTGTGAGGAGTGCTGGCAATGTCTGCCTAGATGATACTGACGCGTTGAGATAATCCAGTATAGTGCGAGGGAAATGTGTGTGGGCCGAGAGCTGGGGGTCAAACCGTATCATCAGTCCATGTGTCTCTCCCATCTCATCCCGCCATGCCACACCCACACGTCTGTAGCTGGTCGCTATGCTTCCTGTGTGAGGAGTGCTGGCAATGTCTGCCTAGATGATACTGACGCGTTGAGATAATCCAGTATAGTGCGAGGGAAATGTGTGTGGGCCGAGAGCTGGGGGTCAAACCGTGTCATCAGTCCATGTGTCTCTCCCATCTCATCCCGCCATGCCACACCCACACGTCTGTAGCTGGTCGCTATGCTTCCTGTGTGAGGAGTGCTGGCAATGTCTGCCTAGATGATACTGACGCGTTGAGATAATCCGGTATAGTGCGAGGGAAATGTGTGTGGGCCGAGAGCTGGGGGTCAAACCGTGTCATCAGTCCATGTGTCTCTCCCATCTCATCCCGCCATGCCACACCCACACGTCTGTAGCTGGTCGCTATGCTTCCTGTGTGAGGAGTGCTGGCAATGTCTGCCTAGATGATACTGACGCGTTGAGATAGTCCAGTATAGTGCGAGGGAAATGTGTGTGTGGGCCGAGAGCTGGGGGTCAAACCGTGTCATCAGTCCATGTGTCTCTCCCATCTCATCCCGCCATGCCACACCCACACGTCTGTAGCTGGTCGCTATGCTTCCTGTGTGAGGAGTGCTGGCAATGTCTGCCTAGATGATACTGACGCGTTGAGATAGTCCGGTATAGTGCGAGGGAAATGTGTGTGGGCCGAGAGCTGGGGGTCAAACCGTGTCATCAGTCCATGTGTCTCTCCCATCTCATCCCGCCATGCCACACCCACACGTTTGTAGCTGGTCGCTATGCTTCCTGTGTGAGGAGTGCTGGCAATGTCTGCCTAGATGATAGCGAGGCGTTGAGATAGTCCGGTATAGTGCGAGGGAAATGTGTGTGGGCCGAGAGCTGGGGTCAAACCGTTTCATCCGGGCTGCCTACAACTGTCGCAACTTAGTGATATTTAGTTGAATCTTTTCTTTTTATACAAACACCTTAGCAGTTAATGAAACATTTTTTTTAACTGGCTTTGTTGGTGATATTTGCTGTCTTATAGTAATATAGTACATGCTTAAAGAAATCTTTGTTGTGGGAAAATTCCACCTTAAAACCTGAGCGACAGGTCTCTACCGGAAACCGACCAAGAAGTGGTAAGAGTCACAGTGAACGGATGATAATTGTACACGAGCCAACCAGCGGGCCTCTAAGTTTAACTACTATTAATTGTTCACCAACTAGTTCCATTTTCCTTGACCGTCGGAGCATGGCGACCGCGAGCCGTGCCAGGGCGGGCGGCGCGCTCACTGTGTTCCTGTACATTCTCGTGGCGCTCTCTAGGGTATTCCCAATTACGTGTATGGTGGTGACAATAACAAGGTGCTCTATCATACAGTCATTTCATCACAAGGTTTGGTTTGGATTCTTCTTTTAGACGTCCCAGGCGTACTAGTGCAGACTACTACAACTTTTTTGTACTAATATATTCTGCGTATACATGGTTGCAATAAAGTGAAGCGTTCCATTGTAGGTTTTCGTGGTGAATATTGCTGTATTAACATTCTTAGTACCAAAATTCTTCTCTGTAAAATAACCCTCTTATAAAATAAAGTTGTTGCAAAGTTTGTATGAAAAAAAGTATAACCAGGAAGAAATGTACCCGGGTTGAAATCTGTTCGCGAGTAATATGTGTTGAACCTTTTAAAAATTTCAAATGAAAAAATTGTTTATATTGCTTGTACAACTACATAGTCTGAAGAACGAGTCAACTAAACTGAATTGTTTCGTGAATGTTAGGTAAATCGTTAGAAACAAGAAGAGACGAAACGAGATCAGAGACACACGAACTCGTTAAATATGATGTAAAAAAATTGCTGTGTTCACAAAAATATTGTAGCTCAAAATATCCCGCCACAACTGAGTATCAAAGGATCGCAACGTAACGAAAAAGTTACACACGGATAGACATGTACCATTGTCCAGTAGAGTATGAGTATTCCGCTTTTAGTTTATCGATTCTTGTAATTGATTAAGTAAAAGAAAAATATGGAAATAATGGTTTTAATTCAGTTAGTTTATGGCGTGTAACTCAATTATAAAAGCTTATGTTCGACCTAGAAGAATGCAACAAAATAATAATACCTGTCTCATTCAGATGATCATAAAAATGTGTCTGCCCACAGCGCGACTATGTTATGTGATACATAGTCATATGTTTTGTCGTGTGTATCAATACTAATATGACCTAGCATGTAAATTCAGTTTTAAATTAAAGAATGTCTGTGATTTACTAATTCCCCACACCGTACAATAGTGAGGGAATCTGAAAAGCTTTAAATGGAAGCTAGGTTCAGAATGAATATACATGTGAAGATCCCGATGACATGTAAACATGTTGTTTTAACGTGCAATCTAAATTCGAGATTCGATTTGATGATCGAGACCTTTGATGATCCATCACCGTGTAAATGGACAACGGTGAGTGAGACAATCCAAACCCAGATGTCTCACTGGAGTTTAGTATCTAGGACCGCTAGTTTTGGGCTAGGTATGTTAATTTTGTACGTTTGACCCACATACCAAGGAATGAAATAGTCAGGGAATTCCTGGGAATGAGTCATTACAGAAGTTGAGGCCAAACCACGCCCCTTTTTTATCAGTGATAATGTTAAACCAACCTACAAAACTGCCGCCCATTTTCAATACGTCATATTTCATCAACATCAACATACAGAAGAATCTTTCGTTACAAATAGAAGTTTATAGAGTGCAGTTATTATTAATTTTTATTGGAATAAGCTACAAACGTATTAAGAAACGCTTTCTTGGCTACAGCATATCAATACGTCCTTAAATGAGATAGTTTTTGTTTGATTGAGCATGCGATTTTTGTCAGAAAAAGTTGTTGGAAAGTACCTGAATCAAAATGTGTGTAGTTTGCCTACAAATAAGATTGAAAGTAAGCTGTCGCCATGCGTGAATGGGCCACCCCGATTCCTTTTTTTTGTCTGTGGTTTGACCGCCGAATTGCGCTTTGAGCAGGCGTTATAGTGAAATTTCTCTGTTCTGGGCTAGAGAGTATTTGGCCACGAAGTCGTTGGTGGTCTTGTAAGGGTCAAATTGTATGTTTATTACACTGAACAGGAACAGGATTGCTTATTTACTTGCTATTAATTATGTACAGTTGATTGCTTATAATTCATTGTTAATCAGCTGTCACGAATTATGGCAATATCGACTGTCGTTAATACACAACAACAATGATGACTAAAATTACGTTTGTTCAGGAATTGATTTTAGACGTATACGACGTCTCTTAATGATAGTTATCGTGTCTGAATGAAATCTGAAAGTTATCTTGATTTTACTTCTGTGCTTTACTATCATACAGTGGTTTCAAACGTACATTTATGAAATTTGTATTATGCATTCAGTATTCTTGCTTTAAGTGGTCTGTTGACTTGAAGTTCCAGCAAACAGCAAACAAACCAAAAGCACGCTCAGCCTTTCACAGGACAAAGAACAGCTTTTGGAGTATAAATTTATATTCCTCTCTCACGGAGGACATTTCCGGTACACGTTCTCTGAATAGTTTACAAAATTCGTAGAACCAACTTATGCCACTTCACTCAACATCATGAGGAAAATGACTATGGCGTAGCATGTTTAAAACATATCAATTTAGTTTGTTGTAAGTTCCAGTAACAAACAACCAGAAGAACGCTCAGTATTTGAGACAGAAGGTTACATCCTGTCTCACTGAGAACATATCCGGTCTCACGGTTTATTTTGAAAAAAAAAAAAATAAAACATCATCATGGGGAAAATAATTCATCGAGTCACATTTATCCAGAGATTTTTTAGGTTAATAGGGTTCGTGTATGAAAGTAATTAAAGTCGAGAAGTGACCATGTACTCTTTGGATATCCCGAGAGTTATGTAAATGGTTCAGAGAAAAGAAATGATTAAACCACTTCCTTTAACGTTCGTGAGAATATTCTAGAGGGAATACAGTCTTTAGGACGAAAGAATGATCAAAAGTAGTTTGCTTAAACACTGGTGCGTAATTTAGCCAAAATTAGAAACCTAGTATAATTTGTTTAGATAACCCAGCCTGCAATTAATGCAAAGAAACTTTCAATGGTTTGTTTATTGTCCAGTGTTCTAATGTCATTATACGTAATGGGTCAAAATGAACCGATACGAATTTGGAGGCCGGACAAAGAGTAACATGCCTACCGAACTGAGTGTAACCTTTTCCCGGATTAATTCCAACGTTGCTAACTTTTGACCTTATGGCCCCAAAATTGATAACGTTCTTCCTTGGATCAACAAGTATGATTGCTATGTGTCATGTTTCAGGTCTCTAGGACCTTTCCATAAAGGGTTATCGAACAAACTGACAGACAGATAAGGACAATATTTTTAAAAAGAGCCTCGAGTCCTTAACAATTAAATAATTATCTGTCTGTGAAACTTGAAAAATACCAGATTAACGATTTGTGTCCATATTCTTTCACAGACTGCTTAGTTCGGCTGTACAAATAAGTGGGCCGTCGCCATACGTGGGAATCGACCGGCCGGCCATCTCGCTACACCCATCGTACGTTTGTCAACTAAATTCAAATACGGAACAAATTAAAAATACATCAAACCACAATCAAACCTGATAAACTGCTTCCCACTTTTCGTTGTGGATATAATCCCAGTGTTTATTTCCATCAAGTTGTAATCTACAGTTTTTGTTTACATAAAATATTCCAAATATATAACTTGGATCGCTTGCGTATTCTCAAGTGTGTGGCGGAGATCCCACATGAGTTTCTTGTATATGAGTTTGTAGTATATAAAGGAGTTGATGTGTCGTATTTAGACGTACCCCGCGAAACTGTAAAATGATTATCCCTCGCAGTTTAAATATATCTGGAGGTGTTATACGATACACCAGCTGTGAGTGGGGAGTAACCACGGAGGCAGTAGTAACGTCGGTTGTTTACGTTTACAACTACAGTATAACTACGTAGCTTGTTGTCAGGGACAGAGATTGATGATTGTCTCTGTGTTTGACGACTTCTTAACGCACTTAACTCGTACTGGATAATGTTAGCTTTGTTTACTTAACGAATCTACCACGTCTAATTAAACTACTCATGCATTACTCACACTTAAACCAAATTTTCTGATTGAATAATTTTTCAAACAAAATAAAAAAAATAAATAATAATAAAAAAACAATCATAATGCCTATTACTGTCCCATAAAAAATTAATTAAAATATTCTGGTAATTTTGTGTACACTACTTGAAATTCATGTTGGAGTAACTTTGATTTCAGTATCTTTCTTGTAATGTTTAAGTGACAACATCTATATACCAAAAAAACGGTAGCCTTATAACACTAAAAAGAAATACAGTAACATTTTAAACATGTTTTATATATCCTTATACGAAAATACTGCGTTTTAATGAAGAGTATATTTTACTCTAAATTTTAAACTTCGAAGTCTTTTTAGTAACTACAAAATAAAGTAAATGCTTCTTTCTGGATATGATCGTTTTTATACTCAAACTCATGTTACAATTACTATACATTTTTTGCCAAATATTTTTGTGCTTGTTTTTCAAACCCAAATCGCAAAACACAAATTAAAAATTAAAATAAATGTGTGTGAGTTTTTAAAGTGGCTTTTCATTTTGTTTTTGTATTTTTCGATTGATGGGTCACCTTGTGAAGGACCACCTCAAACCTCTCGGTTGTTTCCCACATACAGGGAAAGCAATACGTAAACAAATCCAAAATTGTACATTTTAGTTAGATATGTGGTGGGATGACCACAATTTTTCATTCTGTACGAAAGTTCAAGTACATAATTTTATCCAACTGCCGGGGTTCATTATTTTACTATAGATTGTTATAAGATAGCTATTGTACCGGTATTTAAACAAAATATACTACTTAAAGTGGTATACAATCGTAAAAGATTCATATTAACTATAATGTAATAAAACAAAAAGATGAAACTTATTTTAAATGCACCATTAAAAAGCTAAAATTTTGTCATATCTTTTCATTGCGTGGTTGTTCAAAGCTTTTATGATCATAATGTACAGTCTATTGCATTCCTTAAGTATGTAGTGCCTAGATGTGATAAGTTTTTAGAATCCATAATCTTCAACAATATCAAGATGGCGAGTGTGTAATTTACGAGAGTCAAGGTCCTCGTAACCGTATACGAAGACGGCTTCCGGCTTTATTTTTACTTTCTTAGGCTATTGATTTACCATAGAAGACTAAGAATTTACCATTGATTTATGTATTGGACAATGAAGAGATTAAACCACTGAAGACCTAATGTATCGTTTTAAGACAATTTACAGCAATAGCAACAAAAACTCTGAATTTTTAAACCAAGATATAACATATGTATATCGATTCGAAGAAGTTTTGGAGGAGCTACCGGCTGCCCGGCCGGCTACCATCCTGCATCTAAATATATCACGGCACGAAGATTATAACTGACAACATTAGTTGTGAGGTTTACGGCACATTCGGTGACCCAAAGTGTCTGGGAGATGGCGATAATATACGTCATGTGGACCATCACCGAGATCGCTATAACTCTATTGCCACTTGTGTTATAAATGTACTCTGAATACTTGTGATGAGTGCTTAGCCAAATGTTAACAGTTGTTTTGGTTTTCAGTTGGGCCTAGCACGCGGCGCTCACCCGGCCACGGCTGGTAAGACTTGACATGTTTGGTCTTGCTTTCAGGTCTCAAGTCTCATCGTAACGCTCTGTCTAGCTAATCCATCGTATCTTTCTCTATCTCTATCTCTACCTGTCTGTCTCTCTCTGTCTCTATCTTCACTCTCTCGTCTTCCGTCACACTGCTTGTAACGTAGTGACTTAGATGCCTCTTTAACACCATCCACCATTTCTCTTCAAACTCTTCCATTCTTTTTTTGTACTCGCTTTTACCATGTTCTCTCTCGTAACTAAATGCTGTTTAGATTATTATTGCCCTAGTTGAATGACAATGTTTCTTTATATTTGTTAGTTGTTTTTTGTCATTGTGACCTAGTGTTTTGCTCGTGTTAGGTTTTTAGTTTATTCGATACGTTTGGTATTCGGTTTGTTTGAACTTTGTGTGAGTACTGAATTTAATACTCGTTTAAGTATCAAGATTGATTTGTTGTAAGGTTGTTTCTGATGTGTTTTCTGTTTATGTGATATACTATTCATTAATTTAGTTTTAAATATCGAGGACAAAGAACGGATGTGTAAAACTGTACTGGTAAGTCAATTCTGGTTTTGTTAATGTTTTTATCAATATATATATTACATACGTCATTTTTGTAATTGGATATCAAATCAAGTGAATGTAGTAAATTAACTGAAAATGTTCATATTCAAATTTATTTCTTATAAAGTTGACTCTGTGCTTCCAAATATGAAACTAATACTATTCACTGATAATCTCTAATTTTCATGGAAGCAATGGAAAGATAATAGCAAACAGTATAAAAAAGTGTTGTGTTATGTGATATAGAAGTTTATTTAATTTTCGTAACTTTTGGATGTTACAATGGTAACTGCTATTAGTGAAGGACATTTACTATGAATAATTCAATTAATTACTATGTTGTATTTACTGTACATTTCCAATAAAAGCATTACATTAAATGTTATTCATTACCTTAAATCTGGAAGCTTATTAAAAGTCGTTTTCAACTGTGAAAAATATTTGCGCTACAAAGTTGCAATTTATTTACCAGCAATACAATTGTTCAAGGTAAGCATTCCTATTACTGTTGAAGTGAGAAAATGGTACTCTTCTCTATTTTAACATATTGTTTTTGCGCCAATCTAGTTTCAAATTCTATAAAAATTTACATGTGAGAAAAATTGTTCAGGGAGTACCCGTGTTTACTTTCATTGGGAATTGTACTACCCACAGCACTAGAAATGTTTTGTTTTGTTTGATTGACCATTCATTAATTATCTATGTGCTAGATACTTTTTGTGTCTTACTAGAAATTCCCTCGGATCAGCCTTACGATTGTTCTTTTAAAACGATAATCAAAGTACTTTATATGTTTGGGAATTACATAGTATATATACCTCCACATTATTGAATATGGACTTTGAATAGAAAAAGAATAATTACTTAAACATGATGATAATATCTCGGGGTATGACCGTTACCTTTATCTTTAGTAAAGGTACGTTTAAGAGTCCATAAAAGGGTGAAGGCGTGTTTAATGTATATATTTCAAAGTAGCTAACAGAACTGTACTTGACCCTAGATCAAAGAAAGCAGTCTTAAAGTTTTATGGAAGACTTGTTAGTGAGGTAGAGATAATTAGAAGTTGTCTTGGTTAAAGCGTCATCTACTAAAATTATTAGTCATAATTTAGCAAAAGTTAAAGCGGACTAACAACTACTCTAATTTCGTATGATATTATATTTAAACATGTTTAAAGTAACACTGTTACATAATTAATTGAAGAGCTAAAGAATGCACCACAGGTTTATAAAAAATTCCCCTCATCATATAATAATAATTTTCGTTATCTTGTTTATTGGAGATAAGAAGGTCAATGTTAGATAAGTTTTCATTGATTTATAGTTAGGTAGTAGTTTTTACACTGCGCCACAAAAGTGGGTTGCAAATGTTCAGCGGAAACCTCACAACTTCGGTATTCATACTTGATAGTTTTCACACTTTTTGTTCTAAGAATAACAAGTAAATTATATATTGGAGTTGTAAATATATAACTTTAAAATAACATTTTTTTGTAATAATGCTTGAATCGTGAATATATTTATCAGTTGTAGACGAATCGAATCGCAATGAAAAATTTGTTTATTTGAAAAGTCAACTTATCTGAAACGTGTATCTTAAGCCAAATATGAGTAGGATTCAGTATACAAAAAAGCAAGACTTATTGACAGCAAAAATATTCTGTTTCTTAATGTTCTGTTCGTAAGCGTTCCGGAGTAGCATCACAGAAATTCAGTTTTAAGTGACAAATTCCATATATTTTTATCTGAACGCTTTAAATGAACTCAATGTCGAAAAAACGATTGTTAGGAGTCTCAGAAATCCCCACTTCAATATATCCTGGTTTGCGATTATGCTCAAACCCCCAACTCCAGAACAACTGTACCAAATGACAATTCCAGTCGTCTTGCATTAAACATTTCTTTTGTAAAAAACTTCCAATGTAAACAAACGTCGTCTGATTTTATGATTTTCAGTGGCTTAGAGAGCGAATATTTTCTCATTTGGCAGCATGGTATTCAACACGGCCGAGCAAAAGTTGTAGGTAAAATCAATCGTTATTGTTGATTATATTCTGTTATAAGGTATTTTATTTAGTTAGAGCTATTTTTTAACATATTAATCCAAAAAAGCAAAATTCAAGTATTTGTAATTACACTCTCAGAATATAACAGAACGTTGTCATCTTATTCAATATCCATTATAAAAGTGATTCTATGTTGCTCAGAAGTTTATTATTGCCTACACCCGTAACAGCCCAGAGTGCGGTATTCACACTATATCTATTCTCACACGACTGTTACACATTCAGTTATAGCTAGTATAGTACCTATATGATTTGCCAAGTAAGATTTCCTGCAAGTAACCGAACCACCGACCGTACGTCTGCAATAGTTGGACGCGAGCAGGTTGAGGCACACGGGTATCGGTTGTCGGAAGCAGACAAGGCATGCGTGTGCTAGGAATCAAGTGCAAGTCGCTGTGCAAGCACAGGCTCTGATATGAAACACCAGTCTGTTGACGGGAAGCAGATGTCGCTGACAAAGCTGCTAGTGTTGACGCTCGTGCAGCTGATGCCGCTACCCATATGGAACGACCTCAGCGTCTCCAAGATGTGGCAACAGGGCGTGTGCTCATGGTTATCATAAAAAAAGCTTTCTGAATGAGACCTTCTTGAAGAGGAATTTGTTTACATGGTTGTTACAGCGGATTTGTAATCAAAAAGTTTAAACTTTAGAAAATTTTCGTGGTGTTTTGTGTGTACCGTAATAAAAAACACCATTACGTTCAGATGCATTATTGCTTTAATGCAATTAACGCGGATTGCATTAATATAATATAATCTTAAAGTATACTCTGATGAAATTGAATATTTTTTGATATGGTTGTACACTTTTAAATAGGCCAATTAAATCAAAATATTAGATCCAAGTGAATACGGTATATTATATCTATAGTACTCAGCAACTATATCGGGTTAATTGGGTTTTATTATTTAAGTTATTCTACTTATTTTAAACAGTTTTGATTTACATGCAGGATGGTTACAATTTGTGTTTGCAAGTATTTCTAATTTAAATCAATTATGCACAAAACCTACTATGAACAGCACAATGTGCTTTTTAAAGTACAGAAGTTATTAGTTCTATTCGTTAGAAATATGATTATTGGTGCAAAATTAAGTGTAATTGTAATTCTTTCCTCCGCCGTTATCAGGAAATACTCTAGAAAGTATTGAAAATCTTTTTATAGCCAGTCAAATATAGCCAATGCTCTTTTTAGATAAATAAAGTTAAGAAATTATTTAATGTAATAATTATAACGTATCAGACATAGTTGCAATTTGATCTGGAAAAAGGTAACAGACACACACATTTAAAATATTTTATTACTTAAAAGACCTAGGTTTACTCAAACTGGAGGCGCTGAAAAAGAAACGTTGTAGGATAAAAAGTTTACGGCAAAATTTAATGCTGCAAGCTTTGGAAGATGTCTGCAAACTTGAAAATATCAAAGTGAAGTTGTTTTACTTGCCATCGCGGTATTCGCGGTGGTCTGCCACTTTTGTGTGAGTAGCAGCGGGCCTCCACGCCGAGTTATTAACCAGATTGGCAGGGCACATCAGAGGTTAAAACTTGTCCACTTCCCCAGTTATGGCTACAAACATCTCGTCTCCTCTCGCAAACTTTATTCCTGCTCTCGGCTTACGGGAAAACTTACCGTCATTACTAGGGCTAACCTATTACCAGCTGTAGTTTACTAGATTAATTAGTGTGTTTGGAGATAGGAGTACAGTTTGTTCAAACTTGCTAGAATAAAAGTGACAGTCAGTGTCAGTACTCAGAGGCTGTAGTAAGTCATGTCTATTAGAAGTGTTTACTCGCTTCTATATTTATATAATCATTTTTAAAATGCCTTTCCTATAGTGATGGTCTGTGTCTGTGCCAATACAATAAAAAGGACCGATGCCAGGAGTCTGCTGAATCACAAGGCCAGAACCTGCATTCAGTCATCGAGTGACGTCATTGTTGCGTCAGGAGCCGCAGGTGAAACTGTAGTTGCCTCATCCAGCCTCTCCCGCACCGGCAGGGGGTCTGGCTTGGGTTTACAGGGAGTGGTGTGTCAGTCGAACTCCAATATCACTTCGAGGAATTAGTTCTGGTCATCGAAATTCTGGAGCATACCCCAGAAGCCTTTCGCATTGTTCGGAGAAGGATACGTCTTAAAATGACCCATATGACTACAGTGGTGTGGTGTGGCAAGCAACATTGTAACGTCTATGTCCCAGCACAGTTAACAAGTCGCTAGGAAGGCGACAATGTATAAATAGACTCGAGAAGACAGCTTAACAGCTAGCACACGTTTGTGTCTTAACGGAGACATGAAGACTGTCGTTTATCGTCGTCTCGTTAACGACGGTGTTTGCTCGAGTTGGCATTTTTGGTAAAGGTTTATGGCATTTTTTAGGTACCGTAGTGGTTTAAATAAAACCACAGGCAATATTAATTATAATAGTTTTTGTTCTATTTTAGTAATTACGTCTTACCAACAGCTCTGACATGAACTACTTCTGAGCTACCATGGTCGTTGATTTATGTCACGTATCTCCAGCGGTCAGTAGATACCTTAGCGTTAACGGATCGATGTTTTTGGTAAAAGATACCTTAGCGTTAACGGTTAGATGTTTTAGCAATAGATACCTTATCGTTAACGGGCCGATGTTTTTGGTAATAGACACCTTAGCGTTAACGGGTCGATGTTTTTGGTAAAAGATACCTTAGCGTTAACGGGTCGATGTTTTGGCAATAGATACCTTATCGTTAACTGGTCGATGTTTTTGTAAAATATACCTTAGCGTTAACGGGTCGATGTTTTAGCAATAGATACCTTATCGATAACGGGTCGATGTTTTTGGTAATGCCAGTAGAAGGGGTGTGCACAGGGATTGTTTATCGTTTCTTATATAGCTTTGTCGTCTTTGTTTGTCCGGTCCAACACCCATATCGTTCATCGCCATCTATGATGTACTTGTGGACTTTGAGTTGGAGAAGATAAACTCTTTTGAATATACTATTCAAACATTATGATATATAGTTTTATCGTGTCTTTGTTATCGCCGCTGAGTGTTACATATGTGTACATTGAATTCTAGGGTTTTATAATAACCCTATCAATGTAGCTTGCAATACATTGTCCTTTTGAATTAGTTTACTGTCATGCATTTGACTTTAAAAGTTTTGGACAGTAATCATTCAATCCATACAACTTGTACAACGTATTGTAATAAATCGTGTGCAAAATTATTATTTGGCTTTCTGAAAACTTTAAGCTCCATCTCGAAAAATCAATCAACCGTTTAAGTGAGAAGAACCAATATCGTCCTGTTTCGAAGAAATTGTTATTTAGATTGTGTAAGTATAGAAGCGGAACAGTTTCGAGCGATAATAACATTCATGTAGTGTTGTTATTTGCGGTCGCAAAGCTGATAAAACACATGCGAGTTTTATCCTCTTAATGAAAAATCCCAATGAAATTGTGACTAATGTCCTTGACTTGAACTAAGTTGTTACACGAACTTGAACTAGAAACACGCCGCTGGACAATGTTTTCGACGGAGGTAGTAGAGAAGGTGTGACGCGGGATTGTTTATTGTTCCATAGATTGCTTTGTCGTCGGTTGTGCGGTCCCACACTTATATCTTCTTCCCACCATTTCTCTGGGAAGACCTACAAGTGTTTTCAGGTCATTACACCGACCGAGTGCTCTGGTTTCGTCTAGGTCTAGCCTTTTCTCAGGCTCAGAAATCATTATAATCCATTAATGTTTGAATTGAATCAACTGTTAAGTGAATAGTTTATTTGCATTCTTAATGAAGGAAATGTGCCTTCTAATGGAATATATTGTACAACACAAATTGTGTATAGGAATTGACGAAGATTTTAGCAGCTTGTACTATTTGAAACTTTGAATAGAGTTGGAAGTATCTTTATTATGGTTCAATAAATTCATACATACGAGCATAATCAGGATATATGCGGTGTTTAGAGTAGGGTATACAAGTATTCTTTTGTGCTTCGGAATGAGTTCTTTTATACTTCAAAAGTAGTGACACTGTATGAATCATGAAAGAATAAATTATTGCCCTGATCGTCATTTTTGCAAATTGTATATGCCAACTTACCAAGAGGACGGGGTATACGATATCACATGGATGCTGCCTGTCACATTAACCCCTGTGCGCCACACAGTAGATATGACACTAATGTGACTGGCCAAGGACGTATACACTTGCAATTGCTCGTACGGAGTCTGAGTTCTCCTTGACGTCTCACCCTCATCCCCCCCACTATCTCACGATACTGTATAATTACAGCCTCTACAAGTGTACCCACTTACATGCCTCACCCTTACGTAAACTTGCATCTTCATACACACGAGCTGCAATTATCTTAACACCTATTACATTGAATTGCTCATTTACAGAAATGGCGATGTTGAATAGGATGTGTGAACATTAACAAATTAACTAGTGACACTTTTATCGTGGTCGGTGCATTTATCTGACTAGTGCCGGATGTTTGTGGCTTTACGACCGGTTTTACTTCTGTCAACTGAGTTTACTGCATCCAAACGCATTTACTTACTCCTCCAGTGCTGAATGTGGAAATGTACTAATAATAGAAGACATATTTCGAACGTTACGGTTTTAACCCTCGTAGCCGTGGAGGCGATGAGCACCAGACATTTGATACCGGTTTGTAATGGCACAACATCGTTGTATTGTAGCCAAATGGTTAAATCTGGCATATTTCTGTGCGTTAGGAAACATACCTCGAAAATATGTGTAATACACATGTTTTTATCTCGTTATATGCGTATTGTGCTGATCTTTTTCAATCGCCTGAGAGGAAATGGAAGGTTGATTAGATGAGTCGTTTGGCTAACTGAGAGTCGAGAGACTGCTTTATCGACATTAGGCAATAAAATAATATGGAATAACGTTGCGTATACTTACTGCAATAACTTCTGCCTCCTGTTCTTACTTTTCGGATATCGTAGGGTTTTGGCTTATTGGAATTATAGTGAAAGTATAGTTTTAAATGGGTATACATTATTTATAGCTTTAGTAAATAGCATGAGTATAAAACTGATAATCAGTTGGGAAAGTAATATTTGGTTTCAGAGTACGCATCAGCGATGTTAATTAATATGTTTTCTCAAAGATCAGTAGTTCTTTCCTCGCTCTTGATAAAATTTCCATATTATTACGTAAAAGGGTATTTGAATGACAAAAACTTCATTTTCAACACATTCAACTATTCAAAATAGGTTTCCGTTATTTCCATGTGCGTTTTGTGATCTAAAGAAAATCGTGGCGCATATTTAAATGTATTTATTACAATATTATGTAATATCATATGAAACAGCAAATGTTATTAAATATTACCCTGTAATTAGTCGATAAAATAAATGTTTTTAAGCATCCGGCTTGATCTTAGAGGTTTGCTGGATGGTTGGATGTATTATTCTTGTGGATCCAAGTAATTTAATTTTGGCAGTTCAGTTATTGGTCGTTAAAAAAGGTAAAGTGTTTTTGTTAAAATGCTTAGATATAAAAGAAATAAAGGTAGAACCTAAGATGCGATAAAATTACTTGGATGTGAAATGTTTTTTAATTGAATTGCTCTTATGAAAAATAAAAACCAAGATCGTGCCAGAACATCCGGTTCTTTGAAGAAATAATCGAAACCTAGTAAGATACTATGTTTGCTAATGTTTCTGCGGTCTGGGGTTTTTCCGCGAAGCAAGTACTCGCGGCGATTGCCCAGTTGGCGACCATTAAATAGTTTTTGTATAAGAATGTTCACAGCAAGGCGAGATCTGACGACAGTGTTATTGTTGGAGTATTACCGTGACTGGCTATGGCACCATCAAGTTATTCTAGTGTGTGCTGAGTCCGTCATTTTATACTTTGTCTTTGTAGTCCCTCGGCAGACTTACAACTCTTCTTCAACACAACAATCACATTTCGCACCAATATTCTGGGAACACAGACGTGACTCCTTTACTCACTGGCTGTCTCTAGTCTGTTGAGGGCATCTATAACCACTGCAAAGCGAGATCTGATGGAAGTATTACTGTTGGAGTATTACCGTGACTGGCTATGGCACAATCAGACTATTCTAGTGTGTGCTGAGTTCATTATCTTATACTTTGTCTTTGTAGTAGCTTGGCAGACCTCGTACAACACTTCTGCAACACAACAATCACATTTCACATCAATATTCTGGGAACATAGATGTGCTTCCTTTACCCTCTGCCCGTCTCTAGTCTCTTGAGGGCATCTATAATCACTGCAAAGCGAGATCTGATGGAAGTATTACTGTTGGAATATTACCGTGACTGGCTATGGCACAATCAGACTATTCTAATGTGTGCTGAGTTCATTATCTTATACTTTGTCTTTGTAGTAGCTTGGCAGACATCGTACAACACTTCTTCAACACAACAATCACATTTCACATCAATATTCTGGGAACATAGATGTGCTTCCTTTACCCTCTGCCCGTCTCTAGTCTCTTGAGGGCATCTATAATCACTGCAAAGCGAGATCTGACGGAAGTATTACTGTTGGAGTATTACAGTGACTGGCTATGGTACTATCAGACTATTCTAGTGTGTGCTGAGTTCATTATCTTACACTTTGTCTTTGTAGTAGCTTGGCAGACCTCGTACAACACTTCTCCAATACAACAATCACATTTCGCATCAATATTTTGGGAAAACTGACGTGGCTCTTTGCCCCTTGTTACTGCCTTTACTTATCATCTCTAACCTATTGAGGGCATCTATATCCAGGTCCAGTGATGTTCTCTTGGCCGTGCAGAGCCAAGCCTCGCGTTGTTCATCGCCTCTTGCCTGTATATAAACAATTCTTCTACTTCACTGATAATATGTTTCGCATAGAACATCTTACTGAGAAGTGTATAATAGCCATGTGATCACAAAGAGTTGTTGTTTTGGTACAGCCGCTGGCTCAGGGTCAGCGTTAGGGTGTTGTTATTTGTCTACACAAGTACAACAAAAATACAAGGACGAAGAAATTTTTTTTACTATTTATTCGAACTAATTATTGCAAATTCCTAGTACATCATAATTTATAAACATTCATTTGGTATAACCATGACGTACTTTTAAACCAGACTTCTTCATATTTACACCAGACCGGTATTACAAGAAGACACGTATAGATGTACTTACATGAAATTTAGATATTAAAACAACGTAGGACCTCTCTGAACATCAAGCTGCCAGACGATTTCAATTTTGTTGTGATATTTTCAAAAGAAAACGGTAATTGAACGACGTAGAAGGTAATATATTGTAGACAATGGAGATTCAGAATGAAGAAAGGTACGTTACTGGAGTGTATAACTGAATTGAATAGCCGGGATGGGATTGTACAGCGGTGGCGGCGACGAAATTCATTAGTGCAGGTCGTCTTAACAAAACATAGATCTCTGCGGTAGTTAAATATATCTCCATCAGGTTGTGCTGAAAGTGTCGGTGTGCCAGAACTCTTGGAACTCTGTCAGAATTGTCTAGCAGCTTCCGTTTCACGCCGAGCCACCGCCGCCGCCACCGCATTTCATATTCTTTCACTTCGTACAGGTGTGTCTAACAAACCGTCCAGCCGTGGCCGTTACCGTTGTGTCCGCTCGGTACACTCAGCGACGGTGTCTCCACGCTGAGCGGAGTGCGGCTGGACGGGTAATAGCCGTGGGTAATCTGCCGGCGGATCTGGAGCGTCACTATTTATAGGAGATATCACTGCACAATGTCTGCCAGTCTTTTGGCACGGCGGCTAAACAAATAGACGGTCTGAGCCGTCAAGAGCCGTAGGCGAGGGAGGGACGGCCACCCAGCACACATAAACAATTGTATAAATAACTCGCAGTGCAATGTCATCTACTCGCAACTCGACCTTGGTAGACTAGAGCGATTACTCAATACTTGAAAATTCGTCCATTGTTTTTCACATATAAGAATTGTATCAATAAATCACAGTGCACAATGTCATCGTGCTCGCGCCTCGACCTTTGTAGACTAGAGCGATTACGCAATACTTGAAAATTCGTCCATAGTTTTTCACATATAAGAAATTGTATCAATAAATCACAGTGCACAATGTCATCGTGCTCGCGCCTCGACCTTTGTAGACTAGAGCGATTACTCAATACTTGAAAATTCGTCCATTGTTTTTCACATATAAGAATTGTATCAATAAATCACAGTGCACAATGTCATCGTGTTCGCGCCTCGATCTTTGTAGACTAGAGCGATTACTCAATACTTGAAAATTCGTCCATTGTTTTTCACATATAAGAATTGTATCAATAAATCACAGTGCACAATGTCATCGTGCTCGCGCCTCGACCTTGGTAGACTAGAGCGATTACTCAATACTTGAAAATTCGTCCATTGTTTTTCACATATAAGAATTGTATCAATAAATCACAGTGCACAATGTTATCGTGCTCGCGCCTCGACCTTGGTAGACTAGAGCGATTACTCAATACTTGAAAATTCGTCCATAGTTTTTCATATATAAGAATTGTATCAATAAATCACAGTGCACAATGTCATCTGCTCGCAACTCAACCTTGGTAGACTAGAGCGATTACTCAATACAATAGTTTTCATATATATATATATATATATATATATATATATATATATATATATATATATATATATATATATATATATAAACAATTGTATCAATAAATCTCACTGAAATTTTATCGTGCTCGCGCCTCGATACTACATAACCTATCTTGTGATTTTCTCATAAGTAATTACGTATAAATAATTATCGTGTTTGGCGAGACATTTCTTTATGGATTAAATGAAACACTAGATTGTGTGTTATACAATGAAAATTGTTTCTTTGTACACGATACTGTAGAGTGCTATACGAATTTACAAAATACAACGTATAGTATAAAACAAGTAAGCGTACACGATACGTCATACAGAGAGATACGAATTGCACAAACGTAGCACACTATTAAAAGTTACGTAAAACACAAAGTACAGTGGGAAACACATTATTCAAGAAAATATTAATATAATGAAATACATGCTACTTATGGTTGCAGAATATCGCCCATTCTAGGTAGTTCCGTGATGCTCCGGTAGGTGTCTCCGTGACAAAGGCGTTGATAAGGTGTAGTAGCACCTTAGCCTCGAGGCCAAGGGCAACCGGTCACGATTGAATCAGAAGTCATCAGTCAGCCAAACTTCTGTCCCATCCATAATTTTTAACAATATTCAGTATATTTTAGGACAACATTCACTTATGGGGCGTAATGTAAACATAAATTCAGAAGGGGTTCAAAGGATATTGTTATGCATTCTCTGTGTCGAAGAATACACTTAGTCCCTTGATGGAATATTTAAAGGGGTTTCTGCGAGACGTGAAAAATGTGTTTCCAAGAAGGTGGCGGGGAGAGTGCGAGACGGTAGGGCACCCGGCGCAGGCGGCTCGTATTAATTATGCCGAAGCTGACTCTGCGTCACGAATTCTATTAGGCGTGATGTAATTGTGTTGTGATTGTCGAGAAGCGAGATGCGAGCAGTCACTTCCTCGTCCGCAGTTCCGCGTGCCACGACCCTTACTCGGCTCCAGCGACAGTTTCCACGAATTTTAGAGAAAACATAACGCGGAAACACAGAGAACAAATTGAGCGATCCAGGACATATTTGTAATTGTTGTAATAGTACTTACTGTTAATAAATAACTGGAAATGGACAAATGTAAGAAGTTTGGGGTTTTAGAATTGTATAATGGTTGAACACTATACAGTGTGCAACACCATTATTATATATAATTATCTAGGTACATTTTAGTAATAACCTAAATAATTGTTTTCTACTCATAGCTTTTAAATTTTGTTGTTGTAAAGGATGGCCGAGGTGTAAATCTGAGCACTAAATCAAATAATACAAACCACGATAGTGTCTCATCACAGCACAATTTCAGAATGAATTGGTATTGTCAGTGTAGTGTTAAAAAATACAGCGTTGCACCTGATGTGATTGGTTTCCGGTACAAAGTAGCCGGACCTGGAAGTGAGGCTACTGAGCGCGCTGAATGTAAATGTGCCGCTAAATGTTGGAAGGGTCTGAAAGAGTGCGTGCGATCTGTGGAAGTAATAGATTACCGGCGCCGTGGGGAATTGGGCGGCTACATTATAGGGAAACTGCACATTTGCTGGTAGGCCAGGTCCCAACTGAACCTTATCTCTGGCAATATCTCCTGCCCTTAGCCTCAACACTCGCAATTCTATAGTAGCTGGAGAATCTTCACCTCTCATTTAAACTTTTAACTTTATGATGAGTATAATGTTAATGTTAAGGTTGCGTTTATAATATTTCATGTTTTAATATTTATGATATTTCCGAGAGTAAAAAAAAATTGTGATCGTGGTTTTAAAACTATTCCCTTCCATGAAGAACTTACATGAAATAGTCTTCTTTGTTTCAACGATATTCAACAAATTAGATTAACAATCAAAATTCGTTCTTTTATAGTGAAAGTGAGTAGGAAAGCATTTCATATGACATGAAGAATTATACAGTTAATTAAATTAACAACGGGCAATGTGAATTTCTATAGCTATGTTCAATGTAGTGAACGCGGAAATATTGTCAGTGATCACTCATGCCCGGAATATTTGGTCTAGTTGGTGGCACGTTCAAGGGCCTTTATTTTCTACTGAAGAATAAAATAAAGTAGATATACATGGTTTGAAACAAATTCAGAATTAAAGGTTGATTAAATATTTATGACACAACTTCTATTGGCTAATGTAGCTTTTAGTAATGGATTCGAATTGATAAATTTGTCAGTGTAAAATTCTGAGGACAGCTTGAAATGTTAAAACCCCTAATTGAAAATCACGGAAAGAGAGATAGTATCTCGGTTTGACGCACGTTTGATGTCGCGATTGGTGCCAACAGAAATTTCATGGATAGGGAAACAGGTCTGGATATCGTGATGTTGGCTCTTGATCAAGAATCTTGTCGACAGCGTGCTCTCACAAGCTGAGTGTACACGATCGGTGCGCGACTAATGAGTTTTGTGAACCAACTCCCACTGCTGAGAGAGTTTGTATATGTGGTACCATACCTTTGTACTGGAACCTGTGCTCTCACAACCTGAGTGTACACGATCGGTGTGCGACTAATGAGTTTTGTGAACCAACTCCCACTGCTGAGAGAGTTTGTATATGCGATACCATAGCTTTGTACTGGAACCTGTGCTCTCACAAGCTGAGTGTACACGATCGGTGCGCGACTAATGAGTTTTGTGAACCAACTCCCACTGCTGAGAGAATTTGTATATGTGATACCATAGCTTTGTACTGGAACCTGTGCTCTCACAAGCTGAGTGTACACGATCGGTGCGCGACTAATGAGTTTTGTGAACCAACTCCCACTGCTGAGAGAGTTTGTATATGTGATACCATAGCTTTGTACTGGAACCTGTGCTCTCACAAGCTGAGTGTACACGATCGGTGCGCGACTAATGAGTTTTGTGAACCAACTCCCACTGCTGAGAGAATTTGTATATGTGATACCATAGCTTTGTACTGGAACCTGTGCTCTCACAAGCTGAGTGTACACGATCGGTGCGCGACTAATGAGTTTTGTGAACCAACTCCCACTGCTGAGAGAATTTGTATATGTGATACCATAGCTTTGTTCTGGAACCTGTGCTCTCACAACCTGAGTGTACACGATCGGTGTGCGACTAATGAGTTTTGTGAACCAACTCCCACTGCTGAGAGAGTTTGTATATGTGATACCATAGCTTTGTACTGGAACCTGTGCTCTCACAAGCTGAGTGTACACGATCGGTGTGCGACTAATGAGTTTTGTGAACCAACTCCCACTGCTGAGAGAGTTTGTATATGTGATTACCATAGCTTTGTACTGGAACCTGTGCTCTCACAAGCTGAGTGTACACGATCGGTGCGCGACTAATGAGTTTTGTGAACCAACTCCCACTGCTGAGAGAGTTTGTATATGTGATACCATAGCTTTGTACTGGAACCTGTGCTCTCTCACAAGCTGAGTGTACACGATCGGTGCGCGACTAATGAGTTTTGTGAACCAACTCCCACTGCTGCTGAGAGAATTTGTATATGTGATACCATAGCTTTGTACTGGAACCTGTGCTCTCACAAGCTGAGTGTACACGATCGGTGCGCGACTAATGAGTTTTGTGAACCAACTCCCACTGCTGAGAGAGTTTGTATATGTGATACCATAGCTTTGTACTGGAACCTGTGCTCTCACAAGCTGAGTGTACACGATCGGTGCGCGACTAATGAGTTTTGTGAACCAACTCCCACTGCTGAGAGAGTTTGTATATGTGATACCATAGCTTTGTACTGGAACCTGTGCTCTCACAAGCTGAGTGTACACGATCGGTGCGCGACTAATGAGTTTTGTGAACCAACTCCCACTGCTGAGAGAGTTTGTATATGTGATACCATAGCTTTGTACTGGAACCTGTGCTCTCACAAGCTGAGTGTACACGATCGGTGCGCGACTAATGAGTTTTGTGAACCAACTCCCACTGCTGAGAGAGTTTGTATATGTGATACCATAGCTTTGTACTGGAACCTGTGCTCTCACAAGCTGAGTGTACACGATCGGTGTGCGACTAATGAGTTTTGTGAACCAACTCCCACTGCTGAGAGAGTTTGTATATGTGATACCATAGCTTTGTACTGGAACCTGTGCTCTCACAAGCTGAGTGTACACGATCGGTGCGCGACTAATGAGTTTTGTGAACCAACTCCCACTGCTGAGAGAGTTTGTATATGTGATACCATAGCTTTGTACTGGAACCTGTGCTCTCACAAGCTGAGTGTACACGATCGGTGCGCGACTAATGAGTTTTGTGAACCAACTCCCACTGCTGAGAGAATTTGTATATGTGATACCATAGCTTTGTACTGGAACCTGTGCTCTCACAAGCTGAGTGTACACGATCGGTGCGCGACTAATGAGTTTTGTGAACCAACTCCCACTGCTGAGAGAGTTTGTATATGTGATACCATAGCTTTGTACTGGAACCTGTGCTCTCACAAGCTGAGTGTACACGATCGGTGCGCGACTAATGAGTTTTGTGAACCAACTCCCACTGCTGAGAGAGTTTGTATATGTGATTACCATAGCTTTGTACTGGAACCTGTGCTCTCACAAGCTGAGTGTACACGATCGGTGCGCGACTAATGAGTTTTGTGAACCAACTCCCACTGCTGAGAGAGTTTGTATATGTGATACCATAGCTTTGTACTGGAACCTGTGCTCTCACAAGCTGAGTGTACACGATCGGTGCGCGACTAATGAGTTTTGTGAACCAACTCCCACTGCTGAGAGAGTTTGTATATGTGGTACCATACCTTTGTACTGGAACCTGTGCTCTCACAACCTGAGTGTACACGATCGGTGTGCGACTAATGAGTTTTGTGAACCAACTCCCACTGCTGAGAGAGTTTGTATATGTGGTACCATAGCTTTGTACTGGAACCTGTGCTCTCACAACCTGAGTGTACATGATCGGTGTGCGACAAATGAGTTTTGTGAACCAACTCTCACTGCTGAGAGAGTTCGTATGTATGTGGTACCATAGCTTGATACTGGAGCTTATTGTTGTATAGGATGATATAAAGTGTACATCACGATCACCGTTGTTAGTGTCCCTAATTCTGTGAATTTCAGCAAATATATTCCAATGCAACCTATATTCCAAGTCGACGAGAATATCGGTTGATTTATAATGTTGAGTGATAAACAACTTTTTCTTGATTTATTAATTTCCAATAAGAAACGAGTTTCAAGAATGTAACTTTTTCTTTGTAGCAAGTTTTTCTCAAGTAAGCAGTGACTGCAACAGTGAGGGCTCACACTAACCTGTGAAGGTACCCAACGGGTTTAGGTTATTATTAAATCAACCGTAGGAACATTTGGGTCAACACAAAACAACGTTTTTTGTCATTTTGGAGTATAGAAACATTTGATAGTAAAACATTCATAGGTTTATTTATAGAAAAAGATCCAAAACAACAGATAGTGAAAAGTATAATAAAATTACAAATAAGTAAAGTTATTTAACTACGATGCCATAACTAATATCTGGTCGCATTAGTTGTTTATCGAATATTTTTTAGCTAACCATTTAATTGTAGTTTTGTACATGGCATTGAAGTTATTACGTGTAGTTCATGGCCAATATGGTACCATATACGTATGTTCCACTCCCAACGTTACAGTCTGAACGGGTAAGAGTTTTTGAATTTCCTTTGGGGATGCGGGATTACATCACCTGAGGACAATTTTGGTGTATTCCGAAATTACCACCTCTCATCTGAAATAGGTAGAAGGGGACAACTGGAAGCTTTTAATTCGGATTGCCTATTGAGTAGTACAGATAAAACAATCTTGACAAAACAAAATAAGCGTCACCAAGAAAACTATTTTTGACTCTTCTATTTAAAATAGTTTATCAAGACATAAGTGTGTCATACAATGGGATTATGGTTTAAAAATGTTATCCCGTCCATAAATCGGGATTTGTTGGCGGTAAGTAAGCCCTTGTGCCATTTTTTTTGCTCTGGCTGCTTAAGACGTTAATGTGTGGGGGGTTGGAGTGAGATTTTGGATCACCTATATAAACACGCGTTAAATTGTCCTCGTTGTTATTTCTTATATTTTAATATAGTCTCTGAACAACAATTGATAGTTATTAATTGGTTATTGCTTTTTTTGTAATATCATAAGCATTTTTATTTGTAAAATCTATATCCTAATCACAATAATATATACACTGTATCACGTATTACGCGCTCTCACCCATCAACGGAAAAGTAATTTAATAATAACTGAAACATTTCGTAGTTAACATTTATTGCACATTCTTAATATTTTTAATATTGAATTTATATGAAGCTTATAATTGGACATTTAGAAATTAAAAAAGAAACGTTGAATATTATGCGGCTGTACGATTGTTATATTAACTGTATTGCAGGTTGACTATTTGTATGACAATGATCACGTAATGTTTTTAAAGATGTCTTGTAACTTTTATAGTGCTTTAATTTCAATTGAGTACAATATAATAGCACATTAACTAGTTGAAGACATCCAATAGGGGTTTCTTTTTAACTGCTTGTCTTTAACGTTAAATAGCTATTCGTGGTCTCCTTCCTTCGGCCGAGTGGTTAGCTTCGTATCGTGTTACCCCAGAGATCCGGTGTAGGACGAAATTTTCGCACGCTAACGAATCATTATCTGAGCCGAGCTTGGGAGTAATACGATGAACGGTTCAGAGTTAGAGGTTCAGCTCACCTAAAACTGGAGCAGACGAAGTCGTACTCTGATAGTGAACACGTTAAATGTATCAATTTGTTGAGGTCAATGATTAGTTATTACATTTTTGTTTAAATATCATTTATCTTTAGTGTTAATCTTTACTTTGTCATCCTAATAATCATAGTCAATTTATAAAGGTTTTGTGGGTTATCGAGATACATTTAAATTATAAATTTAACATAAATAAAATATATTAATTTTATTTTGGTTTTATAATCCTTAAACAATCTATTCTTACCGATATTGTACTTACCTTTTCTATAAAAAAGAACAAATGTTTTTATTCAACAAATTTAGTCATGTATTTATTTCTGAATTTCTTTGTATGTAATAATATTTCCTAAGGCATTTACATTTTATGTACGGAATATATTCAGGAGGTGTGTTACAGGTTCCACGTGACACGAGCCAATAAGTTAGGAGAAGTAGTAAACCTGTGGCAGTCATATAAAGTACTTGTGAATACTTTAAACGCGTGTTTCCACCCTCGCGTTTTATTGCCGATGGAATACTTTTACACGTCTATTACATTAATTAATAGACACTCTAAATACCAGCTAAGATGGATTGAGTAAAGTCCTATTAATAGTTAAAAGAACATTTCACATGAAAGTAGGAGGGTTTGGCCAACAAGGGCGTCTGTGTGTTTTGGGTTGAGTTTATTAAGCAAACAAAAAAGTTGGCTGAGTTTCTGTTTTAGTTGGGTCATGCATTATTCTGATAAGCTGAGAGCGACCATTCCTTTTACGCGGATTCTTGTTCTACTTATAATGAATTAAATTTTAATTACACATTACTAAAACATTGTTTTCTTTTATTCCGTTGCTTTTAATATTTGACCGTTGGCACAGTTAATTACGAAATGCTGTTGCTTAATTAGCTTCTGCTTACAATAAAGGCTTTCTGATATGCTGATGAACATCACATTTCTTGTAATATATGCTGGCCCTTGACCTTTAAAATCCTTATTTTCTAAATTTAATTTTTTATGAGTTTTTTTGTGAAAAAATCTCATTCCATTATTAATTAATCCGACTTGGCCTCACTAAGTTGCGCAGAACTAATGTTGGGGCCCAATTACAACATAATAATATAATTCGTACATTTAAATGCTGTATAATGTTTTACGTTACTAAAAAAAAAAAATCATCAGTTACAAGTTGGGCGGTCTAGAGCAGGCATTTTTACTTGGTAATATAACAAAGTAACGACAAAAAGTTATGTGTTTCTTATACTAAGCTATGTTTGTGTTTAGATATTCTATATTTAGATTTACGCTTTTTATCCAATGCATCCAAATTCAATTAAACGTATGAAAATGTCCCCTATTCCCCGATCTTTAAAGAGTAGATGTTCCAAAAGTTCATATTTGTCTATATGGACAAGTAGACATAGTTGGTAATTAGAAATGTTAACAATTAAGGGCATTATTAAAGGTAACCTGAATATAAATAAAGTTTGAAGAAGGAATATATATATATATATATATATATATATATATATATATATATATATCCTATTTATTTTTAAACATTAGTTTTACTATTTCACAATTTTAAACTAAAATTACTACCACGGACTAAATACATTTAAAGTTTTTATTGAAACGGTTAAAGACACTCAAATGTTATGGGGAAAGTGTATTCCATTGGTTCTGGTAAAAACTGCCGGGTCCGGATTCCAAAAAATTTCTATGAAGAGGATCAGAAATTATAATAATTTTCATCACTTATTTTCAGAAGTCTTTATTAAGACGAATTAAAAAAAGACCAATGACGTACCTGTTATTCGGTAGGAAATCGCTTGATAGCTGCTATTATCTAATCAATAATATTGTATTTGCTAACTAAAACTCAAATTTTTGTAATATCTTGAATTTCTTAAAATCTCAGAATTTAGTAAGTTTTACCATTGGATGGACCAAGCAATCCCTGTTTGTCATATGTTTTATACTTGTAAAGTTGTTAACCCTTCTCTAAGTTTCCTGATATGAAAGTACGAAAATAATGTTTGTTTAAGATATCACGAAAACTTATACCTTTCCACATTGTTTCGAACGATGGTATCCTAATTGTATAAAATTGAATACTTAATTACAAAACAAATTATGTCTAATCAAACGAACATGTAGACTACTGCATGTTGTATTTTGATAGAGCAGCAAATTTGAACGATTGAAATACCGAGTGAAAACTATAGTCTCAATAGATATGTTTTGGGTTAACTTGATGTAATTTTGTTGTTTACAATTTTATTTAATCGCTGTATAGTTTTGTAGATAACCTTTGAGCATCCCAAAAATAAGCATAATATTGTGGCTGCTAAAGATGCATTAATATGATTTGCATTGATATTTTAATTATATTTTTAATCAGCCTTTTATTTTCTGTATTATCTTGTAAGTGTATTCTCCAAAATGAGGAACTGTGAGTTAACTTTCCTTATTGTGGAAAATTAAAAGTGGTGATTTGTCATTGTTATTGACCTACGTTCGGACATATACAACATTTTGTGTGAGAGGAACATTATCTTAGTGGCAGATTGAAGCTGAATTTGAGAAGATAATACCACTATACCGACAGAATATTATTTTGTAATCGTTGGGAATGAGAATGAGAAATGGGCTGCAAAAATATGATGATCGATATTGGCCAGTATTGCTGTCCTTAGAATATTGTCGTTGTGACTTAAGCAACTGTATCTTTGTTACATATATTGGTGATGAATGTGGTCGTATAATACAATACCAATATACCACGAGAAGACGGAGTCTATGTTGTAATCGTTGGGAATGGAGAAGTTAAATATGCTCTAGAGACATAGTCATAGTCATAATTTCTTTATTTCTACATGATGATCGGTATTGGACAATATTACTGTCCTTAGAATATTGTCGATGGGAATTAGCAACAGTATCTTGGTGATATAGTTTGTATGTAGATTATACAATACATGTTGCGATTGTTTTAAATGAGAAGTAGGGATGTTTGGTAAATGATATATGATTATATGATGATCGATAGTGGCCAATAATTGTATCCTTACAATATTGGTTATGGAAACTATTTTAAGTTTGTTTTTTGGAAATAGAGAAAAGAAGCAGAAGCATGGTAACAAAAAGAATGAATTTAACCAGCTGGGCTACTGATTGTAGCGGTATAACAAGTGAAGGTATAACATCAGTTTCAAATGTGCACTTTTTTGTGGCTAAATCATTCAATAAGTTAATTTTGAACCCTCCAGCAAATCTGTAAGGGGTATTTTTGGGGTGGGGGGGGGTTGTTTTTTGGGGAAACTTTTGAATGTAAAGGTGGGGGTTGGTACCTCATTGTAAAGATTTCTTGATACAGATAATTTAGAAAAATGTTTTTAATTTCTCTTGCTTAAGTGTACAGAGCGTTAAAAATATTAAAAGCTTTAAGTGTTTTGTTATTATTACTGTATTCAACAACTTATGAAACCTTAAATCTTATCCAAAATAGTTCAGGACCTACCCTTCCAGAAAATATCTAATAAAGTTCAGTTTCCATTTTGGCGTTATTACAATTATTTACAATTTGAAAATTATAAAAAATGTGTATAACTTAAAAGTATCAAATACAATCGTATGATTTGCTTTGTTCAATTAAATAACAATAAAAACGTGTTAAAGCTTTTACAGCAAGCAAAATTAAAAACACTTTCAAAAAATAATCTGTGTGAACAGATCTTTAAAATGAGGAACCAACCCCCCACCTTTACATAAAAAAAAATCCCAAAAATAAGCCCACATCCCCCAAAAATACACTGTAAAGATATTTATTGGGGCTCAAAATAATGTTATTGAATTCCTTCGTCACAAAATAGAGGAGTTACAGTTAAAACGGAGTTTCTACCTTCACTTGGTATACCGCTACAATTAGTGGCTCAGGTGGTCTGGTGCACCCTGTATATGCCTGATGAAAGTGATATTGCAATGGGTTTAAAGGTTTCTTTTGTCGCGTTGAGTGTGCTCATCGAGAAATAAAGTTGGGCAATAAATGGCATCTGGTCTTCAGTATTGACAATATTGTTAATTTTATAATGTATCTGAAAAACCAGTAACAGATACGTGGTGGCACAGAAGGGTGTTGTAATTAGAGTATAGTACATTAATATGTGGGTTAGGTAAGTAAGTATTGATGTTGCTGATTGTGGGTGAGTATCGAGAACGGTAACTGATCTATAGTGTTAAAATATGCTGCTAATATTATAATGTGACCGGAAGATAAAGAATAGTAAGTAGGAGATACAATATCAGATAGCGACAAAGGTTGTCATTGGACAATGATAAATGGAGGCGGGTGATGAATGGCACCTGAATGGTCCTTCGTATTGCCAATATTGCTGTTCTCAGCTGCCTGGTATTCTATTATGATCTGGAGATTCGTTATGGTTGCGGTCATTGATGTTTTAGCACGAAACACGCGTGTAGTAGTTACTTCTGTATCCTAGATACAACCGATATTGTCATAACGAGTGTTGTTTCCCAGGTACAGTGGAATAGGACGTGATTGGACAACAATATACCTGGGTCCCCAAGAGCGGACGCGTGTTGTAGTTATTTCTGTATTCTCAATAGACGGATGTTGGTAGTGTACGAGTGTGGTTTCCCAGCTACTGTGGAATAGGACATTGTTGTATAACAATGTGTCTGGGTCCCCAAGAGTGGACCTGAGCTATCACGGTTGCTATTATGATCTGGAGATTCGTTATGGTTGCTGAAATTGTTGTTTTACCACGAAAACGCGAGTAGTAGTTACTTCTGTACTCCTGATACGACCGAAGTTGTCATACACGATGTGGCCTCCCGGACAACAATGTACCTCGGTCGCCAAGAGTGGATCTGAGCTATCTGGAATGCTATTATGATCTGGAGAATGGTTATGGTTGCGGTCATTGATGTTTTAGCACGAAAACACGCGAGTAGTAGTTACTACTGTACTCTCGATACGACCGATGTTGTCATACACGAGTGTAGCCTTCCGAACAACAATGTACCTTGGTCGCCAAGAGTGGATCTGAGCTATCTGGGATGCTATTATGATCTGGAGAATGGTTATGGTTGCGGTCATTGATGTTTTAGCACGAAATACGCGTGTAGTAGTTACTTCTGTACTCCTGATACGACCGATGTTGTCATACACGAGTGTAGCCTCCCGGACAACAATGTACCTTGGTCGCCAAGAGTGGATCTGAGCTATCTGGGATGCTATTATGATCTGGAGAATGGTTATGGTTGCGGTCATTGATGTTTTAGCACGAAACACGCGAGTAGTAGTTACTTCTGTACTCTCGATACGACGATGTTGTCATACACGAGTGTGGCCTCCCGAACAACAATGTACCTTGGTCGCCAGGAGTGGATCTGAGCTATCTGGGATGCTATTATGATCTGAAGAATGGTTATAGTTGCGGTCATTGATGTTTTAGCACGAAACACGCGAGTAGTAGTTACTTCTGTACTCTCGATACGACCGATGTTGTCATACACGAGTGTGGCCTCCTGAACAACAATGTACCTTGGTCGCCAAGAGTGGATCTGAGCTATCTGGGATGCTATTATGATCTGGAGAATGGTTATGGTTGCGGTCATTGATGTTTTAGCACGAAACACGCGAGTAGTAGTTACTTCTGTACTCTCCATACGACCGATGTTGTCTCACTCGAGTCTGACCTCCCGGACAACAATGTACATCGGTCGCCAAGAGTGGAAACGGACAAATTGACTTGAATTGTTGCGTGTGGCGAAGGTGTTTCATAAATAATCGTCGAAACCAAGGATAATTTAGAGCGACATTTGTATAGTGCTAGGTTCTTTATCATGTCCGGGACCGGCAAGTGAAAACATGAATTGTATTTTAACAAATATTGTCCCATGGTATTGGCGAAAAGTGTGTGCCGTTGGATCTTAGGGTGACTACAGCATGGTAAAAAACTTATATTGTATTAGTGAGTACAGGGGAGGTCTAAATTTGAGACTCTGGGTACAATAACATAAATTTAATTTCATAAGGAAGTGTAATTTTACTTTTTAAATATTTTTTGTATATGTTTAAAAATGTTGCATTATATGGTTTGAAAAGGTTAGTAGCCTGATTTTATTGTGTTGGTTTTGTGTAACACTAATTTAAAGAATAATTTCAAATTTTTTCCATAAAAACTATTTGTTTACAAATCTTACTTGCATTTCTGAAGAGTTCCCTAATGATGTGATGTTGATTAAAAATTCAATTCCTAGATTTATGATCGAGACTTATCCTGAAGTCATTACTGCATTTGTATCAAATGAGGTTAAAGTTTCCGATCATATGAAAGTTGGGTTGTATAAAATCTGTCAAAGTTCCCGTTGCAACCATAATTTGTGTTTGATTAATCAAATTGAAATAGCATATTAAAGGATCAGACACTGGACTTGCACTGTGAAAACGTTCCAGATTGGAGTCAAAACACACAGAGCGAGCCGATCTCTTCCTCTCACCCCTTCTATAACTCTTCGGTCGCTTTTACGGCGACAGCTGCATTTTATTACATCATAACATCATCGCCTTTGGTGTCTGACGTTACGCGCGGTTTTACTTTATAGAGCCGGACATAAATGTAACCAAAATATTGGCTGCGGGCTTCTCAGCACGTGCGCTCTTTCAGCCAGGACCTGTTCCCCGGCTTAATGTTCGGTAGTAGCTTAACATTTAACATTTTGTCACCTTCCGAAGTCCGAAAGATAGGCTTGAAACGTTATCTTAGCGCACGCATAATGCCGTGGCATATGCGTTGAGTGCGCTGGCGGTGCAACCCCTTATTTTCTTTATGCATTCTAAAAGATTAATTTTATTATAATATGTTATGCATAATTATGTTATAGTGATGATTTATTTTATGTCTGTTAGCGTAGCTTACAAATAATGTAATGAATGAATGCGAGCTGTTGTTTTTTGATTAATTCCAGTTATTTCGCTACAGTAATTTTTAAGGGAACAATTGTTACAAAAATTAATTAAATCTCATGCAACATATAAGATTACAGCCCTGAATATACTTTTATCTCTTATTATAAACTTTAGTATCAATTTATTCCGTTTTTTCAATTTACTTGTCAAACAAAAGCCAATTTAAGTGTGTTTTCTTCATAATAACGTATTAATAATTGTTTTCCGCAACGTTTTTAAGGATATTTAATCCTGTCGTACTCTGGACATTTAATGACCTATTTATTCGGTCTCGAAAGTTCTCCTTTTAGAAATTTGCGTCTAGTCAACCTTCGCCCGTTTTCCATGAAACTTCGACTTTAACTAATTCTTTTATGCTCTATTTCTCCTGCCCTAAATTATCTTAAGTTTTTGCGGCAGTAAAGTAGTAGTGAATAAACTCATCCCGTATTTGTTTAATGTTATATAACCGTACACTCTTGCCCCGTGACATAATTAGGACTTGGCATTGGTGAGGGTGAAGAATCGGGTTGAATAGCGCACCACATTGTATACACCTGTATTGAATAGATCTGCATACATTGTAAAAAGGCTAGTTCAAAATAAAACGTTTAACCTGTGTATTTAAAGCAAGTTGGATTGCTATACGTATATTTTAAACATTGTTGTACTCTTTCGCGGCGGGTTCTATTGTCCCGCATTCCCATTAGTTATTCCGCTGTTCATTTTACATTATCATTGTATCTAAGTCTTAAATTAATTGCATCATATTATGGTAAACCCATTTCATAAAACAACTTTAAATGTATTGTGGGATCAAGGTTATAGCGTGACAATACGCAGGGCGCGCGACACATGCTAGGTTACGTCAGTCTGGCAGTGCCAGCCTTACGACTGTAATCTAGTATCAGTAATACATTAGTTTTGTCCTGAGAATGACAGATTCTCAACATCTGGATTGCGGAGATGAAAGGGAAAAGACAACCTGTCATCTCGTCGTGCATTTATTTACAGATCTCGTCCCGTCTCGAGATTTATTAAGTATTGACAAGAAAGCAATCTGATGTTGTCTTTCACTGACAATAGAATCATAATTTACACACCATCCACATCCTTATACGCATTACGTGCTCACTACATTTAGGTACGTTCGATTGAGTTATATTTAGTTCTCTACTTTATTAAATTATTGACGACTAAGCTGAGAAGGTTAGTTTTACATCTTTTCCGATATTAAGCGTATTTTTGTGCCGTGGGTATATCTTACTTACCATTGCTTTGGTTCTCATCTTAGGATGTTATTATTATTTTATTTTTCACATTTACAAACAACGACAAAAAACAAAACTAAAGAAAATTAAACTATTGACAATTTTAGGTTAAGACTATATGTAGTCATACAACAATTATTTGAATTATCTTCAGGTTTATTTTCAAAATGCTAGACATAATATGAGTACTTTAATAGCCCTGTCTGGAATGTATACATGGTACCTCCAGAAGGACTTTTACTACCGGCAATGATTCAGCGAACTTTGCAATGTCAAATATTTTGAAACAATATTTTGGCTAGATATCGAGCCAAATTCGGACACATATTTCCAGTGAGTTTTCGAAAGCTTAAAATTAAGCGTTGATTCTTCATAGCTTTAGCAAAACGGTATCATCCAATAATTGATAGTTTATAAATAATATAAATTCACAAATTATATAAACATGTGCAAAGGTCGCCATCTCCCCAATTACAATTAAAAAAAGATAGACATAAAGTTTTATTGCTGTATTTTAAAAACATCACTCTACTTATAAGAGGATTTACAAATTACAGTACCATTAAAAATAAATGTTCTATGCTCATACAAACATCGCAGTTAAATTTATGTTGGAGCCTCAAAATTATAGTGTTAACACTGTTATGGTAAGCTACTTCCGTAAGTCCAAAACTAAAAAAAAATGTATAAATCGTACAGAAAACATAATCACCCTACATGTATTGAACTCAAGGTACTCTGGGGGTTTGTATAGTCTGGCTGAATACATATATACGTACATTTTACACAACCACGTGCCGTCATTTACCCGCTATGGCTGCACAATGGCAACTTCGTACTGACCACATGAGACATGCAGTGAATACAGTGACTGTTCCCTCTCACACATTCTGTGCTGCACCCTTCCAAGAGTAATAACCACAAAAACTGCCTTTTATGTGGTAGCACGGTATTACACTGAAGGTGCTGTGGTGGGGTTTCGTATAGTGTGGATGAATGTATGCATATAGTAGACACAACCACGTGTCTTCATTACCCGCTATGGCTGCACAACGGCAGCTTTGTGCTGACCACATGAGACATGCAGTGAATACAGTGACTGTTCCCTCTCACACATTCTGTGCTGCACCCCTCCAAGAGTAATAACCACAAAAATTGCCTTTTATGTGGTAGCACGGTATTACACTGAAGGTGCTGTGGGGTTTCGTATAGTGTGGATGAATGTATGCATATAGTAGACACAACCACGTGTCTTCATTACCCGCTATGGCTGCACAATGGCAGCTTCGCACTGACCACATGAGACATGCAGTGAATACAGTGACTGTTCCCTCTCACACATTCTGTGCTGCACCCTTCCAAGAGTAATAACCACAAGAATTGCCCTTTATGTGGTAGTGGTAGCATGGTATTACACTGAAGGTGCTGTGGGGTTTCGTATAGTGTGGATGAATGTATGTATATAGTAGACACAACCACGTGTCTTCATTACCCGCTATGGCTGCACAACGGCAGCTTTGTGCTGACCACATGAGACATGCAGTGAATACAGTGGACTGTTCCCTCTCACACATTCTGTGCTGCACCCTTCCAAGAGTAATAACCACAAGAATTGCCCTTTATGTGGTAGTGGTAGCATGGTATTACACTGAAGGTGCTGTGGGGTTTCGTATAGTGTGGATGAATGTATGCATATAGTAGACACAACCACGTGTCTTCATTACCCGCTATGGCTGCACAACGGTAGCTTTGTGCTGACCACATGAGACATGCAGTGAATACAGTGACTGTTCCCTCTCACACATTCTGTGCTGCACCCTTCCAAGAGTAATAACCACAAGAATTGCCCTTTATGTGGTAGTGGTAGCATGGTATTGCACTCAAGGTACTGTGGGGTTTCGTATAGTGTGGATGAATGTATGCATATAGTAGACACAACCACGTGTCTTCATTACCCGCTATGGCTGCACAATGGCAGCTTTGTGCTGACCACATGAGACATGCAGTGAATACAGTGACTGTTCCCTCTCACACATTCTGTGCTGCACCCTTCCAAGAGTAATAACCACAAGAATTGCCCTTTATGTGGTAGTGGTAGCATGGTATTGCACTCAAGGTACTGTGGGGTTTCCTATAATGTGGATGAATGTATGCATACAGTAGACACAACCACGTGCCGTCATTACCCGCTATGGCTGCACAATGGCAGCTTTGTGCTGACCACATGAGACATGCAGTGAATACAGTGACTGTTCCCTCTCACACATTCTGTGCTGCACCCTTCCGAGATTAATGACTACAATAATTGTGTATAGCTGCAATTTAATAAAGCTTATTTCCTTGTTGTTACGTTTCCTTGTAATTAATACATTTATTAATTAACTTATAAAATGACCTAACGTATAAAATTATTCTTAGATGCCTGTCCGAATATCAGCCCGATTATAATGGGACTGTTGCCTGAGAGTAAACAAATCTGGCCTATCTTGAGTCCAGCTTAGAGCGTCGTGTTTCTCTTACAGACCATTGTAACATAACCCCATTAATGTTTTTTTTTTCACTGTAACGTACATTTTTTTTAAATTGAGTTTTTTTATCTTTTAGCGTACGTCCTGAAAACTGTGTTGAATCTGGGTACCACGTGGATAAAAACATTAAAATTAAGAGATCTTTACGTTTTTAGGGGATTGGCTTTGATTATTAAATGTGCATGAAAGAAATATCTGGTTTCTTATATCTACATTTCGTGCGTTTTAACTTTTAATTTTGTATGTTTCACTGTTTGGAAATGCAGGAAGCTCGGTGATACAAATATGTTTTTTCTAAAAAATCACACTTTTCTCCATACAAAAAAATGTGGGTATTAAAGAGAATTTTGCTTGTGATCACGAATGCCTAAAAATATTTTTGTTGATCGGTCGTGAAAAATAGTAATACGATTAATTTTATATTTAATGTTTAGGAAATTACTTAAACTTACCCGGTTATAATTAGAAAAGGATAATAATGTCATGTTAATAAACATTAAAAATTGTCGTAACAGAAAAAAGGTGTGACTTTGAAAGAAGTTTCTTGGAACGTATAACTTTGAATCCGCCATCGCTATGCATTGTTAACGTTATCAATCCCGCACTAAGCGCTAAATGTGCCAGATAAAAAGTTAAGAGTATAGCTACTGTACTTTGTGACTATATGCTGCTTCTTGCTCTCAAACATATCTTGTGCTCAAATTTAAATATTTTCAAACTATAAGCGGATTCCATAGACATTTTTAAATTTTATGGAATATTATCTATCACACAGTTGTGTTTTGGGTAGTGACAATTTATATAATGCTACTAACAGTACTCTTTTTCAATTCGTCCCAACTATCTAGGAACGTACAAATTGAAATGTTTGTCTCTGTATTTATTAGGAGTTTGTTTTATTAATTTCAAATGACCCTGTTTCGTTATACTGTTCATAAATTTTGGGAATTTTTACAAATAATGCTAATGCTAAGGTAATTATTGTAATATAAACTTTAAAATTTTTTATTACAACTTGTACAATCAGCGCGTGTAATTCGTAAATTACTTTTTTATGTATTTCAGATGTTTTTGGGGTTGTAATTGATACATCTATTGGCAACAGAAACGTTTAATTCCCCTGTTCGATTAAGATAATCGAATATCTCGTAGAATCCATATACAGTAAGGCAAGCAATTGTCCATTGTAACTTGGGTGGAATGACAAATACCAGGCCATGTCGACGAGTAGGAAACGTTCGTAGTAGGTGGCTTCACAAAATGTAATATAGTCCTTTAATGAGAGTGCAATAATGTGTGACGGAAGCCAAAGTTGTATTATTGTCCAAACAGCTGCAAAGGCCTAAATCTCTTTTAATGGAGGGTCACCCATTATTCTGAGACAGCCTGAGACACATTAGTGCGGTATAACATGTCTCCATAGCTATCCAGCTTCGTGTCTAAACTAGAACTACAATGATATTTACCTAGTGAACTTGTTCCGTTGGATTCCTACCAGTCCCTTTACTTAAATCCTCTAATACAGTAATTTGTGAATATTTGTAGTTGATATTAAAAGTTTTCTACTAGTGTGCTAGCTTAGTTTGGGGATGTATTCCTTTTGTTTAGGCATTTTGTCCTCCTGTATATATATATATATATGAATGTGCTACCATTACACCACAGAGCCCTTACTTTTTACGATTCAATTATTTTGTATTTGACCGTATCTGTCACATAAGCTTTTAAATTACCAAACTAACATATGATCGGATGACCAAATACCTGTAAACCTGCTTATATTTACATTAATTAAATTTGTATAAATAGCAATAGCCGAATTTATGTTTATTAAAATTATATATATTATATATATATATATGTATGTATAATGCCATTTTTCATATTTTTGAGGGATATCGCCAAACAAAGGTCTTCTGTCACTCAAAATGGTTTAGTGGTAATTCTTCCCTTTATAACCTCTTAGAAAATACTAAAGATTTGGCACAAATATGTTGGCCTCAGAATTAGAGAAGATTCAAAACAATAAACTTTGGTATTACATTACTTTTATTCATCATGTTTTACAAAGTTTTGTCGCCTCTTTAGCTGGAAATGAAGATCAATAAACAAATCTCCAGTTCGGTAGTTATATGCCAAACTAGTTTTTTGAAAATTAACTCTTCTAAATGTAACTAAGTGTGGGAACTACCAGTTTTGGTATTTATTTACAATAGCGTGACCATGGAAAATGGACTTTTTTCATGGGTTGGGCATTCATAGCCAAGTATTATTATCACAGGTGCATATAAACTGGGGGGAAAGTATATTATTGTATTGATGCCTTTCGGGCATTATTGGGTTAAGGAGCAGGGGCATCACGTGATCTGGGATTCGAATTTTGCAAGCTCGAGTTAATTTTTTTTATTAAAGAGCAAGCAGTGCGCACCACTGCGCTGCGGGCAGGCATCGTTGACAGGATTAACGTACTAGTCAACAACATTTCAGTAACTTATCACTTACCTTAATGAACATCCAACACAAAGGTGTGCCATTACCACTACCGAACTAGGAGGTTAATAATAGACACGAAGGAACAAAATAGTTCAAAATGGCGTCCCTTCTTTATTTGAGAGAGCCGCGGAGTAATACCAAACTGTCAAATATGGATAGTATTGCCAGAGATACTGTCAAAAACAGAGTTTTCAGAGGATTTCAAAAAATCATAACTCCTTTGATTTTTGTTGCCGACGAATTTTTTCTTCACTATTGTTTTCAGGAAAAATTGTAGTTTTCAGGCAAAAAAAAAATAACATACCTTTCCATGGTCACGTTATTGTAAATTGATACCCCATTTTTATAATTTGTCAAGAAGAATGATCTCAGTAAAGAAATATGTAAATTCTCCTAATTTCTTAATTGAAAAGTAGCTCAGATACTGAATTTTCGGTTATTTTTTCAGGCCTAAATTTATTTGATAAATTAAAATAAATTCAATTAATTGAAAACATTTCTTTTCTAAAAACAAAGGGACGCCTTATTTTATTAATTATGCGTGACTACACTTAACTGCCAAAACGCCAAAATTTCGTATTACACTCGTAGTTGCCATTCATGAGAAGTATATTCCACTAATCACTAATCACAATATTGTAATCTTCTGCTGTCAATTCTCACATCGTTGTTTGTTGTTTGTCGTCACCTGCAATGGGTGTTTGCAGTAATTGACTGAATCTTGTACAGATTCATATCCTGGACGTTGCCGCAATACTCGCCACATACACAACACAGAAAAGTAGATGTTTAATTCTCGTTGCTGAAAAACACATTGAACAGTACGAAAATATTTACATTTTTTTATCGTTTTGCAGATGCCATATTCTTCTGAATTATGAGCGGAACGCGCTGTATCCATAATCACTAAATCAGAATTCTAAATCTTTTTGGTGATTTTCAAAATCTATCCCTCTACAAATCGTCTGTGGATTGAATAGTTTTTCTCCTTTGTCTTTTCTTTCCACTAAACAACGATACCTGCTACCCCTCATTCACTGTTTTATCTTCTGCATCCCCTGTCGTGGATGTGGTGTGGGCGCAGCGGCCGTGTAGTGGAGGGCGAACCTGGCTGGCGGCCAGCTGGGGTGTCGTCCGTGGATAGATCATGGCGCCTGTCACCGTCCCTATTACACTACTGGCTGCCTGCTAATGAATGGCGAACCGATATAGCTCAGCTGGGTCGGGCTCGTCTCGAATTGGCAAATCTCTCACATTTCTAAAAACTCTCCAGTTTCAAACTTTGTTTTTAAGTGTTGCGATAAGATATTTTACCCTCTTGAACTAATTAAAACACAAGCTGTTCTGTAGTGTTGTCAGAGTCTTGATTTTCGAATGATATCACCGAATAAATCTTGTGCGTGTAGGGCTTTTGATAGGGGATGAATAATATGGGGCTTAAGAAAAAATGAGATTTAATGAGTTATTAATTAGGAACATGACAAAAAGCTATATTTTAAAATAACTATTAACTTAATATTACCGGTCTGGAGAAAATGACAATCTCTTCAATAAATCCCGGCCAAAATATGGTTGTTCTCCCCAGAAACCGAACCGTACTGAACCCTCCCAAAGGATACTGGCTGGGTATGGTAGAAGAAGGTACTTGACTATGTATGTATATAGTCATAACGCATATGAATATTTACGTTTGCTCGTAATCTACGCTAAAACATCAATTGTGTTCACTGCGGTAGAGGTTCCTGCAGCATTGGCGGGGACAGAACAAAGCAATCAGATTTGTTCTGTTCCCAACAACGGTGTACGCCAGAGTGGGGGGGGGGGGGCACGCACCATAGAAGGAAGTTTGCTTGGAGCTGCGGAAACGTACGTAACTAATACGAAATAACGAGAGCTTTTTAGAAAGCCGAGTCAATGAGAGGTGGTGTGACAATGCCACGACCGACACGCAAAGTGTTACATGACACTACAATAGGGGCTTGACCTCTAATGAGCACCTGGTCCGTTGGCGTGCGTGGCGTGCCGACAACGTCTCCTTCCTAGCCCGCCTGCCTGTCCAACAGATAGGCCATTGGGAGGACGAGGAACCGCGAGCATTGATTACCCGTGTTGATACTCTACAAATACAAGGCTCCACCTACACCGTATACTAGTTTACTGACTGACGAATATTCGTGTTTGTTGTCGGTCTACGCTAAAAACTATTTATTGTCTTTCGAAAACTACTCTTGTAGAACATTTCACGTAGTTGTCGTAGTACTCCCAGTAGTCGCACTGCGGTAGGGATTCTTACATTATTTCAGAATAGGCTGTAATACGTTAAGCTGTGACGATATTAAAGACCGAATTTAACTAAGTCTACTATTATAGTTCTACTTGAGCCATTTCTCTATGGACTCTACAACTACTTCTACTTCGTAGTCACAGCTATTTATGACACTGGCCTGAGAACGTTCCAGATTGTTGATGTTATCAACACTTCCACTATTACAACTAGATGACTGTCGATCACAGTCCTGCCACAAGTGTTTTTAAAATAATACCTCTCATGTCAGCGTCTCGGATCATTGTTAGAGAGGAGAAATTATGTTTGACCGTAGTTAGAGTTCTGATTGTTACGGCTAACTTACATAGTCTTCAGCACTTGGCGACTGTCTATTCATATTGTTTTACTTTTACTTTATCAGCCCTTAATACTTGTCTCTAACTCTTAACGAGGTTGTCTCCAACTTTGTGGGTTTTGAGATGTACAGTACAATACAGTGAACACATCATGTGGGTATTTCTTGATTTATGAGTCATTCTTAGAACTGAAAGTAACAATAGAACATTCTCAAATTGAATAATGTACGGAAGCAATATATTACATTCCAATTACGTTCAACTCTTAAATGATGCTCAGTTGTAATGAATGTGATCCATTGTAGTTGTTAATGGATATTAAAGTGATAACGATGAAAACTTGAGGAACTAATTACATTTTCATTGGATATAAGTATGGAACCGATAATAGATAAGTATTTTTCTATGGCGACCGGTCTGATCTATAGAAGTGTCAGATTTATCGGTGACTGTTATAACCTTCAGCTGATCCACGTACCGTACAGTGTTAGGTATGGTTTTACACAACGACTGGACACTGGAGGGCTTGCCCAACTCCCCATGTTGCCAAACACAACCCAGTTCAGTACGTCAATACGTTTAGCGAATAGTAAGAAGAAACAAAACTGCTAAGCGAAAATGAACAGTTTATGCGTTTTAAATTAGAAGAAACAAGTTTATAAGTGACATGAGGGACACGCCTAGATCACGTAGCATGCTTTCATCAGCGCGCGTTCCTGTCAGCTAGCTGCCTTATGTATTTTGTCACTTTGCCAGCATTGGTCTGGCTTCCTCACCCAATGGAATTTTGTGTTTGTTATACTTTGTTATGAAAGGGATTACAATTTGGAGATAAAAAACATCTTCTTTAAGGCTCTTTCAAAAATTTTCCTGTTCAGCAAAACCTTGTCTTTTCATATTTCAGAATGTTGTAGACTTCCTACAAAACTACCTTAGATGTTGATATGTCTTAAAACCACTTTTTCAGTAATATATTACTTTTGTTTGGAAATATACACCTGGAATTTACAGTAATCTAGCGTTATTTGTTTAGGACCCTCTCGTATACGTTTTTAAACTTACATTCTACAACAACATTTTTCATGGTCTTAGCTTTATCGGACGATACATTTTTTGGATTTAGTCATAAATGCCGTTAATTTTCCGTTTTTATTCTTGAATAAAAATTAAGAACATAGAGATATTGTATGAAATATTCATACTCAATGTTGACGCATTTGAATTGTATATAACATAATCCACTTCGTGGATTCATGTATAGTTCTTCATGTATTTAATCGAATTATATTTATCTTTTAACGTACCAAAATAGTGATGTTTAGTGCTTCTGAACCCCTCCTCTACACCTTGAGTCCAACACTGTTGAAGTTTTACATGCATTAACATTCACTGTCAATTTCATCTGTTGTAACAAATAAACGTATTCAGTTTGTTACCGTAAATACATATACGTAGATTTGTTTATTATATACATGTGGTCATGGGGACAACATAGCGGGAACAGCTGGTGGTCGCATCGATATGGCAGCACCGCCGTGACATCGGACTATTTTTGTGTAGGCTGCTCTAGATACTATAGACGACATATTATTACTAACAGGTATATGCAAGTAGCATTAAGTTGCTCAAAGAACTACAATTGATGAATGGCATAGTAGTTGTGGAAAATATGACTTAGCGGGCAGATCAGTAGTCCGTCAGTTAAATATTAGAAATAAGTTTAAAGTTGGTATTAATGTTAATTGTTACGATAAAAATGGTACGTTTGGATATAACGTGGGCAACTGACAAAGTAATGTTATACCACAGTGATTAGTGACTGATAATTTTTCTCCCACAGAGTGAAATTAATTATTTTATTGATATCGCCTTTTTGTTTTGTGAGTATAATGTAAAATATAGCAAATATAAGAAAAATATATAACAAAATGCCGTATAAAATTAGTAAGTGGTTGTACAAATTGAATTAGAAGGTAACGTCCCCAATGTATGGCGTTGTGCCCAGTAACTGGCGCATCAGTTTCACCAGCAGCATCAGCGCTTGGACACAGGTGTTCATTAAGAGATAACAAGCGACAAGTGCGATTGCAAACTGACGAGATATGTCGGGCCGGGCCAGGGGAGCCAACCTTCATCCTTGTCGTGTTGCCAACCTTACACGTGGTCACAGGCACGTCACAGCGGGCTCTCCTCCACAGCAGCTGACCGACCTGATGACGTAAACAGACATCACTGGAAATAGATATTTGGATTATGGGTATTTCAGTTACTTACTGCGTTTTAACCTTAAATAATAAGGCAATTGGCCCCCTCATATACCCCCCATTCAGGTTTGCTTTAGCGGTCTTGTAAATAATTAGTTTCATTTAGTCCATGCTTATGACTTCTGGAGATATGTGCAGTCGGCTTATCTCATTTTTTTGTAGTATTCCACTGTAAATGTTTAAAAAAATGACAACGGTTCAAACAAGTGTAATATATATGACTATTGTTCGGTTTGTGGAGATAGTTCCGTTATTATCTGAAGTCAACCTCTTGTTTATAGTGGTACCTAACCATTGACATATGATCCAATCATATACTCTTGATTGTATTGAGTAATTATTGTTGACAAGCCCGACAATAACCCATGGCGTGCGCAGGTAATTACGGCAATTAACATTTACATTATCAGGTCCGATATACATTAACCTGAGCAGACTAGGCAGTTTATTGGATCAGGAAAAGGTTGTTAGGAGATTATACTCGTATATCAGTATCAGACTTAGTTGGAGCACGTTCACAAATTAGTAATTATCTTTAAACTTTAAAATGTGAAAGTCTGAAAAGAAATCACATTAACATTATATTACTTTGTAAAAATTACGCATTCATATTTGCTATATATATATATATATATATTTGTTACAATGTAATGTGAAATGTGAAACTAAAGCTTGGAATCGAAACGACCTACTGTAAATGACAAAGTTGAATTAAACAGATTTATAAAGGACCTTGACTGCGAAAGAAGTCGTGGACTTTAAATTGAGTTTATCAACGCAGGTGACACCTAGAACACACGCAGGGCTTCTGAATTTTGTGACTTTTCCGGATATCAATAGATTTTTGTAGTTTTACGGTTCGTTTTTAGATATATTGTGTAAACGGTGTGATGTTGAGAAGATCGAAAGAGCCTTGAGCCACAGCACCTGCACTTCGGCCTATGTTTACAGCAACGACATTGCCACACGAGCGGGACACGTGAAATAATTAAACTATAAATTAACGAGTGTATGTTTAGCCGCTAGTAACGATGGGGGAGGGTAGATTAGACATCCAACACTGCGGGCGTCGCCGGGTGCTGCTGCTGATAAGGTTCTCTACACGTTGCTATAGTGGAGGAGTTCTGGCTTAGTTGTAAATTGTTACTTCGTTTTTACAAATAAAGTTAAAATTTCGCCATTGCCTAACGGTTGGGGATACAATCTCTCATCAAACGGCTAAATTGATTGTTATTATTTACTTCATGCATGCTCAACGTTAATTAATATTTTAACCGGGCAAAGTGAAATGGAATCTAGTTTACCAACAATACATAAAATTAATCAAGTCAATGAAAAAATATGATTTGCAGATTTAAACTTGGATTATCTAGTTTGAATACACCTTGTTCTCAAAATATATTCGTGTACGAGCTACCACACGTATACTTTCTCATTCTCATTGCACATTCTCTGGAGATGTACATCATTTTTTCACACTAAATAATCTTATTATTTTGTTAAGTTTCACTTATGACCTCATTATTGTGTTTTGAGTTTAAACGCAGCGTGCAAACGAGTATCTGACTTACATGCAATAATGTTAGTAGCATAAAGTCTGCGCGTAACCCCGCTGATCATAGTCGTCTTAGTTGTTAATTGTCAAAATGAATAATAGCCGAAACTGTTTCAGCGTCGTTTACTATATGACAAAGCACTTGACAATGCGGCGCTGTTTATCAGTTTAGACCAACAGGTATTTTATAGGCCTGAAACACATTATAGTTGTGTATTATAAATGTGGAGTTAAGTGACATGATCACATTGAGGGGTATAATTTTATGTTCACATTGACCGATTGAGAACCTAGTGCTGGTAATGCTCCAATCAAGCCTACCTAGCCGTAGACGATGTGTTGGGAATATTGCCCTTGGTTACAACTAATTTTTGTATTAGCTAGCTCTTCTGTTACTACGTAAAATGAATTCAGTGACTAGTAATAAAATTGGTTTTCAGTCGTTTTTAAGCTTCCAAACAAGACCTTGGTCTCCCGCTGTGGGAGGGGGCTGGCGAGGTGACAAGAGAGACACGAGGCAGCTGACCGACGCGCCAGGTCAAGTATGCTACGTGCTCTAGGCGTTGGCCCGCATGTCAAGTCTGAAACTTGGTTCTTGTATCAAAATAAACCTATGAACAATTCATTTCTCATTCTGAATATTTATATTATCTCGTTCTCTGTATATTGTATTAATATTACATTTATAACTATTTCAAATATGCAGGCAAAGTTATCTTCGGTTTAACGACTACATCAATATTATTAGCCAAAAACTACATTCATTAAAATATCACGTTGGCATATGACAATTAAAATTGCCAACTGAGTTGGTACCAAGTGCGGCAGATAACATCACATAGTCTGTCTTATCAAAGTCTCTTATCGCACCATTATAAAGTGCCGTTGTGTCGATGCAGTAATATCTTTCAACTTGAGTGAGAATGAGTCATGGATCTTGTACGGATAGCGTTTCAATATTAGGGAAATAAGTTAGTATCAAATATCTTATAGTTAGTGACAGACGGAATTGTTTGGAACGACGAACGACGCTTGACTGAGTGTCATTCTTGGCTGAGTGATACTCAATAATTGATAGTGTGGGCTCTACTACAATATTGTTATGAACATTAATGGAATTTGATGACCTTTCTTGTATATTACTACTAAGCGGTTACGAATGAAGATAGAACATGAAGAGGATTAGAATTGCATTAAAATAAACCAACACAACTGAGTATCGAAGGACCCGGGAGAACATAGCCCAAGAGGTAACTCATAGACGAAGACAGGCGGACGGCCTGCGCTTTTATTTTTTGACCCTAAAATCAATAGGGTGTATTCTTGAACCAAGTGGAATCTATTTTAGGATCTTTCTATCAAGGGTCATCGCACATACGAACAGGTGGACGGACGGCCTGTGCCTTTATTTTTTGACCATAAAATCAATAGGGTGTATTCTTGAACCAAGTGGAATCTATTTTAGGATCTTTCTATCAAGGGTCATCGCACATACGAACAGGTGGACGGCCTGTGCCTTTATTTTTTGACCATAAAATCAATAGGGTGTATTCTTGAACCAAGTGGAATCTATTTTAGGATCTCTCTATCAAGGGTTATCGCACATACGAACAGGTGGACGGCCTGTGCCTTTATTTTTTGACCCTAAAATTAATAGGGTTTATTCTTGAACCAAGAGGAATCTATTTTAGGATCTCTCTATCAAGGGTTATCGCACATACGAACAGGTGGACGGCATGTGCCTTTATTTTTTGACCCTAAAATCAATAGGGTTGTATTCTTGAACCAAGAGGAATCTATTTTAGGATATCTCTATCAAGGGTTATCGCACATACGAACAGGTGGACGGCCTGTGCCTTTATTTTTTGACCCTAAAAATTAATAGGGTTTATTCTTGAACCAAGAGGAATCTATTTTAGGATCTCTCTATCAAGGGTTATCGCACATACGAACAGGTGGACGGCCTGTGCCTTTATTTTTTGACCCTAAAATTAATAGGGTTTATTCTTGAACCAAGAGGAATCTATTTTAGGATCTCTCTATCAAGGGTTATCGCACATACGAACAGGTGGACGGCCTGTGCCTTTATTTTTTGACCCTAAAATTAATAGGGTTTATTCTTGAACCAAGAGGAATCTATTTTAGGATCTCTCTATCAAGGGTTATCGCACATACGAACAGACAGACATAGGGACGGACTACAATTCAACCTTTTGACCGTAAAACAATAGGACTCTTCCATTAATCAAGAGGAACCCATCTACCATGTTACAAGTTTCAAGAAATGTTTATCAAGTTATCGCATAGATGGATAGACAGACATACATACTGGTTGCTCTTTAACCTTTTAATCCCCAAAAAATTGCGTTCTTCGTTGGATCAAGATGAAACCATTTACCAAGTTTCATGTTTCTAGAAATTTGTTAGAAGTTATCGCACATATTTATGGGCGAACAACGACACGATTTCATTATTAAAATCGCACATACAATAAGGATGCCTTATGGCCTTATCGGATCCTTTATAACACACAACAATACGAATTAAATTTTAATGTTATTCTTTTTAGTTTTGGTTTTCAATGTTTAATAATTAACATGGCCATTGTTCAAACATATTTTAACTCATTGAAAACAATTTTCAACTAGTCGAAGTCAGTGGTCTTGATTCCACTGTTGTTTACAGTGATGGTAATAATTTAAAGGGCCAAAGGAGTGTTTAAGGCTGGGCAGGTTTGCGTGTGGACCTGATCAATCTCAGATAGCCGGTTCACTCCGGTTATTACCGGTCATGTACTTTGCTGACCAAGCGATAACGTCATATGATTATCACAATCATGCTCAACTGATATTGGATTACATTTTTTTAGTTTTTTGTCGTTGAAACACCTTAATTTGTGAATGTATTTCAGTGTAGGAAATACCTTTAACCCTTTGAGCTCGTATTAAAAATCAAGTGAATTTTTCTGTGGTTCGTTGTTTATAGTCTGGAATGCTCACCAGAGACAAGTTAAAAGACTTTGTAAAACTTTGTCCTTTGTAATATATAATAAATTATTACTTAAAAGTTTTGATAACAAATTTGATAACAACGTGCCTTCGAGGAAATATATTATGTTCTGTAGCATATTTCAGTTATTGTTTATTGTTGTTCGTTTCCATGGTAATACACTATGTTACTACATTTTAAATTGTGCTGCTTTAGAAATACTCTGCAAAGTGAACCAAAGTAAACATGTAACTGCGCAGTTGCAGATCAGTTACTTATATTTGTTTATCCATTTTAACCACCATGTGAGCAGAAAGTGCAAAAAGAAATTGTCAAATAAATATTCAAGCAACCATCTCGTTGGTTTCAGAATGAATATTTGAAAAATATTGTGCTAATATCAGTGGTATGCTCGTAACAACCCTGGGCACTGCGGCATGCAGATGATAAAAATCGGGAGCTCGAGTCGAGCAAACGTATTGGGTGAAATATATAGTAATTTTAGTAACTTACAAACCTACTCACGATTATAATTGCCAGATAATTTGCATATGATTTAAGAATTGCATTAGTTCATTAGTTAAATTTGGAAATGGTGAACAGTATACCCACACTCCTCGTACATTAGGGCTGTTGAAAGATGGTTTAGTGGGGTCCATGTCAGGCTCTATGACGGAGGCAGCGGCTGGCGGCCGCCTTAATTAATTGACTCTATTCTAGGTATTGATTACTGCCTTGTCCAGACTATTATACTCTACTCTCTATTCAACAGCTGTGTCCACACATGGAGGTCCTACTGCATTTTGATTGATGAATTTGATTATTTTTGGGTTATGTAAGCAAAAACGTAGTAGTAATAAAATATTAGGCATATATTTGATTATATTGGTTAAATTTACCACCGCCTTTCAATTATTAAACTTCTTGTTTACGTTACAGATGTTTTGTAACGGTATGCCAATAATCTTAGTTATTTACAGAAACAAGCATGGTTAATACACTGAGATCATTAGAAAGTCTCTGAAAAAGTAAATAGAGAGCTAATGTTGTTTTTTCTCATGTTGCTACTGCCTCTAACATTATAAACAGAACGAACGAACAGTTTTAAGAGTTGAAGGATTTCCACCTCTTTGCTTAGTTACTACAGTTAGGAGTGATTGTTTTGTTCTTTTGTATTTGAGAGTCTAATAGTACTGTAGGTATTACGACAGTCATCTTAATAACATAACATATGTGACATGAGGCACCTTAAATAGAAGTTGAGAAAGATTTACGATCCTCATATTACCACTCTACACCAGGGTTGGAAGCATCATTATCAGTCTTCCTCACCTGACCACCAAACAGGTATGTCGTCAACTTTCTTGGATGGCAAAGTAAACTCGTAGCATACCTAAGTAAGTGAAAACATCCCGTCTCTAGAAATCAACCCCTTTCTACCAACTTGGACTGAAGCTCGTGGACAGTAACAAGAACAGTAATCTGTCTTCTTAATGGGGATCCCAATCCCATTGAGTTTGTAAACACTTTCTCGGTAAAGAGTATAATATAGTGAAAATAACCAATTTTGAACTATCTTCTCACAATTTACTAACCCAGTAAGATTTGGACCTCCGACTAGGGCGTACGTAATCAAGCATTCTAATAAACTAAATTGCCAAATGATTTTCGTATTCAAATATCAATTGCTAGAAATCTTCATTTCCTCAACCAACTCATGTTCTGCGCCAAGTCCGGTTGTTTGAGGCTTTCAAGAGATGAGTCATCAGAAAAAATTACTTGGTCTGCATTGGTTTGCTGTTTTAGGTGCCAGAGGCATTTGATGCAAACAAACATCTGCCAAGTTGCGTAATTCTATGTAATCATCATCTCATTACACGGGCTGACACGCCATCACATACCTCATCATTCACACATCAGGAGCGACTACTCATATCCCCTTGTAAAAACATCATTTACTAGTGTTTTTGGTGGTCACGTTCATGTTTTCTGAGCCTATCACATTCAAAGCCAATTTTTAATATACTTGATATACAAAGAAATAAATTAAAATTATATATTATAAAGGTATTTAATTTTTAAACAACTTTGTTTGACGTGTTAATAATTTTATTAACTCCTCCGACTGTGTATGTTAACGTAAGCTGATTTTTTTGGCTGAGGTACATGTCCTGACATTTTCTACTGGTTTTACCCAGACAATGTTTATTTTATATGCCAGCTTAAAGTAGAGTAGAGTAGAAATTGTAAATACCTGAAAAAGTAAAGAAACTTTAAATACCTGATATTTGTATTGGTAGTTCAAATGTTCTTTCCTTTTTATCAAATTGGTTGTTTAATCAAAGCATTTAGATTTATATAGAATTAGTATATTTATATCTTAGTTTTTATGCCATCACATATATTTCCATGAGGGAAAGAATGAAAGAAATTGTTTCATTATGAAGAAATGCTGATCTGCAAATTAATAAATTTGAATAATTTATGGTTCTAGAGATGTGGTGCGGACATAAACAAAACAAGCTGAAATAACATGTTGACCACACTGAGATATACCTTTATTCCACTTACGCTCTGCTAATACGACACTCATCAGTATACTTTATACTCTTATATTATATACATATATCTGACAAATAATTCTTGAAATATATGACTACATAAACTAATAGTGCGCTTTTGTAGTATAGAATCTACATTAAACACATTTTAACCCTGAAGCTGGCAATCGCCTTTTCAGACAATTAAAAAATCTTTTTTTTGAAATCCAACTAATCGTACCTTATAATTTTTCAACTTTCATAATTACTTTTCATACGCCAATAGAAAAATGTAAATGTAATAAATCATAGGCCAATAGAATGTATTATTTAAGATAATTTTTACTGCCAGTTCTATGGTTTATTATTTCAACGGCATAATCCATTGCATGAAACCAATTCTTCATGCATAATAATAACAGTTGAACTTTGGTTTAAGTTACGTAGCTACTGGTGAACAGAGATGATTATGGAGATATAAAGTGTTTATACAATATTTGTAGTGAACTAAATATAAAAGCAGTTTTGACCAAGAATAGCCCTCCATCAGAATATTGCGATTTAACGATATTTCTCCAATACGAACATTGGTTGGACGCAAGGCTAATTGATTTTTATATTGATGTGTTTAACACTGGGGTGTGACTGCTAACAGAAAAGTGCTCTAGTTGATTGTTTCATCATTCGGGAGAGATCAATTGGTTGATTAGGGTTACCATTAAACAGCCACTAAATATTGGCGGTCAACAAACACGTGTAGACAAACAGCAAACACGGCGAGCGACGAGTTGAGTGAGATACTGGGTGTTGGCTACAAACACGGCCGACACCTCTTCTTACCTCTCGTAGCCAGACTCCCTCCCTAGTTTATTTTGTATTGCCTTTTCGCTCTTGGTACAACTGTGAACTTCTTGAAGATTATAGTACAGTACGCGTTAGTGTAGTTAAATTAAGATTGTCTCTTTAGCCTGAAATTAGTTTTTAAGTTTATTCTAAGACGTGTAGAATTTATTTGCTCTCAAAAACGGAAAGCCAAAAATAAAGCGATTTGTTCAAATAACTGTATATTTGCTGTACAATGGTTTTTAGCCATGCTCGTCTGTAACTCGGACGTTAGTAGTAGGTGCCCGACCGTGTGGTGGTGAGGAGGGGGCGAACAGTATTGAGGACACAACTACAGAATGGAATAATATTTTATTTTTACTACTAAACCAATTTCGAAGTAAACATACTTTTTATAGTTATTTAAATATAAGAGAACCGATCATTTGTTTCTTACACAGAACAATTTTGAAAAGTGCGTCTGGATACTTTTCATACGTTTATACAAACGCATCGACAATGTTTCGCATCATTGTTGAGGACAAAATAATGCCTTGTCAAAACCTGAATTCTTGTAGAGCTGGAGACCTCTACAGTCTCATGTAGACCTATATGTTTTTTGCACTTTTCTTTATCAACAAAATACATGGTTTATTATATATCGAATATTACAAACATATTTGGACAGTTAGATTTATTCTCGTAAGCTATTTGTCCGTGCTTAGGTAAATAAAGGTTTAAAAACAGGTCTTCTCTGAGTTGTAGAAAGTCGATAGCGGCACAAAGCAGCAGTTTTGTGTTTTATACAATGTTTGTAGTGATAAACACAATGTGCATTGATAAATAGTAAATTTACAAATTTATTTCATATTAAAAAGCAAATAATTAAATTTAAAAACTAATTTAACGAAGTGAATATACCAACAGCTACACACTTTGTACAGACAGAGAAACGACAGGTAGTAAACGTTTGCTGGTAAGGCGCCTGAAGAAGGTTCTTCGATTAGTAACATATGTTACATCTCGAGACTGGGGTAGCTCATTCACAAACACTTCCATGAGTAACATAACATTGATGTTACAGTAACACAATTTGCTATCAAATCACATAGGTTAATTTGTTAATATTTTTAATATAACTATTGCCATTATGTTTGTTTGAGTCGAGTCGGCTGTCGGCTTATCAAAATATGTAAAATTTCAGTAGAAACTGTTTTTCGTATATAAGTAAATCTTTTCGTGGGGCATCCAATATATAACTATTTTCTTAAATAAGGGGGCTATTTTGTATCATAATCGTTATAATTCTATAACCTGTCTTTCACGCATGGTACAGCTGATAGAGTAATTTAGAATCGGTTATGCCTTTCCTACAAAAAAGAGCAACATTCAGTAGGATTCATACATGAAAGTAAGTAAATAGAAACTCAAAAGCGTAAACGTCACATAAAGTATTATTTTCAGGAAACGAGCGTTTTCTTATTTAACATTATCGTTATAATTATATATTGCCTTTCTTTGAAGCTGATCAATTTAATTTCGAATCGTTTGTTAGAAAAACAAACTATAGGTTACGTTTTGTTTTCACGAATTCGTACCGTAGGAAAACTGTTCTGTGTGAATAGTGAGGTGCTTAGCTGAAGTGTCTAATTTATCTGCTTAGGGATGGGGTTAAGGGTGTTTGGATAATCTGGAGTGGCTTGTCGCCCTGACGCCTAAATGGTTGTGGGGAGAGGGTAGGAGCAGGCGCTATCTTAATTTGTTACACAATATATCTGCTGGTGCAGTGAGGTGTCATCTTAGAGTCCAAAACTGTGGTCTCTACTGCACAATTGTTTAGTTGTATTGTATCAGTCTTTTTAACGTCATTTATTTTTTTGTTTACCACATGGAGTCAAAATATGTAACAAGGAAACATATTTCAAACAAGTTACTCGAGGTGTAGTTTTCTTATGGAACCAAGCTTCAATTCAAAATATCTAATAATTCTAAATATTCTGAAGAACATATTTAGGGTCATAATTTTAGTATCGTTAAAGTAATTTCTTTGTTATTAATTTTGCTGATTTATTATGACACAAAATCATATCTATAGTTATATATAACATTTCTGGATTATTAACACCTTTAAATCTGCATCGAGTATGAACCTAACAAACGACAAAGATACAAAGACCATAAGGGTACTTAATTTCGCAACAAACATTTCAATTATGTAAATTCTATATTTGTCATTTATGAAAAAACATTACTTTCCTGAAGTTTATACATTATGTATGATGTACTAAGGTTTTCTTTTGCTGAAGGCATTTTATACATTCATAGTCTACATTAACCCCAATGTTAGTACTTATTTGTTTACCATGATTTATTCCTGTATCTTCAGATGTATTTTAAATATCCCATGCTATTGACATTGTCTTTGCAAATAGTTCTGTAATATTTTCTTATACGTATTTCGCATATGCAAGCAAGAAACAATCAGTCGTATTCGAGTTAAGATATAATAATTAACTAATTAATTAAAATCATCAACTGGTACTGGCGAATATTCCATAAAAGAGTAACAAGTGATCAAGACTATAAATAGAGAGTATTTTTGATAGATAATTTGCAAATAATAATTAACGTTTTCTTTTAGTTACCATAAAATTCTTAATGTAATAGTCTTTAACTGACTGTGAATTTTCGACCCATAGAAATGTATAACCATTTAATAATACACCTATTTATACCTCTAAACCTCCAGATACGGTAGCTATTCTTAGACATAATTAATAATTCATAACTAATATTTTCCTCGTGGCCCTTCAAGATATTTTTTCAGAAGACAAGAAAGGTGGACAAATACTCTTTGGTCACCCCATAAATATTAGCAGCCATGTAACGTAGTATTTTGGGATGTATCTTTATCAGACCCACAGAAACATAACATAACGAAATAAAATTCGTACTGTGTTTATATGGAAGTCAATTGAAGTAAATATATTTTTTACAAAAAATATAATTTCATTATTTAATATTTTATTATTAACATAATTTTTAGGTTATTTAATGTCATTATAATAATGTAATTTTCATGAGTCATATTTCAGTTAAGAACATGTAATTCTTGAAACCAACTCAGGTATTTATTGTAAATACACATTCATATATTCAGCTGTTTTTACTCTTGAATGTCTATTTATTTAATACAATATTTCCTCATTTTTTTTAACGGAAAGTATGTTAGAAGGGTCTGAAATTGAAACATCCAACCAGTTGTATCACATTAATCCATATACATATAAGTTTAAGATGTTGGAGGTTTTACTTTTTTTAAATGGGTTTTATTATGAAGCCCTTTCCATTACAAGGAACCTTGTAAAGGTGTACCTCACCACAGGAGAAGGTAATAAAGTTTGGAAGTATTGGATGCTGCAAATGTGCAGTATTGCCATTGCTGTTCCTAATTTACCTAATAATCCTTGGTGGAGGTTAATAACATCACTCAACATTACTTCTAAGTAACGTGTAAGTTACGTACTATGATGTCTATGAAACAACTGACAGAATGTTTGTTTTGTGTTGCAGGTAAGCTCGCGTTCTAAGAGACGCTGACTAACCAAACCTCTTGTGCCTTTCTACCGCTGGGATCAATCTCTCGCCTTTTGTCTTCTAACTGTCTCTACTTTTCTCTTTCAATACACTAACATGAAGCGGCCGCTGAGCAGCTTGTTGTCTTCCAGGCCAAGCTACTGTGACTACCAGGTATCTGTGCTCTCCCTCTACTATCGTCCTTTCTGTCACGTAATTGTTGTGGTGCTTCCGTCAGTGCGATCATTTTCAGGAGGCACTGTTAGGGTAATAATTAGGGGCTTATCCAGTTATGGAACATTGTCTGCATCTAAATAAACTTAAGACGCGTGTTGGTGTTAAATAAATACACCCAGTAAATGAAAAGGAGAAGTCTAGTAAGTTTTAATTGTTGGCTACAATCTTTGAACATACGAAAAATCCATATAATTATTATAGCTTCATCGACGATTCCTACATCTCCATGAATCAGGAACAATGTTGCACGTTTATTTGAACCACACGTAAAAAATTACAAAGGGTAACTTTTTAGTAATTATCTATCTTTCTCAATATTCACACGAGTAGACAGTACTTGGTTGTAATTTATCTTGATAATTCAAATATCAAAGCGACTATTTCGAAGATGTACGAGATTTATCACTTCGGAAAATCAAGGTTAATGTTATATTTTACTTGTTTTGGCGCACGCCATAGTAATCATAGTGAGTGTGAATGTTGTAGGGAATACATTTAGTCTTACTAGCCAATTAATAAAGTTGTATTATTAGGCTGGAGAAGTAAAATTAGTTGATTTTCATTGATTAACTTTCTTTAGAAATATTACACTTTTTATCAACTATCAACTTTTTATCTGAATGTCATGTGAAATTTCAAATTTTTTCTAAGGACAGGAATAAGTAGATGATGAATCCATACAGTAAATAGAATTAACGTTCTCAACTCGAAAATTTGTGATGCAAGTTTAAATGTGTTTATGAAGCCCGAATTAATCTCTCCGTTGACCATTGCTTTGATAGCGGTAACGCAATCAGCTCACAGTGAAGTTTTATTGGCCATAAGTCGGAATGGGGCAATGCATACTTAGCTTGGTAATTGAATGTTTATTTCCACCTTTACCGCGCAGGGAGCTTATCTTTGCTTGTTTTAAACGGCTAATCACCGTTTGTTTTGTAAATTAGAATATCTCGTGTTTGTTTGTTTATCAGTACAACAAAGCGATAGTGGCCGATAGTACTCAGTTTGTTTTGCAGCTTTGATAACTCGGTTTACAGATCCTGTAAATAGCTGTGTATTTGTACATAGAAACGTAGACACTACACCTCGGGGTTTGGAGCATGTGTCACAACATACCGTGTTTCCGTTAAAATTTTAATCAATTCTCGGCTAAAAGAACCTTTTGGATTTTTAACATAGTTTTCTTGCAGCACTTTAAGAAATAATAAGGAGTAGCCTAGTAGAAATTTGAAGTTCTGAACAATTTCTTTTATTGGCCTAAAGAAAATGGGTTTAGGACATGGATATCTATGTTTTTATATATAACAAAGTTAATTTCCTTAACAAATAAAGTATAACTCACTCAAGCTATAGCTTAATTCCTGTACACTGACTACTATAACACTGTTTTGGGTCTATTGTACAACAGAATTGTATAAATTTCATTATCTTCATTTCATGACTGTGATTATTCGTTGTGAAATAATGATTAATATTTGTCTTCAATTAAGTTTTCTTAAAAATACCACTTGAAAATTTGAAAAGTATCCTAAACGTGAACGGACTGCACCACCTTATAACTTAAAACAACAGGATTATTTGAACTTCTGTAAAAACTCTGGGAAGCTTCTTTTATGGGTTGGCATAGATAATTTTCTAGTAGTGAAAGCTTGTTTCCCATCCTTGTCCTACCTTAGTAGACCAGTTGTATAAGTATTTCAAATTTTGTATTTACTGTAATTTTTAAGTCTTGAGATAGATGTTGGTGTGATAAAACTGTGACTACTTACTACCCGTGAGGTTATGGTTATTGATATTTTATGTTAATATATAACATAGAATATATTAATTAATTGTGTCTATATTCGTATTAAGGATAAAAGGAAACGAATTCGGTTCCTTGATATTTGATGCTGTGAAAACCATTTAGGAGTTTAATCTTAAGTCAAACATTTCTCGGTAAACTAGACGGCTAACCCAGAACGTTAACGCTCATTTTAAAGAGTTATTGTAATAAAACTTAATACCGTGGTTATAATAATCAATATATTTTTTGATATGTGTTGTTTCGTAGAGGAGTAACAAGTAGGTCATATTATCGGCGATGAAAGAATCATTTGGCAGCAATGTTCATTGGAAGAAATTCTTATTTGAATTTAACGGTACGCGACAGGCTGTACGCAACTAAACTAATATGTTGTCTAATATTAACAGTTAAGTGTCATTGGGGTACATTTTTGCAGTTTAGGGTCGCTGTTTGGTCTGTTATGCGGATTAATTACGTATTTTCATGTATATGCCATTACTTGGTAATTTTGTTTTCTTACCAGTTCCTTTAAGTTTCCTCTTTTAAATGGGTATGCCTAGGTCAGTGGCATGTTTTTTAGCACAACAAATTCTAAAGTGAGTAGGTAAACGGTTCTTAATTTTCGGTTAGAGAGCGGCAGCCTTGTCCCAGGTTTTCTTTAGTTCATAACAGTGAACTGACCGATTGAAATCGCATTTATACCGTGGGTGTGTCTGTGTGTACTTATACATAATTTGTAAACAAGTGTGGGCAGTTTAACTTCTTAATATAATCTCAAGCGTGGTCTTTCTTAACTTTATCTCATGAATACGTAACTTGGAAAATGATGGAAATAAATGGATATTCTGTGTACAATAATAGAAATAGACATGTTGATGGATGATGGAAGGAGACGGCACGAATATCGCAGTACCCTGTTATTGAGATACAGAGCTGTCTGTTTTCAATAACCGTGGACGTGGGAATGTTGCGTCTTACTCTGTCAAAGTTGTGCAGATATAAATCGACAGAAGGGCTGGCCCGTTGCCAAACTGCGGTCCGTAGACGCGCCGCCCGCCTGCCGTGGGAATGTCACGTCTTCCAGCGTCACGACGCAGATGTCAATGTTTATAATTAAAGTTCAGCTCATGAAATTTTAGGAGAATCCAGTTTAGTCGACTATACCACTGTACGATCACTTTTTAATTCAAAATTATGATGTGTAATAATTAGTGATAAAATGAAATAAAAATGTATTGAACGCTAAACATACCAGACAGAGAATTTGTAAACTTGTGTTTTCCTGGTTACGGAGCAAAATTGATATAACCATTTGCCTATAGTTAGGGCGTCACTTAGACGACATAGTCACACATTATTGAAATTAATTGTTCGCATGCAATTAATAAAGAAAAAGTGTTGCAATGTAAAATAGATTACGATAAACACTTGTCAGTCATGGATTGTGGGTTAGGAGGTTGAGAGATAAGAAATAATTGAATTCTTCAGATAAAACAATCCGGTGGATAAGTTCAATAATAAACTCAGTATATATAGCTTTGTTACATCCAAAGCTCCACTAGCGGGTGCAACAACACCATAAATCTCGGCTAGAACAATATGGCGCTACGGCGGCCGGAAGTGGCGGGCCGACTGATCACGTGACCGCCGGAAGCGCCACAAATGACGCGCGACACGCGCCTTCTCCTGCCGTACCAATCTCTTAACACTCGAGTTTCCCATCAAGTGTGCTGACCTGTGCCATCGTTTAGATCTTGCAGCGAAAGTTTTATTTTCCAAAATTGTTCAATTTGCAATTGAACAGCATTGACACAATTTCCATATTTTCTAAAAAAAAAAACATTTGTTCTAGATTTAAGCACTTTTAAGACCTTTGACTATAGTAATTACATATACCTGTACAATGCCTGTCTTATTTTACTAAACTACATTATACATTTTTTTTATGCCACCACTATATTTTGAATAAGGAAAACGCATGGAATGTAGTTCATTGCATTTTTAATATAAATTACAATATCGATATTGGTGAAGCAGCATTCGAATGTTTTGATTGTGTCTCTCCGGGCAAGCCGTACGTCAGTCGTCACACCACACCTTATAGATTCGACTCTGTTGCTGAATACAGTATTATATTTCACTGTTACCGGCAGACACAATTTAGTACTAGTACTTGTTTATCGCAGTCTTTTAGAATACACCAACATTTGAGAATGCATTGTAGATATATCGTACCAATTTCTGGACTGTCCACTATATACTCTGATTCCTTCCATTATAACTGTATTTAAAAGAGTAAGAAAGTAAGTTTGTAAAAGGTGTGGGTATCTCACAACACAAAAATGAATATTTTATAGTATTAGTTTTCGTAAAACATATATAAAACAAGACGCTGAGATATTGCACTTAATCAAAAAGGAACTTTGCTCTCCTACCGGAGTGACGACGATATTCTGGATGGTTAATGTCGGGGGTAGGAGTCGCCTCCTGTCAATATCCACGAGGAAGGATTTTAGGCATTAATCTCAGTCACGTCTCCTTTTAAGAAAGCGAAGCCAGCTCATCTGTACTAGCCTCTCCTGTTAAAGCTGGCAAAGGGTGGCTCGCCCTAACGTAGATAAGTCCTATCGATGTACCCCTGCACCCAAACATCTCGACATTTACAGTTAGTGATGTACGCTCGTGGCCATCCATAATGTTGCCCAGATTTAAGTAACAAATCGGTTTTTGCTGTACTCAGGCTAGGTTCAGCTGGAAGGTATAAACCATCCAGAAGTGAACCCTCTTGGAGGGTATATGTTAATTACACACATATGTTGCCAATTTCCTTAGGTAGTTGTACTGATGTAATCCATGGAATTCCTTGCTAGTACAATTGCAATTAGTGTTGTACGAATTCATTAAGATTATATACTGTTTAGTGTAGTTCATTAATTACTTTGACATTTCAGCTATCTTTGTAAAGAATATTAAATTAAGAGTCTATGACACGGTGTTTTTGTGCGCAATTAGTATTATCCGCGGTTGTTGACGAACGTTATCGGCGTTAACGGTTGAGTGGCAGGGCGGGGAGGGGGGGCCTGACGCGGTGTGAGGACCGACTACAGTCCGAGTGTCGCAAGTGGCGTCACGCTTCCTATGTTGGAAGTGGACAAAAACGGCGGTTACACAATAGACATTCTCGCCTCTCGTTTCGCCTTGCCGTCATTTCTTTCCACTTTCATTCTTGTCACTTCGCCAATTAAAATTATTTCTAAAGTAGTGACGATTAATATTCATCGCCCATTTGTTTCGTGACTTTTTGGTGGGCAGCATACATCATTGTATCTCTTCTGGTGCCAGTTTTAAGTGATGGGTCGTGTCCAAGAAATTAGATTACAAAAGCTATAAAATAAAACGTTAAGAGAATCAATACCCGATGTTAACGTAGTTAACATCTGCTTAAACCTTTCATTAACTACCCAGATTTTCTTTATTTGCAAGGCAAAGGTAAAAGAATACAATTTAGCACGTTACATTATTAAACACAGTGTGTACACGATTTCTTTGGTAACTCCATTATAATAAATGAGATGCGAACGTACGTAAGAGCAATGAGCGCTACAGCTTGTAAAACGTTTTTACTTTCTCTTCTTTGAATTCGTAAACGTTTCCGACGCCGTTATATTTCTAAATAAAGTATTCTTCTACAGCACGCAGCACTTTCCTAATTAGACGGCTTTCGCAGAGAATGTTATATTCATAGGTTTAAAAGCTCTTAAATTTGAGCAGTTGAAAAGATGACTCGACAATCGTTTACGTATGACGTTAAAGAACCTTTTAAGCGGGAAGGTAACGGCAAGGAAGGCGGGAAGTGAGAATGTAGCGGAGGGCGGTACACCGGAGAAAGAAGGCCCGCACGTAAGCTGTGTTAAGGCGCAGCCGAGTGTACTAATGCCGGTAATTGGGACCAAGCTTACGTACTTACTGTGTGTAGTAGATGGTGGTTTTAATCATGTATCACATCGCAATAACCGAGGCACAAGGGTGTTCCCACATCTGCCTGTTATATGTGACAATACTGCTGGCCAAGTCTCTCTCTACCAGTTGGTTAAGGCGCAGCCGAGTGTACTAATGCCGGTAATTGGGACCAAGCTTACCTACTTACTGTGTGTAGTAGATGGTGGTTTTAATCATGTATCGCATCGCAATAACCGAGGCACAAGGGTGTTCCCACATCTGCCTGTTATATGTGACAATACTGCTGGCCAAGTCTCTCTCTACCAGTTGGTTAAGGCGCAGCCGAGTGTACTAATGCCGGTAATTGGGGACCAAGCTTACCTACTTACTGTGTGTAGTAGATGGTGGTTTTAATCATGTATCGCATCGCAATAACCGAGGCACAAGGGTGTTCCCACATCTGCCTGTTATATGTGACAATACTGCTGGCCAAGTCTCTCTCTACCAGTTGGTTAAGGCGCAGCCGAGTGTACTAATGCCGGTAATTGGGACCAAGCTTACCTACTTACTGTGTGTAGTAGATGGTGGTTTTAATCATGTATCGCATCGCAATAACCGAGGCACAAGGGTGTTCCCACATCTGCCTGTTATATGTGACAATACTGCTGACCAAGTCTCTCTCTACCGGTTGGTTATGGCGCAGCCGAGTGTACTAATGCCGGTAATTGGGACCAAGCTTACCTACTTACTGTGTGTAGTAGATGGTGGTTTTAATCATGTATCGCATCGCAATAACCGAGGCACAAGGGTGTTCCCACATCTGCCTGTTATATGTGACAATACTGCTGACCAAGTCTCTCTCTACCGGTTGGTTTATGGCGCAGCCGAGTGTACTAATGCCGGTAATTGGGACCAAGCTTACCTACTTACTGTGTGTAGTAGATGGTGGTTTTAATCATGTATCGCATCGCAATAACCGAGGCACAAGGGTGTTCCCACATCTGCCTGTTATATGTGACAATACTGCTGGCCAAGTCTCTACCAGTTGGTTAAGGCGCAGCCGAGTGTACTAATGCCGGTAATTGGGACCAAGCTTACCTACTTACTGTGTGTAGTAGATGGTGGTTTTAATCATGTATCGCATCGCAATAACCGAGGCACAAGGGTGTTCCCACATCTGCCTGTTATATGTGACAATACTGCTGACCAAGTCTCTCTCTACCGGTTGGTTATGGCGCAGCCGAGTGTACTAATGCCGGTAATTGGGACCAAGCTTACCTACTTACTGTGTGTAGTAGATGGTGGTTTTAATCATGTATCGCATCGCAACTTGGTCAGACTATCAAGTTTACGTATAAAAAATAGTTGTACTGTAAAAATATCAGTAATATTTCTTGTACTGAAACAATTATAAAGTGTTAGGTTAACAAAATAAAAAGCTTAATTAATTGTGCGCTAGATATCTTCAGATCTCTGCTATAAGGAAACGAAATCCACCATTTTATTGACTAACTTACGTATAAAAAACATCTCTTATTTGTACAGTGTGAAAAAACTACTAGCGTATTTGTGTACCATTTGGACATAATCTTCCTTATTAACTATATTTATAGTAGTTTAAATAGAATAGAATTAACTTGAGTTAGTGAATTGAGAACTACACTACTTCTAACAGTATTTTATTATATTACTATTTGGTATTATTTTATATTTCGACCTACAGAAGGAACGTTTTCAGTGTGGGAGATAACATTGTGTGAAATGAGATGTTAAATATAGTTATGGACTTGTGTATGTTATATTGCAAACAACAAATGACTATATCGTCGTGCATTGTTTTTACAGGGTACTACACACACAAGAAGTGTAAAGAGAATAATACGTTATTTTGTCAAAGTCAGAAAATGAATGACGCACAAACACAATTGTGTTTTTTAAAACGGCAAGGTTTATTATTTTATGCAAATTAGCATATTGGTAAAAGAATCATACTATGTCGCGCAATATGCAATTTTCACATCAATAAATATTGTTACTGTTGAATATTAGTGATAGAAGGATAATCCTGAATGACGTACTTGCTCCTATTCATTGGGATCCAGGGCAAAATTTGTGAATTGTCTGGTCTTAAGACAAATCGCTGAAGCGGATAAATTGGCTAGCATGATTTAGGGGAGTTAAAATTTATTGCGGGTTTTTGGCGCGAAATATAGCAACACTTGCAACGTTTACTAGATAGTAAATCAGCGGCGTGACGACAGTGGAGTGGATAAAACCGCATGTTCTACTTGACACCGGGTCGTATTTCATGCGGTACAAGGTCGTCCCCACGTGACAACTGGCCGAAACCAATTCAAGCACGGAAGTCTACTATTGGTTTGCAATTGGCACTTGATGGCTTCACGCCGATGTAAAAAGATCCGAAGTTAGAACGCTGTTTAGTCCATAACCTAATTTAAATCAATTACAAACATTAAACCCAGCAGAAACCTTTGTTTTTCAAAGAAATTATGGTAAACCGACCGATTAATGACGATTCTGAACATCAAATATGCCTAGTTTTGTCACATGCGATAAACCCCACTGTATCGATGTGTCATGATGATTTCACAAATGTCCTAGTAGACTGGTTAAATATGAGGTACATTATTATATCATTAACGAAACACTGCTGTAGAAATGATAACTGAACTCAGTTAAACATTATTTTTTTACTTTAATATTGTACTTCGCCCATGGTATAGCGCTGAAGATCAGTTATCTGTAGCTAGGGAATACGCTCTTCCCGTGTCATGCTTAGCGACTGCTACATATTATTTCAATGTATTTCTTGCGTTTTTAGGCGAAGTTCTGGTTTGAATGAATTATATTTACGGTTCCACAGGTATGATTACCTTATTTTTCCGATCAAGAAAATATACTTATACGTTGGTTTGCAAAGTCTACCTACTTAATTGAAAACTTATCTACTTTCGGCTCTTGTGACCTGATTCCGGATAAGGTGTGGAATGAAAATTTCTATTTTCGGCTGTGCCGTTCCAGACAATTTTTGGTGCAAAAATTCCCTCTGTTCGTCTGATAACACTTGATAGAAAGTTTCTGGAGACTAAATTCTTGATGCGCAGTTCCCTCTTGACTTAAGGAAGGACTCTATTGATGTTTGAATTAAAAGGTAAAAGGGCAGGAAAGTCCGGGAGGGTAACTAATCCGGGGAAAGTTAGTCAGTTTATTTTTGCAGCGTCCTTCCATTGTATCAAGTTAATTATGTAATATATGTGGTTTTTGAAGAATTTTCTAGTAAGAATATAAGAAAGAGGGGCTTTTTGGGAAACTTCGATGACTTAAATAGTTATATTATTTAACTTTGTTATAATTTGAAATCCGATGAAACGACGTTCAGATTAGGTAATTTGTAAAGAAACGCCGTTCTCGAAGTTCTTTCATTTCAACTTCTCAGAACTAAATAGTTAGGGTTTATTACAATTAGTAAGGCAGCTGCAGATATGTGTCAAACAACTGGAGTTGTACAGTATATGTGATGAGAGTTGAGAGATGGTGTTGACTGTGTCGGCTTGTGGGCGGCCGAGGGACGAGTGGGGAAGTCCGCACTTCCATTGAGCCGCATGCTAATGAATAGACCACAACTTCTCAATTCCAGCGGTCACTTTGACCGGCACGGATCACAAATTATCAAAATCAACCCCGCTACATAATTGATGGAAACGAGTCGGCACCAGGTAGCGTTACGTGGCCCACCCTCGTTCTCTCGCCCGGATTAATAATTCAGCCCTACCAGAGCACTCGGCTATGGCTTACCTACCGCCCTTCCCCCGCCTAGGAATTATTGTCGGTAAGATGCTTATTTTTGTTGAATAATCAACGGGTGCTTCCGTGGAACTCGCATCGTATTTCATCGGCCGTGGATTTACTCCTGTGACCTATCAGTGAGTAACGAGTATAACGGTTACTTGGTTACTGAATGGAGTAATGAGTAGGAGTAAATTGCCGTGGGGTTGTTAGGTAACCGTTGTAAAAATAACTACTGCTCGTAAATCACGGTGATTACACATTAGACACCTAGATGTCAACGTGGAATCATACTATTACAGTGTTACCCAGGACAAAAGCAGACCGGTTTCGATCAACTACTGCTCGTAAATCACGGTGATTACACATTAGACACCTAGATGTCAACGTGGAATCCTACTATTACAGTGTTACCCAGGACAAAAGCAGACCGGTTTCGATCAACTACTGCTCGTAAATCACGGTGATTACACATTAGACACCTAGATGTCACCGTGGAATTCTACTATTACAGTGTTTAGTTTTTAATTTGGTTACATTACAAACCGGAACATGTTTTGGAAATAATGTTATTGATTTGTATTTATAGATACATGTATTACGTGGCGTGGCGTGTTCAGCAGTTTAAAGGTTGGACGATGAAATAGGTAGTTAATATATACACCATTCCCACTATAAATAATGTTACTCATGGAAATTACAAATAATGTTACTTACCTACTGAAAGTTGAGTTCTAAAATCGTGATATTTCAACTGTCGAAATTCAATCTTACGATTCGACCTCCCCCCCGACTCGTACACTGTTTATTAGTATTCCATTAATACAATATTTCCGGTAAATATTTAGACCATTACACTTTCGCCCAACATAAATTGGCTTCAAGAGAAGTGGCCTGTGAAGTGTTAACAAATGAGTGTTGACCTCAATTAGTGGTGGGGTCATAACAAATCGGCAATTAGGCGAGCTGCTCCGGCCTGAGCACTATCGCCTGCTGCTTGACCGGCTACTATCTCTAGACTATTTCACGCCCCACATGCCACATTGCTGTGCAAGATACGATATGCTAATTTGCCGCTTCACTTCATTTTTCATGTCAATATATATTGACCTCTAGATTTAAACCGTATTATTTATTTTCGTGTTTTAAATGTATTGAAACCATGGGTGATCCTGAACGTATCAATAGTGTTTTCTCCCAGAGTTGTACGTGAATACACTTATTGGCAGGATAAGATTGCATCATCATTTATAGCTTGGTGACGCAACTAACAACTATAAAGGTCACAATAATTTAAGTCCAGGCAAATATTCTTAACATATTACACATATCACACGTTATAAAGACATTGTTTAAAGTTTATTGGGACAATCTAAGGGTTCAAGGGACGGACGGGACGTTTAGAAAAATTAATTGGTTATTCAGGATGATTTGAGAAACCTTCTTAAAGTATTTATGTGCGTCAAATTGGGTAATCAGAAATGTGTTTTGAGACATCCATTATCGAAAAGCAATGGAATCGAGATAACCAACCCTCCCCGCTCTTCCAAAACAATAGTATCAGTTAGTTAGTATTTCTAGTAATTGAGAAATTTAAAAAGCACAAAAGTCAGTAATGAGTCAAAGTTTGAATTTATTTAGGTAGTCTATAAAATATAAAACATTTAGTAAAGAATGGAATAGTATTATGGAATTATTTACCCATTTTAACATATGCAGTTGAGATTTGGGATCATGATCGTGTACGGGCATATTTAGACTCAGAAAGAGTTCACCACTTCTTTCTCTCTGCAAGCTTATTTTCCAACATCAGTATTTTAACCAGTCCATAAATAAACATCGCTTACTCAGTCAAATACGCACATAAAAATGTGTCTAAATTTATTCCTCCGCAGACAAATCATTGCTGCAACCTTCGTTGAACAAAAAAACACAATCGTTGCCAAACACAAGAACTCATTTTTTAAGAATCACTGATCGTATAATGGAGTCAAGCTCTACAATGCACTACCGTAAAACATTAAGATTAAAAATAACGCGACTTTTTTTGGAAAGGAAGTAAAAAAAGCTCATGTTGAGGCGGTCCATTATAGCTTTGGAGAATATCTGTCATGCTTGGCAGATTGATAAATTATTAAGACGTTTGTATTATATGAAATTATATTGATTTTGATTATAACAAGCGCTTATTTATCTAGAATAAGTAGTCTAATCATTATTGACTTTATTGCGCAGTATCTTTAATGTTAATCAATGAAAATGTTAAGAGATATGAGTTTTTTTTTACAGAAAACTGAATTGGGTTGTTAATACGTTTAGTTACTTTCTTTAAAAGTTTTCTAGAGTTTATAGTGTTTTACCCTGTACAAAAAGATTTGGTTCTTCTAATTTTGCAACATTTTTGATTGACGAAATTCCATGCAACAGATGATGAAGAAGGGAGGTGACATCTGACCTCGGTTGTCACTGGAAGTGTTCGGTAACGAGAGCGGTTTCCGGCGCTGCTGTACACCACAGGCTAGGAGTGGTACTATCATAATGACAGAGGTATGGACATTAGCATAGCGTCAATACCGGTGGCACTGTCACACACCGACTGTCATTCTTCTGTCAATCTCTTTCGTTCCTCCTGGTCTTGTTACTTCTGTGTCCTCTACAAATAGGTAACAATTTTCTTACACCACGTACTCTTATTGTTTTACTAACAAACCGTAATTCGTAAATGTGTTGTTGTCTTTAACTATTATAAATCATTATTCGTTGTAATTTTCTGTGGGAATAACCCAGTTGGCCTAGAAACCGGAGAGGGCAACGATGTCCTTCACATCCTGTTTAGAGGTTGCCCTCGGATGAGAAGAAGCCGGCACAATTTTGTCGTACGGTGAAGGTTATTAGTATAATTGTATGGGACGGTCCTTGTGTTGACATTAACCTTGTTTTTAGTGACAGTACCTATTAGTGTAGAGGATCGCGTGCGGTTTTGTGTGGTTTTCATTTTGCAAAGCAACATTCTCTATTTCTAATTTGTGTTATTATAAAAAACAATTTTCGTGGGTTGGATCAAATCTATTTCAATTTTGAATATAAAGGGTGATTTTTTTATTCGTGTGGTTTTTAAGTTGGCACCACTATTAAACACAACAATTAAATTTAAATAAAACAGCTGATCTTTGTTTATTATCTTACGTCATTTCGATATTTGTATTGTCTAGTGCGTATTATTGTATAGTAACCATGAACAGACTTACAAAAGAAGAGCGTTTGCGAATAGTGCAAATTTATTTTGAAAACCGCAGTTCAGTTCGGGCAACTTACCGAGCTCTTCGTCCGATTTACGGACCTCATAATCGTCCATCAGAGTCAGGTATTCGAGCTTTGGTTAATCGTTTTCGTAAAACCCACACTCTTGTTGACAAGCATCGGCAGAGACGCCGCACAGTAAGGACCGAAGAGGCTGTAGATGCTGTTGCTCATAGTGTTGAAGAGGATCCAAGTGTGTCGATTCGTCATCGTGCGCAGCAATTAGCGATCTGCTACTCAACTCTATGGAATATTTTACGGAAGGATCTACGCCTATATCCATACAAGATTCAGTTGGTGCAAGAACTGAAATGATTAGACTATAGCAAGCGTCTTGATTTCGTTGAATGGGCTCAACATAAGATAACACGTGACCCAGCTTTCGCAGGCAAGATTATTTTCAGTGATGAGGCTCATTTCTGGTTATGCGGCTTTGTCAACAAACAGAATTGTCGGATTTGAAGTGATGAAAACCCAAAAGAATTTGTTGGTATGCACCTTCATCCACAAAAACTTACCGTTTGGTGCGCCATTTGGGCAGGTGGTGTTATTGGCCCTTATTTTTTTAAAGACAATGCTGGCCAGACTGTTATGGTAAATGGTCAACGCTATCGGGCAATGTTACGGGACTTTTTCTTTCCTCAGCTAAACGAACTTGTATACGCTGACAAGCCACAAACTTTAAATGACTTGGAAGCTAACATTCGTCGAGTTATTGGCGGAATTCAACCACAGCTGCTGGAAAGAGTATTCGGAAATTCGACTTCTCGATTGGGCTTTCTACGCGAACGAAATGGAGCCCATATGCCAGAAATCATTTTTAAACGTTAATGTCATGACACTGTAGTTCAAATAAATGCATTTTTATGTCAATGCAGGTTGCTTTTAATTTTTTTATTTAGTTTTAAAAACCGCACCAATAAAAAAATCACCCTTTATTTTGACAATTACCAATCGTGACGCCAAAATCTATGTAAGCCCGAAAAATGTTGTACAAAGGGTACAGAATACTACGTAGAAAATGGTATGCTTGTTTGTTTTTATTACTTATATAACAAAGGTGGAATGTTCTGAAGCTTATTTATAAACCAAATGCGCAAAAATCCTCGATCATTAGCGAACGCAGTAGCCTATGTACGTAAAATATACACCTAGCAGATAATCACGTTTCCACTGTTGGCAAAGCGCCGTGATCATATTTACCATCAATTAAATTAATTGATTGATTCTGCGAGTTCATTACAGAGCCCATTAAGTCGCAGTTTTAAGGGTTCGACCAGCGGCGATCCGTTACACCTGTTACCAGCGGTATGTGGCTAGATCGGATGTCATGTCGTTATTTTTAATTGTACATATTCTAGACTGTGGCAGTGTTATATGACTTTACTTTTTGGCTCCGAAATGTTTCTAACATGTGCTCATGTAATTTCTCAGCTTTGATTAAGGTTCTATTTCGATTTTAGTGTGTTTTATTTTGTTAAGCGCATGTTAAAAATAGCACTTACCACATTTTTTTCTTTACATCAAGGCTTTTTATTCCTTGTGTTAAAAGATCCTGTGGACCGCTGACTAATAAAAAAAGATCTTAAACCTTCGTTAAATTAAAAGTATACAGTTTTTTCAACCAAAGTTAATCACATATTTTAGAGATACTTCGCTAGTGTCGGCTAAAATCAAGCTTGGCAAATTTAGTTAAAAATTGACCACGTAAGTGGCAGTACCCAAAGATGATCAACTTTTATAGATTCCATTATGCGCATTTCTCTATCCTTGGTTTATTTTTTAGAATCAACATGTAAATCCAAGAGCATTTTAAAGTTTTTTTTGCACTACTCAATTAGTGCAGTTATATCGGATGCGTTAGTCATATAACACATTACACCAAAATATGTTATGATCATGAAATCATCAATGGAATAAAATGAAACGAATCAGGGAAAGAACAAACTTGAAGTGGATCTATCCTAATACGTGTTACTCTTGCACTGTCTCTGACTTGGACCCAAAGTCTGATGCCAAACACTTGCACTCTCAATCTCTAGGTTTGCGGGAGAGAAGTAAGGAACATTTAGATTCGACGGTCTCGAAGGGTTTCTCACTTCCTTGTTGGGCATTCAGTTCTCAGGCAGTTTCACATAACAAATGAGCGAGCTATAGTTGAATGTGCTGACTCCCACCTCGGCCGCTAATTCTTTGTTCAAGTACAAGCTTTTAGCACTCGCGACGTCAGTTCCAGGACGCGACGTCACTACCAATACTCTATATCCTAATTACTACTGACCGGGGGGAGGGGGGGCAAAGTGATTGAAAATAAAACAACGATGATAAGGCAGTCGCGCTCATTACATTAATAATTTTAATTTATTCGCCTCACTGGATTAGAAAGTGGTAAATACTTAGCAGTTTTAATGTTCTAACGAAAAGCTCAGACTTATGCAGTGTTCTGCTTTGAGTCTTTTAAATCCCGCATCAAAGTATTTCTTGCACAATTGTGGGGATTGGATTATCGTTGATCGTCTGCTGGTGATTGTGCACACGAGAAGGTGTAACTTGTTTGTAAACCGAATAACCTGAGTGGCTGAATCAACGTGCGTTAAAAGGCCGACGCGAGCTGAGATCACGCACGAGTCTTAAAATATAAGAGACGCTTTAATGTCCGGAGAATTGTCAGTGGTGAAACTGAAAAGTTTGTTTAAGTAAGAGCCTACTGTGCAATGAAATAAACACGAGTGTGTTATGTGTATGTAAAGAAATAACAACAACGCAAAGCATTCATTAGGTTAAAGAACAATTTGAAATCATACTATCAATTAGCCTCTCCTGACACATTTTATAACAGCGACTATTTTATTGAAACGTTTCTTTAGTGTAAAATAGAACATTCTGTCGTCCTTTTAGCATTGTTATGGGATACACTTTAAATATGTTAAAATAGCAGCAACATCACATAGTAATCTTTGTTTAATGAAATGCTTGTTTAATTTTATTAACTGGAGTCCCACTAACTATTAACGCTGGGGTATTTACTAACAGCGATCAAACAGTCCCACAGAACACCGTTGAAATGTATGACTCGTGATGGTTGAGCAGTTCAAGGTTACAATCTGACCGCAGTCAAGCACAATTAACTATGTAGGTAAACTACTTTGTGAAGGTAGGTATAGTCCTCCCTGGGAGCAGCAGCGTCTGTTTATATGTACTTATACATAATCATGCATATACGACATCGATGTGTTTATACCTAAATGATTTGGATGTTGGGGTCGTATACCAATCCGTGCGATGAGAAATAACGTATTTCTGTATCAATGATAACAGGGATGTCAAGTTATGTCGGTTGGTTTTGTTCATTTTTATTCACCGGGTCAAGGTTTTTTTCAAATGTGGGGTAGTCATTTGTGACAGTGATGACATACCAAATGAAGAACTAAATATTACAGTAAAGAACGAAAAATAGCCTAGTATCAAAATGCGTTGTATTTGTTCGTAGGATATTTAGTTATTATTGATTTTCGTTCTATTAGTTTTGTCATATTTCAACATTTAATATGCCATTAAGTCTTTCTACCGTCTACCTATTGTATTGATTATTTATTATAAAATGTATTCAAAATATTTCTAAACTTGAAGCAATTTTGACTATTGTTACATGCAACATGCTTTAAATATTTCATAAATAATGTAATATGCAGCGATTCTTCTTCAGTGATTGGATATATTTTGAATAAAATTACTACTACAATAAATTAATAAAAACAAGTTTTGTCGAAGAATACGTCTTTGTCTCAGTGAAAAGGTGTTTTAAGTGTTTGTTTGGTCTGTTCAAGTAAATAGAACGTTCCGTTTTATTGCGAACGCTCGAACGACTAAGTGTTGAAACGTGTTGTGCCGTACATAAACGAAAGGTTGTGTTACTGTTATATCCTATCTGTCTTTGGTTGGGTACAAAGTTAATGTACGATACGTATTGTACATGTGGAGAATTGCCCAATCAGTTGTCACAGAGTTGTTAAAACAAAAATACTAGATGAGCTATAAATTTTAAAGAACGTATCAAGGGCTGCTGAGAAAATATTTTCAGAATTACACCAAATATTTTCAAGAAGCTGATTGATTAACCACCCGATAAATCCCGGTTGGACCCAGGCAGGTAAGGCGATGCATTGCTATATTCCTGACATAAAGTTAGCTGATGAATATATTTCAGACCATTTTCGTGTGTGTATATAAAACAAACACTGAGTCACACACACTCCATTGTTGTGGTGTTTAAGACGTGGTAATATCGCAAGATGGCAGATCGTATAACAGGTACAATATTTGCAGCGATATTTCACGAGACTAGCAGCAGAACAAATGGCACGGTAGCGGTAGAGATGGTGCACAAAGAACTCCCGCGGTTAGCCGGTCTGTCATTTATCTTACCCATGGTATTGGACCGTTACAACACAGCAATCTACTCTGGGAGCTAAATTAATTATGCCCACTAAAATAGTGAATGGCTCATTGAGACCGTCTTCAATCTCTTCTGTTTCTTGGGAGGCGCTGTACCGTCGTCAGGGTACCTTCGCGCCGAAAGGACATTCCTTGGTTTGTGTACTGTGAGAAATAGTGTTGTACGTTTACCCATTCTGATGCTAAAGTAAATGTTTTATGTTGGTGCTCTCTGTACTTATTTCACTATTTCATCACACATGTAATAATAACATAGTGTTTAGATACTTCACACAAGGCTAACATTTGTGGTGAGGTTCGTACTGAAACATTTTATATTTATTTTGTTGTATTTGTTATTTTGTTTTATGAGTGTTAGCTTTTAATGCGTTGCAGTATTCGTTATTGTATTAATTAATAACTTTATTGTTAGCCGTATTTTCGATAGGTCCTGTTATTTTATTATTAGTTGCCATTGATCTTTATATAGTATATCACTGTTATTATATTAGATAATAAGTTAATTGTTGTTATGAAAACTATAGCCTACTTGAAGCGTTTACTATTCTGTACTTTTCTTTATTTAATACTTTGTTTTAAGTAAATATAATGTATTGTAATGTTCTTAGTGTGTCGTAGTATACGAATATGTCACACTACATATTAGATATACATAGTATTTATTATTCATTGGCCTAGCCGTTTCCATATTTCTTGCGGACAGATAGACAGAAAGATAATCATACAAAAAATAAGTAAACATGAAGATGATTCAAGCAAAATTTAAAGCTAACATTTGACATCTTTTCGACATCTTGCCACATGATACGATTAAGATTTTTGTTCTTTAAATTGGGTTTCATATCAGTGTTTAAATAATAAAGGTCTAAAACCATTCAAGTCACTATAGAATGGTCTTGTATGAGTGAATTATAGTGAAGAATAGTTTGAATAGGTTAAATATGTTAATATGTATAGCCTATCACATGTTTTAATCTTTTATGGCAGTATTGAGTTTGTCTAAAACTGTATGTGTTCTGCATTTTTTTCGTTGTCATCATAGCTGCCCATAAGACCAATGTAAAAATATTAACTAACGCTTAGCAAAACCACATGTAGTGGCATGGACCATCATCGATCTCACTATTTGTCATTTATAAATGAAGATTCATGCACAATTTCAGGTCTATAGGTCAGTTCGGGCGTACATGCAGCTAGACACGAGTGACAGGATTCGCTAAAGCTCAGCCAATAACCTATTTCGGCCCATGATGGCTTCCTGCCTAATGCTTCCTAATCTCGTGTTGTGTCTCCCAATAAAAAGACATTTTATTCACTAATGGGTAATTTTGTGTTTTGCATGTCGATCGATGAATCCTTGAAATGTCAGAAAGACTACTTTTAGTCCGACTGCATGAAAACGGGATAAAACACCTTGAAGGAGTTGACGTTGTCCGCCACAATTAGCCCACCCAGTGGACATTGTCATTTTGCTACTTTTAGGCTTGGGAGTGAGTTGACGTCAAAATAAACAGCTGTATCTGGGAATTGGGATAAACAACGGTCGATAAGATAAACACTGCGTCGCTTTGTCGTTTGGCGCACAGTTGCACTGCACTGGCTTGTTGTGGTGTGCGCACAGCGCATTCACCCGCCACACTTGCCATAACAATAAATCTATTAGGATTGTATACACTATTGTTAATATGGGTACTAGTTATCTGTTAGTGTAGGGCCACGGTTGTCTCTGTCTTAGCTTTACTAGTATCATTAAATAGCAAACACGAGACACAACATATTTTCCACTATCTGGTTGATACTTGCTCTGACAGAGTTATATGAAGAAGTGCAGTATAGTCTCATGTTAATGTGTAAGCTTCAGTTATATTGCTTAGTCACTGCTGTATATAGTTAGCACACAGATTCATTCAACGTTTATGTAGTTTGTGGGATGGTTTCAGTTATACCACGTTCCTATTACAAAATCCTGTCTTTTTACCATTTATTAATATATTTTTTTCATAAATATGAATTACGAAAATATTAAGGACAGCTAAAGTACATTTCAATTAAATGTTAGTCGTATTTTGTCTCAATATTATGGTTCATAAAACAACTTAAAACAACACATTGATTGTATTGAAAATAAATTTGGAGAAAAATGTAAAATTAAACGAAATTCTGATGGCTTTAATATATTTCGCAGTTCACAGTTCAAATATGTTTATTTATTAACAGTTTTTTATTTCATACATGATCCCATGTGCCTGACACAGCACGTGCGGGATTCTGTAAAAACAAGCATCTTTAATACAATTTTTTTATACGGCTACTATATAGTGCAATACTCCCAGGAAAAGTCTACTCTAGAATGAAATTACTATAACAATAAAACTAATAATGATAACAATAACAATCCATAATAACAATTTAAAACTATCAAATACAAAATTTTAAACAAAACTACACCCCAACAAAACACAATAAACACTATTACAATTACACCAACAAAACATACGTTTTCTGACTAAAAGGTATATTTAATGGCTTCTTTTGTCTAAAAGAAAAAGTCGAATGATGATTTTATTTATTTAGCCCTATTTTTTCTGTACAATCTTTTTAAAGTCTTCATCATTTTTTATTCTACTTTACGTTGCTTAACGATTCGTAGGTACTTATGGATATACAGTATACGTTTACAGTATTATGTTGTATTTGTCACTTTAGTTTGTGCATGTTTCTAGTAATAATTTTAACAGACTAAACACGCAATTTTCATGTTTATGACTACCAAGTTCCGCTCATTAGTATGATTTATCTTGTTGTTAATTTTAACTGCTCGTGAGCATACAATAGAGTAGAATAATAAGTATCGTTGTAAACTTGGTTTGTAGAGTTGCTTTAATATTTAATTTTCAGCTGATGCTATTCGTATAGGCCTACATTTAATAGCTACAACCAATATTGATAATTTTGAATTTTTTAAATTAAATTAGAATGATACCACAATGCTTGTTAAACAATTTTGTCAAGTGAATAATATAGTTTTCTATATTACACATACAAGTAAATATAATATTGGGGGAAGTGTAAATGTTTTAGTCTGATTTGATGCAGTTTATGTACAATTTAAATAATAGCTTTGTTCCTCACCGTATCATAAATGAAGGATTACATAAAACAATATATCAGGGCACTAAATATGAGAAATAATTAAAAAGGATGTTTTAGTCTTTAAGTAAGTTCAGGCTATTAGCCTGTTCATTAAACAACAATAACATTTCCATAATTATAATGGTCATGTGGACTTGAAACACTTATGAAAATTGCTGCCGGAACTAAAATTCTTTATTGCCGAAAAATGTAAATTGATTGTTTATATTAGTATTGGTATGGGACATTTAATCATTGGAGTAGGTAGGTCTGTCAGTAGAGATAAACACTTGAGGAAAGAAATGTCCAAGTTGTCGTAGAGCGAAGGACAAACTGTAAGAGGTGTCAGCAGGAAATATTGCGATGATGATATATTTGACACCGGGGGCCTATCTTGGGTGCGAGTGAGAGGGAAACAGTTTTATTGAGGCCTGTCTTGAGGTAAATTGACTCTTGATGATTTGTGTCCCTATTTTGTTTTATTTTGTTGTTTACTTCCATATCCGACGCCACTAGAATTTTCACTCTCAACGTGTCAATGGAATTTATATGTAAGCTGTATGATATTGACACTATAACTGGCTGTTAGCTTTTCATAAAATAAAATATTAAATCACTTTGAACTAAGACATTATTATCCATATACCTTTTAACAGTTTCAAATCATGTAAGTGTCTGGAACCCGTTACATTTGATATTAGATGTTATACCTCCTAGTGTACCTAATGTTAACTTTGTTTTATGACATCATCCTTCCATAGACAGTTGTAGATTGGTATACTCGTAAAAGTATTATGTGGCCATAAGTAAGCTTCATAGTATGGAACTCAGTTCTGTCATGTCATATTTACTGGCTTCTACAGGTGAGAAAGTATTGGTGTAGCCATGCCCTAACAATTGTTGTATAACACTTCAATGTCATGTTCAAGCATTAATTTTTCTTTCATAGCTAAAGAAATTGGTAATTTTTGTTTCAAGGGAACCTCGCTTTAAAGGTAAAGATCGATGCAATGTAATGAAAATTGAGTGTATATGACCCAAGTAGTTTTAACCATTTATGTTCTACCGTGTTATTTTGTGTACGTGTTTTTCAAAAACTGATGTATACGATATATCGGTGTAAGTTTTTGCTGAAAAGTGTTTCAAACATTATTTTTGTGTTGCATAATAATTGATTTCCGCAACGTTAGTGTATCTGAAAATTAGCCCTACATTCAAAAAGGTAGATAATAAAATTCCCTCCAGGAAACAATGGTATGGATGCTTCCAATTACTTTTTTGTTTGGTACTGAGCATGAAAACATCGCGATGATTTGACCTTATTTTATTAAAATTATTAGAAACTATTAGGGCCTGTTCAAAATTATATTTACCTTTTATATATTCTTCTATCAGTTCAATACAAAATAAATAAAATGTGTTTTACAACTCGAATCTAAAAAAGTTTATACAAAGAAATGAAAAAAAAAAACTTATATTAAATTCAACTAATTAATTTTGTAAGACGATTATGAACTAAGCAACAATACCAGTTCAAAGAAATTACAGTTATGTATTCATAAATGTTAACTAAAACATTACAAAAAGACAAATTGATCTAGTTTTTGGTAGTTGGGTAATAAATATTTTAAAACTTATCGAAAATTTGTTTTATTTTTGTAAACACCTAGAGGTCAAGGACAAATGGTGTAAAAGTTTCCAGGACTATTTATATGATTAAGGAGAATTTGCATTGGAATAACTGATTGGAAACTTCTCGCACTTTTTGAAATTACTTCAATTCAAGTGAATTACCCGAGAAATGAAGATGTCCGCTGTATAGTACAGACTGAGGGTATTGGCCCGCTCTCTTGCTCGAGCTATATTTACACAGTTATGAGCTACTTTAATGCACCATCCGTGTTCTTTATTCACCGCCCAATTTGCTTTATCGCTCTATCACCCACAGTTCAAATGGAAGCCGGCTATTTTTGCCCTTTGATACACTTTCCTGGAGCAGACTCGCCAACAAGTGTTTCCCATCACAATATGCGTGGCTCGCTCGTATTGTGTTCCTCTTAGCGTCAAAACTTAAAAGTGGAACGCTACATTAGGAATTTATCGTAAATAACGTCCTGTATAATGTTGTTTGCCAAATGACTGGGAGAGGTGTTTCTATCAGGGTCTTATGAGAGACGTATATGTTGTAATACAAGTCAGGAGTAGGTATGAAATCCTGGAGAGCTCATTTCGTTACGTTAGGAACTTATAGTTTCAAGTAATATCCTAAATACCTCTTAAACGTATTTCTATAATATGGGTACTAAAAGTAAACATGCAATTTGATATTCACAGGAGAGTGAACACCACGGGTATAAGATCCTATTCAGGTAAAATGAACTTCATTAAGTAGATTAATAAACAAAACATTGGCTGAGATAGAATTAATGTTTAGAACCATTTGTTATTACTCATATTACCTGACGCACTAACCTCACTAGCACTAAGTTCTTAACTTAAATCATATATCTCTCTCTCCCCCCCTCCCCCATCTTTCCTTCTCTCCCTCCCTTTCCAAAAAGGTTCAGATGTGTTCAGATGAACATTTTATACATTTTTTTTTTTACCTTTTTTATAACTTTGTTTTCTAACACAGTGTACCAAAGTTTTTGTTTCCAGATAAATCTGTGTACATGTATACCTGGAAAATTTTCTGGATTTTATATAAAGTTTCCTAATAGCTTTTGACTTTTTACCGCAATTTTGACACGTATACTTACAAAATTATGTAAATCATGTAACTTAAACTAATAAAAGTGGAAACAAAGTAGTTAGAAAATCGTTCAATTCATCGACTTATAATTTAAAACTATGCTGTAGAAACGTGTATGAATTGATTGTGCAACAATATAACAATTTGCTTAGGTACCAAAAAGATTTGAAGAGTGAACTTACGGTAAATAATTGTAATTGTAATTGTTAAGCTCTGGTAGTTAATATTGATTTAAATTTATATTAAACACGCACCACATTACAACTTCAATAAGAGATGTTATATATCCATATACAGAGACAAATTGAAATGTTACTCTCTGAGGGAGCGCACATCATTGCACGTGACGTGCGTCAAACCGCGGCGCGTAATGCAAGAAAATGGTCTCCCAAGGTAAAAAGGGATGTCAGAACAACCTAATTGAATACAATACTTCGGGCTGTTATATCTTGTTTTCTTTGCAAATTTTCCAACAGACGGTTGTAATTGAATTTGTGCGATTGTGGTTTGCCGGGCCCGCGGGCCGCCTCACAGGCGGGAGAGATCTCTAACTCGCTTACTCTACCTCAACTCTGGACTTTATACAAGCTCTCTCGACCTTGTTCACTAACGGTTAGTGATAGTAGCTTGCCGGACCCGTGGCCGCCTCACAGGCGGGAGAGATCTCTAACTCGCTTACTCTACCTCAACTCTGGACTTTCTACAAGGGATCTCAACCTTGTTCACTAACGATTAGTAATAGTAGCTTGCCGGGCCCGCGAGCTGCCTCACAGGCGGGAGAAATCCCTAACTCGCTTACTCTACCTTAACTCTGTACTTTATATAACCGCTCCTGACCTTCCTTGTTCACTAACGATCGGTGATAGTGGTTTTCTGGACTTCACAGGTGGGAGAGATCGCTAACTCGCTTACTCTACCTCAACTCTGTACTTTATACAACCGCTCCTGACCTTGTTCACTAACGATCGGTGATAGTGGTTTGCTGGACTTCACAGGTGGGAGAGATCGCTAACTCGCTAACACTACCTCAACTCTGTACTTTATACAACCGCTCCTGACCTTGTTCACTAACGATCGGTGATAGTGGTTTGCTGGACTTCACAGGCGGGAGAGATCGCTAACTCGCTAACTCTACCTCAACTCTGTACTTTATACAACCGCTCCTGACCTTGTTCACTAACGATCGGTGATAGTGGTTTGCTGGACTTCACAGGTGGGAGAGATCGCTAACTCGCTAACTCTACCTCAACTCTGTACTTTATACAACCGCTCCTGACCTTGTTCACTAACGATTGGTGATAGTGGTTTGCTGGATTTCACAGGCGGGAGAGATCGCGAACTCGCTTAATCTGCAACTTTGGCTTTCTGCTAATATACAAGCGCTTTCGTCATTGTACACCAATGGTCAACCGGTTTTTTTGCTGGGCTTGATGTCTGTATTAGCACCTAGCTATATAGTTCCTTACTTAAGCATGCTCTTTGAAGGACATAGATATTAAGATCTTTGCTAACTTCCACGCTTTACTCGAAGACAAAACCAACAATTTAATCCCATGATCTTTGAGCTTATTGAGTTGGTGGTCTCAATAAGTTAGTTATAGAGCTTGGTATTGTACACCTAATCTTATAATTTAATTATCGAACAGTTTACAGTAATGGCTTCATTTGGTGTCTTAGGGTTATACTTAGTGTAGTGTATATTGTAAATACACTTCGTGAATGTCTCATCGTGGAGTCTGCATATGTGTTTACTCGTATACTATATACTATTGTTACTATTATTCCTCTGTAATAATACAGGAAGCAGAGATACACCGGTACAAATTGTGTAATTAATTTGCTCAGCCCCGAAGAATTGAAATAAGTTGTGTTGTATAGGGTAAATATTACAGCGCAATTTTCCAAGATTGTCGTCTCTTTCCAAATGTTAAAGGAAAAAAAACATCAAATATAGGTCAAAATATAGGTTAAATTTTAAATCTAGTATTTTACTTTGTTTTAATCCTTTCGGAAAAATTACAAGTAGGAACTTAGAAGCTAATAAGCAGTTTATTTTTAATATTGAGATAGTAAGTGATTTTGTAATAGGTATTTATAGCAGAATTTAGAGCTTAAACACATAACTGAGCTTTTATCGAGGCACGAGTGATGTAGCAGAGTACCTGCCGGTAAAGGGAAAGTCTTCTTGTCTGTTTGCCCTCTTCGTGTTGGAATTATTTGTGACAACCAGTGTTTAAGGCGGGAACTACAACCTTAGGTTATTTTCTGTTGAGGACGAGGTTATTCTTGGCGGGTTCCTTTCACGATCCTACAACGTGATCGTAATGAACTTCATATTCTTGTGTATTTAAGTCTCTATTTCCATGGATCGATTTTGATATCGTCTCTAAAACTTTTGACATTGCTGGTTTGAGTCGCTCCACCTTGCCAAGAGCAAGGAGTCAAAAGGAAATCTTAAATAAGAGTAAAGGTCGAGTTTTACACCAAATTAAATGTACTTAGTAGAATACAACTCCACAACCGCGATTTAACAGCCAACTTGGGGAAGATTTACACCTATCTTGAGCGCAACCTTACATCTTTTGAAAGAATGGGTCAAAATATGAAAATCTTGTAAATATGGCTTAAAAATGGTGAACTAGTATTGTATTCGATTATGTTATACTTACACATACAGAGAAACCTGTTTATCTTAATGTAATGGCCAGTGTTCCGGGAACTCTTTGTTTAACTAAGGAGTTTCTAGAATAGATAAGGAAAACAGGTTTTACTGTTAGCAGCGACTTTCACAGCGCCTAAATTCTTATTTGTTTGTAAAGGTCAAGGTGTTATATGTATTGCAAGATATTCTCTTAGACCTCGACTTTTGTTTAGAAAAAAATAAATTTTATAAATACAGCCAGTGATATTCAAAGACACTCATAACAATGGGAAATACTGAAAAGTTACTTATTTTGAATACAATGAACTGTTTTGTTTGAGTATCATAAAATAAAGGTTGAAATAGTATTTAATGCCCCGCAATGTGCAACATTGTGTACAACATCCAATAGTCGGAAACATTTCACACCGTTCTGGGACATACTCGTACGAAAAACTTTGTCCAGTGCGCATATTGTTGTCTAGTAAGGAGTGGAAACATATTTATGTGTATAGCTGGACTTGCTGCATAGCGCAAGACTGTAAATAAGACCTAGACACATTCAATAAAATGATAATCTCAAAGCGATAAGTGACAAAAAGAATGTGAAATTAAACATTTTGACTACAATAACATCTATTATAATTGAGTCTTAAAAAACAATCGTAGATAAATTAAATGATACCAAAGTTTATTTATTAAACTTATTGTTAGTTATGTTTGTCTTACTTATGATCGCTGGTTTTGTCTTATCATATCATCATGTAATTTCTTTGTTTGAAGTTTATTTTTGACGATGATATGATATGATGGCAAATGATAGTGAAGGAAACAAGATTCTTCCAGACATTTGCCATCGTTCAGCGAAAGAAAAAATCAGTAACACCACATTTTGAGATCTGCAATCTGATGTCTTCTTCAGGTAAATAACTAACCTAACACATAATTACAAACTAGGTTAAAATAAACAAATCATACCAGAGCGTTGTGATACGCCTAAGTCAGGAATCACAACCACCATGTTTTGTACCAACTTCAACTCTAAAACATGCACTTAAGACAATAATAAACACAATATTAATTATTAAAACTGAACTACTTTGTAATTATGTGTTAGGTTAGTTATTTACCTGAAGACGAAATCAGATAGCAGATCTCGAAAACTATAGTCGAATAGATATAACTTCCGAATTGGAAGGGTGTGGAGGGGCAGCGAGCAGTGGGGAGACTGATGCCGCGGTGTTGCCACGTTGGTGCGGACACTGCCGTGAGCGGTCACTTTCTCACCGAACACTGAGAAGAGAACACGAGACGGTGCGCGCCAGCGTACTTACCAACAAACGACGCGTCAGTGTGTGTTGTCTTTTGATTGTTTATACTAGTAATCAGAAACGAAATTTCTCTAATTTAACACAAATATGTGCGATATTAATATGTTACCATTATACTATATAATAATCTACAACTACTAGATAATTCGGATATCATGAAGGACAAATAATTTGGGTACGCTGAAAACCTAATATTGCATTCACAGCACGAATATATTTATTGCGGGGGCTGTCAAAATAATTCAAACACCGTCAGCATACATTCTGTTGACGTATATTTCCTGTGTTCCTTGGTCAGTTTGCACTCTATATTCGTCAGCAAAATCTTCAAAGTCACTAGTTTCACTGTCACTGTCATCTCCATTCACGTGAATTATCATTTCCTCTACTGCTGTTTCAATGAACTTCTTGTGCCCAAGCTTCTAAAATAGATTTTTTTGTGTGCTTTACGAAATCCATCCATTCTACGGTTGTAACTTGTTGAAGTCCTTCTTCGGTTAACCTCCTAACTTCAGTCATGTTAAATGTTTTATTGTTCCGAGCAACGTGTCCCTTAACTTGTGCCCAAACCATTTCTATTGCATTGAAATGGCGATGGTAAGGTGGCAGTCTGACAATTTTGTGTCCTTGGGCTTTAGCCATCTCATCTATAATATACTTGGGGACCGGTGGTTTATTCATTTCACATATTTCTAACAATTCGGCTTTTGTAAAATCTTCTGCAAATTGTATGTTATGCTCGCGAAGCCATGCCTGAATTTCCGCTTTTTTGTTACCTTGCGTTGGGGCCTTATCTAAAATCTTGGAGTGGTATGGGGCGTTGTCCATAAGAATAACCGATGGAGCAGAAAGGTTAGGTAGAAGTGATTCTCTGAACCATTTTGAAAAAGTGTCATGGTTAATTTCTTCATGGTAGTCTGTGGTTTGCTTTGAAGCAAATAACAAGCAATAATTAGCAACAAACCCTCCAGATGTACCAGCGTGCAGTAAAATAAGCCTACCACTTTTGCCAATATGCCTTTGCCGATGTGGCAACAGTGCCTGTTGCTATGGCAACCGCGTCAGACGCTCCTCGCTCCTATTGGTCAGGTAGCCAACCAGGCAGTTCTCCCTCTCACTCCAACGTCAGAACGCCCCGCCCCGCCGATTCGGAAGTTATATCTATTCAACTATAGTGTTACTGATTTTTTGTTTCACTGAACGATGGCAAATGTCCGGAAAATCCTGTTACATTTATCATGTAATTTGTTATTTACGTTGTATATAAATAAATGTGTGCTCTTAAGTAAAACATTTGGTGCTTTCGGTAACTAAAAGCAATGTATTTGAAGAAAAAAACACACATTTAAAGCGTCTATTATTTCGAAGAATGGTAACTATTGCCTACACCTTATATAGTTTCAGGGACTCATATCTGAGACGATCTCCGGCAAGGTGGGAGTACGTTCCCAGTAGTGTTTGTAATTTTAAGTTTGGTCGTAAGAGAGGCTAGTATCCTGGGGTTACTATTTAATCCCATAAATGAATTGAACCATATGTATGATTGCTATATTCAAGTATTTGTTTTTTAGCATTATTCACCAGCTACATTAACACGACCTTGGCCTTCATTTAATAAGGCACATTTTAAATATAATTTTCCTTAAATTTTCTTAAATAAGTATATGAGCTGTTTAATTTGAAACGTATTTTTAATAGTTCTTTAAACACATGTAATCTTTTGTTAACTATGTATTTTTAATGATTGCAGTATTAGGTATTATAGTAATTACAACCATTTAGATAACTATTATTGAATGACTATCCTACAAGACATATCATTACAATCCTGGGTTGTGGCAAATAAACCGTTGTGTATCGCACTTAGGTTTGAGTATGTACATGTTAGTTTATTGTAATACCCTTATTCAAGCATCTTTTCATTCTTAATAAATAATTAAGCTAAACGGCCAGGCTTAACAGTGATATGTTTTGTACTATAACAACAAACTATTGTTTTGGGACAATATTGGACAATACCGGTGGTACACAATCAATTCTTAAAATGGATAATTTAACATCCATCCTTATTTCACTTTATTGCACTATATTTTTTACATTATACTGTATGTTTTAATACCCACTGCACTTAAAGAAAATATGATATATGTTAAAAAAAGTTTCAAAAATTATTTTAGGAGGACATAACTCTAAATAAAATAATAATTTATATATTTATTAATATTTTAAACACATAGAAATATTATTTATTGTTGATAAATTATATTAGATAGATTGAAATAATTTAAAATATGTTAATCAATGCCAATATATATTGTTTTATTTTATAAAAAAAAATCAATTTTTAATAAAAAGTTAACGAATCAGAAGGGCAAAATTACTTTCAATAGATAAGGTTAAAGTTGAGCGGGCATAGGACATAGCCTGTGTGGCATGTCGATAGACTGTACTGTATAGTATCGTGACTTGTTGCCACTTTCTACAGTGTTTCAGCTGTTGAGTGCCTACATACTTGGATACAATACAGGATTCATAATATGGCCCTATTGTTTCGCTGTAGTAGCATGTTACATCCAAGTTTTTATGGAAATTTAAAATGTGTGTATTTTGTATTTATATATAAATTCAAAGTCCAAAAAAGGCCTAATCATAATGTTTTAACTTATCTGTTTGGGGAGTCAAACCTGATTCAGAGAGTCTGTCTACATTCGGAGATCTGCTGACACATCTGTAAAGTTAGCTAGACCTCGGCCGCTATACGTAGATGAGGCTCTCAGTGCAGCAACCGCCAAAAAGTAAAGCCGGAAGAGGTTAAGAGAAGTTTTTAATACCATGGACCAAAGATGTATAATAATCTTCCCGAATTCCCCAGAGATGTTGTCTCTGTCTATCCTTTTAAGAATAAACTGAAAAATCTATTATTTCTTGAGAAATAGACACTTGCAAAAAATATTAATTACTGTTTTAACATGATTGCCAAGTTTTAGTATTGCATACTATCAATTTTTATTTGTCTATTTTTCTGTGTAAAATTCCATGTAATTTCTTTTGCAAACCATTCATAATTTGCTGAGAAACTATTTAAACAAGAGACACTTTTGTTTACTATATTTAAATCTGATTTAAAAACGTGTTTCTTTGTAACAATGTACCACAATGTCATAGTATATGTGTGGTTTTACCATGGGTTGATAATTTAACTTAATAAGACTATGTTTATTCTCCCCTTGAAGTGTGAGCATTTCACCTTAAAAGATGTTCCGTAATTTAAAATTTAATTGTGATGTGAAGAAAATTAAGCTTATTTTATTAGATTTATAGTTGGACCCCTTAAACATTCAAACACTTGAATAAGCTTAATTTTGTATTAGGATCTTCCTGAGGTTAAGGTACTATATTTTAATGTACCTTGCATTTAGCATTTTAGTACGAACAAGAGATATCGGCCAGATTATTATTTTATGGTCACCTATAAAAAAATCATTCTTTGATAGAAGTTAACTATTATTAGGTACTGATAAATTTATTGTAGCTACAATTATGTTTTCGGGGTTATCCAAAATTGGTCTTTCCTTAAATTGGTTTTGCATCCATGTTTACAAATATGCACAACTAGACACAGCTTACATTCGATCCTTGCATTGGTATTTAAATAGACTACTTGCAGAAATTATTCATTGCTTTGTGGTGGGAAAGATTCGTATAATATTGGAAATGTCTTGAAAGAAATTGTGTCAACATTCTTGATAATTATATTATAGTTATCTTTATTTTTTAAATATTGTTGCCAATTATTTTTAGTTGATTGTACAAACATTTATTATTTATTTATTTTACGAACTGTATCTATTTTGTTTTGGACATTTGACAAATATTGTATATTAAACAGAATTATATTAAGATAACAAGTTTTTTAAGGAATTTTCATAGAAAACTTGTTAATTACGAGTTTTGTAAATAAATTACATGTATAAATATAAATAATCATCATATAATATAAATGTTATGCTGAAAATATAATATAGTAAAAATTAATTGTCAATTGCCATGATTATTTGATGTATGATCTGAAATCTGTCGGGTCGGTTTGCATGTTTTTTATATTTCACAGAGTTTTGGTTTATCCGTTATTTCTAAAAATGCAGAGTAATTAAAAATATGTTTACTTTTAGGACAGTTATCCCTTAAAACAAATCAAATTTAAATAAATAGTTAGGGATGCTGTAATGACCGATATGGATTAATTATTTGTGCTCATTGTTACACAATTAAAAAATAAACACTCCCATTACGTCATATTTCATATTATCGTGCTGTATAGGCTTAATGTCTTTATTATATCATATAACAGATCTTTTAAATTTGTATTAGAAAATTATGTGTTTTTACTATTTTACTGAAATAAATGCTGATTTAAATCACAATAACCCAAAATCAATTTTACAGAGCCTTTGCAAATTCTATAGAGGTAGGCCTACACGTCCTGTTCTAAACCAAGAAGTGGCGCTTATTGATAAGAAGGAAGCCGAAGAGATAGGTGGCATTTCTTACAAAGCCTTTGTCAACATTCGATTATTTAGTTTAGAATCAATGTTTTAAAGACGGATAGTACAAAGTGTGCATCGAATAACGGGAAATTTTTTTATTTTTCCTTTGCTTGTATCTTGCTACATCAATTTCGTACAAAGAACATTTGGACAACAAACTATACGCTCAACACGTACATAAAAAGCACTCCAATACAGAGTCATACAGGACTTTGTATATTTGAAAGAAAAATCTAATTTGGGTACAGTTGGGCAATATGGCTGTGTTAAAATACCAAACACAAGTTCAGTTCTCCCGAAGCAACATCAGGTACTAATAAACTTTATTTGTAATAAAATCAATGGATTTGCGAAAGTAACAGGAACTAGTTACAGTCAGTGATTTTCCATTAAGCATTTCAGTTTTTCAAGAAGTGATCCATTTACGAACGAAGTAGAGGAAGAAAAATACGACCCTAGTATTGCTGAATGGTCGTAGGTTCGTAGAAGTATTAGTCACACGTGATTGTTTAATAAACAGTCCTGTTGGACCAGAGTTATTCAAGTTTCATTGAGTCATATCAATTATGTATACTAAACTTATCAAACAATACAGTACCATGAAGTAGTTTACTTAATATTGCATTGTCAGCGTCATAACCCGGATAACAGTGACTACTCTTGTATTTATCGAACTTAATTACTGTTTGTCACTGGTGACAGTGCTTTTCAAACATGCGTTCCTTATCACCACTTGCCATCTCCAAACTGTTTTTCAGCAAGTCGCTTATCGCTCCGCTGCTGACGTCCAGATAAGTGCGAAACTGTTTGGGCAGCCGGTTTCTTACCAGTCTGACTCGGACCACTCTAATGTTCACTTCAAGAGATATTTCAAGTGTGTATTGTGTTCAAACAGTGACAAGTTTATAGGATGTACCAGACACGGGTAAGCTGACAATATACTTAGGTAGATTTAATTGATTCTTTTGAACAGATTAAAAATTCCAACCGCCATTTCTGTTGTAATTTAAACATTGTCGATTGCTATTTTAGTGGTTGCAAAGCTATTGGGTTTAACATTTACAGTCTACGTTCGACAATCGAGTTCTCACTTTTCTTTCTCCATCTTTTGTGACGTTTTTATGTGGGCTTGGAAATACTTTGGATGTTGTAGCTAGAGCAAGTTCTGTAAGAAAGTTGTAGTTTAAGGCTGGAGGAACGGTTACAACAATTGGTCACTTGATTATTTTTTCTAGAGGTACGTTTCTTTTACAGATTAAAATTCTATTAGAAAAGGCTGAAAGGAAAATGTTTTCTTTCATTCAATTGGCGGAAACTAATTAAATACTTTAATTCCTCAACTAATTTTACAAATATCTAAACGTATTTGTTATTACGTATTACGTTTTAGTGTGGGTTCTGCCATAGTTGTTAAACTGTCAAGTCTTTCTTGATGTGGATACCATTTAATCATCGGGAGAGACTTGGAAGGATGTTGCGTTGTATGGTTGACTAGTAAGAGCATAAGGTTGTGTGGGAATAATTAATCGCTGTTTCTTGTTCGTCGTTGAACCAATGTTCGGGTCAGTGTCTAGCCTGCATCATTATGGCCACGGCCACAACACATGTTCGCCCACCGCCGCGCCGAGCCGTTCCGTCCAGGATAAACTGTTGACCAACTTCCTTCTCTTATCGCAACTGCTTCCGCCTAGGTTTCCTTGGTACAGTGATTACATCTGTTCCCACCATGCGCGTACACGAACTGTGCGAATACCAGTAGCTGTAGATCACAGGCCTCATTAATTGTGTTACTATGTGCCCTTGTTTGTGTATAGTAAAACAGATTTTAGGAAGTATTAAAACATGTCTTGCTCCGACAGATACAATACTCCTACTTCTTGTAATTTATGCGAATATGTTACAAAATACGCGGCTATTGATCTATTCCATTTATATAAGAACCTCTATCATATATTATATGCATTGTTACTTTGCAATAAAGATTGTCTTGTTTCTAATCAGATTTGAAAGGAAGAAAGTCGAAAAGGGCCGATTAAAACAATATCCAGCCAAAGCTAAAATGGCCGTTTTTGCTTACGTACATTTCCAAGGTTTTTGTTGTATTGGCTGATTTAGAGCAATTTTATACAAAATATTCAAATTGATGAGTACTCTTAGCGGATCGGGTCTGTAACATAGTGCGTTCTAACATTGGAATAAACAATAAACAAAGTAATTCTATCGTTTGGCCAACTTATCAATGTTGTACTTTACTTTACATAAGTTTTAGCAATACGAATAAAAAATATGGTTACTATCCAATGTGTCCAATTAAAAATAATTATAAATGAAATTACCAGAGAACACATAATAAATGTGTTAGACAGCTATTGACAACGTTTCCTGTTACCAGATTTTTACATTATTTATATTACTTGGGACGATTTTTAAGGCTTTTCCAAAGTTACAAAATGTATAAGAAAATAGGGTGAACTAGGAAGAAAGCTTTTAGTTTGGAAGTGAATGGTGGCATGAATTAAATTATTAATAATTCTTTTACCATAAAATTTAAATACTGCTTTGTTTATTTTATGACTAATAAGTCAATAAGTCTTAAGGTTGCTGGGGTGTTTATTGAATATGCTTTCCTTATCGTACGTACCAATTATGTACAGGATTTATTTCAATCATTTCTTATACATCTTATTTGGATACATCATTCAATTTCTCAAAGGAATAAGCATTGGTACCACATATACAATAGTTTCAATATATTATAGATATAAAGAGATAATGTGTGTGTGTGTGTGTGTGTGTGTGTGTGTGTGTGTGTGTGTGTGTGTGTGTGTGTGTGTGTGTGTGTGTGTGTGTGTGTGTGTGTGTGTGTGTGTGTGTGTGTGTGTGTGTGTGTGTGTGTGTGTGTGTGTGTGTGTGTGTGTGTGTGTGTGTGTGTGTGTGTGTGTGTGTGTGTGTGTGTGTGTGTGTGGTGTGTGTGTGTGTGTGTGTGTGTGTGTGTGTGTGTGTGTGTGTGTGTGTGTGGTGTGTGTGTGTGTGTGTGTGTGTGTGTGTGTGTGTGTGTGTGTGTGTGTGTGTGTGGTGTGTGTGTGTGTGTGTGTGTGTGTGTGTGGTGTGTGTGTGTGTGTGTGTGTGTGTGGTGTGTGTGTGTGTGTGTGTGTGTGTGTGTGTGTGTGTGTGTGTGTGTGTGTGTGTGTGTGTGTGTGTGTGTGTGTGTGTGTGTGTGTGTGTGTGTGTGTGTGTGTGTGTGTGTGTGTGTGTGTGTGTGTGTGTGTGTGTGTGTGTGTGTGTGTGTGTGTGTGTGTGTGTGTGTGTTGTGTGTGTGTGTGTGTGTGTGTGTGTGTGTGTGTGTGTGTGTGTGTGTGTGTGTGTGTGTGTGTGTGTGTGTGTGTGTGTGTGTGGTGTGTGTGTGTGTGTGTGTGTGTGTGTGTGTGTGTGTGTGTGTGTGTGTGTGTGTGGTGTGTGTGTGTGTGTGTGTGTGTGTGTGTGTGTGTGTGTGTGTGTGTGTGTGTGTGTGTGTGTGTGTGTGTTGTGTGTGTGTGTGTGTGTGTGTGTGTGTGTGTGTGTGTGTGTGTGTGTGTGTGTGTGTGTGTGTGTGTGTGTGTGTGTGTGTGTGGTGTGTGTGTGTGTGTGTGTGTGTGTGTGTGTGTGTGTGTGTGTGTGTGTGTGTGTGTGTGTGTGTGTGTGATTCATAATAAAAACATGAGATTAATAATAAAAATACGCATGCTTTTTTTTATATTTGTAAATCAAAAAGTTTAAAGCGAAACGCTTCTCCTTCAGTATTATTTCTAATACGTTGTGCTTTTACTTTTTAAATGAATCAGTGCTAACTAAGTGTTCAAAGTCTTTCCAGGCACGAATTTTAAGGTACATAAACACGAGAAATTGAATCTGGAAAAGTTCGATGTACCCGTAATTAATCTTTCTCTTCCATTTTATTTGTTGTGATGTGAAATGTATTTTTCGACACTATGAACTTGGAAGCATAGCGTCGACAACCTTTCATAAATAATGAGGAGCGTCCATTAACTTCAAACAAAGCAGTACAGTGCGTGAATAAATGATTTATAATATTAACGTACTAAATGATGAGTGTCCCGTGTATTTGACAATTAGTAGCGTAATTGTGTGCGGTGATGTGCGGGATTTATTCAGGAGTCGGCGGCCCTCGCAGCGCGGCCAGCATGGCTGATGGTGCATTAGTGCATCCACAGCTGAAATATTAACCGACCCATTAGCCACATCGTATCTGATACGGGGCCCGGGATTGCGTGTTATTATTGTAGCACTCTATCCGATTGTCGGGTTCAGGTCATGTGCGCTCAGAGGTGTCCTAACTTACAATCATGAGCTCCTGGCGACACAGACAGACAGACCGTATCTTGGTGGTGGGAGTATCTTCCATATTTTTGTGTTCTCTGTATTAACTAAATATTTCCAAGAATAGTGAATTTGACCAATTGGAAGTAAAATGTTTGATCTTGTTCAATAAAGAAACGTGCGACTTTTTCGTATACTGACATTGGGAGAATAGTAGTAATTATGTAAATTCGCTGTCGCACCAATAGTAGCCTCTTATCTTACGAATCTTGAGTTTACACTGATGCTTCAACAAATAACAGGTATTTATTAGTTCTACAGATAAATTATTTTGTATCGATAATTTGTTCAGATTTTATAACGGAAAAGCCCTGACTATTGGATTTTTCGGGTCGAATCAACACTTGTTATTTCCGTATTTAATTTATTTTAACCTTAAGGGGTTTCAAAATTGAAAACTACATAAAATATTCTGGCTGTCCTTAATCCCTCCCAGAATTATTTTGGTGCATCATTTTATAGTGTCATGAACGAATTTTCAAGAATATCGCCTGACCTTCTTGAATGGTCAAAAATGACTAGCGCCTTTTTAAATGTGGGGTGTAGTGAAAGCAACTGAAGAATCACTCAGTATGCAAAGAAATGTTTGTAGATAACAAACTATGTTGAGACAGAACGTAAATATTTAAATATCCACCCAGTTTAATTTGGTAGCCATTGCCATTTTGATTTAAAATATGATTTCTTAGTAACATTTGCACTTGGGAGAACTTAATTATATTTATATCGGCCCATTATGCTGATTTGTTATGAATGTTTAGTATCCTCTTCTTGTAGATTTTCATAGGACAGTGAAATTGCCTAATAACATGAAGAAGACCCTCAATTTTAACAGTTTTTAGTGATAAGATATCCAACTAATTCTTTTTATGACCCTCTTTTCAGTTTGGGTAATTAGGTATGTCATGGTAAAAGCTTCCAAAAATAATATAATTTGAAAGTATTCTTTTAAATGGTGCAGGACGGAAGAGGGGGCTTGGATGGAGGTCGTGTACGTATATATATATTTTAAGGGTGTGTAATATTGGGAGCGTTGTGATTGAATATCAGCAATAATAAAATATATGTGGGTTTTGAATTAAAATATTTTATATGTTTCATCCATTGCCATTTTTTTAAACAATTTCTTTCTATAGTTTTGTAATTATGAGGCATATTCGACTGTTTACTTTAAGCCTTGGAAATTGTAAGCCGAATCATTTCAACCCAGCGAGCTGCTCGGCGGTTACTACGTGAAAGAAAGAAGTTTCAAATGATTTACGCGGAGATACATAAAAATAAAACCACGGTCCTTTGAAAGATATAATAACGTTATCCAGAACTTGTGCCGGAGTTGTTAATTGAGTTGCCAGTTGGTTTAGAGAAAAAGTTGCTGCCAGCGAATGATTGATCCGGACTCGCAGCGGGATAATGGATCTTTCACAGAGTTCTTTGTTTGTTTAGAGAACCGGCTGTACTTCTGACCATCCACTCATTTCTGGTTGTGACTAATATGTGTACGGTATGCGTAGGAACACGAGACACAGGTTGTGTAATTGTAACGTGCCGAGGTTGTTGTGATCCGGACTCGCAGCGGGATAATGGATCTTTCACAGAGTTCTTGTTTGTTTAGAGAACCGGCTGTACTTCTGACCATCCACTCATTTCTGGTTGTGCCTAATATGTGTACGGTATGCGTAGGAACACGAGACACAGGTTGTGTAATTGTAACGTGCCGAGGTTGTTGTGATCCGGACTCGCAGCGGGATAATGGATCTTTCACAGAGTTCTTTGTTTGTTTAGAGAACCGGCTGTACTTCTGACCATCCACTCATTTCTGGTTGTGACTAATATGTGTACGGTATGCGTAGGAACACGAGACACAGATTGTGTAATTGTAACGTGCCGAGGTTGTTGTGATCCAGGCGCTGTATTTATTACGGCGATGAAGAACGCCCCCTCCCCCGCCATCACGTCACAATGGCCGCCCTTATTGTTTCACCCCCAGGTTAATTATCTTTTCACCCGGCGCGGTAATTTCGGTAAAGACAACACGGCGAATCTTGTAATTTTGCAACAGACTAAGTTGGCGGTATTATCAGTTTTGACGTCGGTTTATAGGGTCGGGCGTGGTGGGGGGCGGGGGGATACACCGCCATGTGGCGAAACTTTAGTTAACAACTTTCTTCGCTGTTATCGGTTTTATGGTGTCATACATTAGGTAAGTTTATACGTCTACTTTGTTGTTTTCATGTGCAAGCATTGCACACGCTTCGGCGCCCGAAATACTACTAAAGGTGAACAGACTTTTGTTTCCTGTTTGTTGGTCGTTACTCGTGTGTTTGTCTCATTACTCATTCGTTTTATAACCAAATTTTGTGACCAATTAGAATCATGTTTGCAATCCGGCTTGTGTAATAATATTGATAAATCTTAATTTTCAGTGATATCACTAAGCTTTTGTTCGCATTCATAGTTACTTTGTGCATATTTAAGACGATATGACGATGCTTCATTGTGAGAAACTTGAGAATAATATCATAATAACAATCCTAAAAGTTAACATTTTTTACATCTACTCTAGATTTTGTTAGCATTTTGTTTTTTTGTTTTGTTTTTTTTTACTGTGATTGTAGCATTAAGTCGTGAAATAGATGATGGTATCATAGCGCTGTTTCTGCATTATGTTAATAGATGTAAGAATAATCAAGTGGTTCACATATATTGTGATGTTCCTTTGGTGGATGAAATAACATTTTTATACTGAGAGAATTTATTTATTGACCTTGAAGGTGAAAAATGATTTAGAAGGCCAGCCTGAGTCGGCTTGCGGGAATTGATAACGTGGAGTGAAGCGGGGCAACTGACAATAACAATTGATTAGGTGTACAACAATGGGCACAATAGCAATAATTGTCAACATGGATCATGGTCGGTACGTCATCGTCAGTCGGTTAGACATGAAGTCAGACCAATTACACAAATGATCCAACACACGCGGTGTCAGGTCGTGTTTGGCTGATGTAGGATGATGGTTGGTGAGCCGTGATATCGTGTTCCCCCACATCTGGCCGTCACTATGGATGTGGAAGTATATCTTTTTAATAGATTAAGATGACATAGTTTGCTCTATTGTGTTAGCATTATTGATTGTGTATATTGATAACTTCATTGTACGAGTAGTAGGTATAGGTAAATAAATATTTTAAACGTTTTATATATCTCATATTATTACATATTTACACTGTATTTATAATCTTGCCAATAAGTTAAATAAAGATTCTTTAAGGAAATCTTAAATGCAACCGTTAAGGCAGTATTACCACAGAAACAACCTATACATCGTTAGTCTGTGGTGTTACTTTGATTATACTAGTTATGCAACCGTTAAGGCAGTATTAGCACAGAAAAAACCTATACATCGTTAGTCTGTGGTGTTACTTTGATTATACTAGTTAAACAATACAGTATTACTTAATGTGAATTAAGAATTTGTTGTTTAATTTTGGAAAGAAGATTTATAATCTGAGATGTTCAAAACATGGGTTTTATTCAACGAATCTGAATGAAGTACATTCTTCCAATCAATTACACATATACCTTTGGCTATGTAGGATGAGGTGGTATAAAGTAAAAGTAGAGTAACGTAATGACGTTTTATTCTACCAGGCGAAATTAGTGCTAAAAAGTCCTGAATAACAATTATCTTAAGGACCAACGGCTTAAGGGTGACTTCCGAACCACCACCAACGGCCAGGCAGGCGGCTGCTTGCAGACATGATAACTCAGAGGACACCATCCAAGTAATAGCCACGCTCGATTTTTCTTGATCTGGTTATCTTGCGATAACCGTTGTACCCGCTACGCTGTACCAATGGCGACATGGCTTCACCATTGGATACGTTGAGCGGTACATTTGTCTGGAAAATACACAAATATTGTATAACTTGAATAGTGTGGAGTGAACTGTTACTGCCAACCGTGAAAACAGCTCAGTAGTTGTGTCGTGCTACTAAGTAGTCGATTTACTGATATTCACAGCGCATATACAAAATGTAAATTCGTTTCTGTATTACGTACTTGATGAGTAAGTTTGCTTTGGAAACTGAAGACTTTGACTTTCTTTGTTTGACATCTAAAGAATGCAAATCGTCAATTCAATTATCGATATGTTCTTCTGCTTAGTGCACTTTGTTAACAACTTCTCATCATTTATTCAAAGCCATTACTGGTTTACAACAGCAATCTTTGAAAAAGCAGTTGAAACATGTACAATTACCATGTGGAATAACAATCAGGGCGTCATGCACTCTAAGAAACATAAGGTGTGTTAATTTGTAGTGTGAACGGGTTTTTTTGACAAGGTCAGTAAACCTATTTTTAAATAAACTCTGATGTGACTTAAACATAAATAAACAACACATTTCGATATGTTTATTTTAAGTTGTAGGTGTCATGTAAAAGTTAGTCTTCATAGACTACATGTACCTTGATCGAGGGCTGACATGGGACGATCACATTGAAAAAGTTTGCTCTAAGGTTGCTTCGGAAATTTATGTCCTGCGCAATTATGCAAAATTTTGTTCGGTGGATGTATTAAAAATGGGCTATTTCGGTCTGATACATCTACATTTGACATATCGCTTGAGATTATGGGGAAGCTGTTCCAAATACAGATTTGAAAGAGTTTTCAGACCACAAAAGAAAGCGGTAAGAATTCTTTCAAAATTAAACCCCAGAGACTCGTGCAAATATGCCTTTAGGGAGCTTGGATTGCTGACCCTGCCTTATCTCTACATTCTTGAGGTGGCCCTGTACTGCCGACTTGAATGCGAGTTGGTACGGGACAGGGAAGTCCACCAATACGGGACTAGAGGCAGGGATAACTTTCGAGTCGAATAGCACAGAACGGCAGCTTTCGAACACTTGCCATCTCAAGTTGGATTCGGACTAATCAATAGGCTCCCTGAGGGCATCATACAACTCAATGAAACAAAAACATTCAAAACCGGACTAAAACATTTTCTTATGTCAAATGCATTTTACTCAACTGATGAGTTCATGATGGGCCGCTGGGACGAAACCGCGGTTCTGATACAAGAATCGTATTGCATTGTATGTATTTACATTGACCTTGATCATTTATCTGATGTACTTGTGTACTTCATATAGTTACGTTGACGCATGCCATTGTAATTATTTCATTCAATAACGAATATCATTATTATTATAGAGAAGTTTGTGATGTGGGATCAGCCTGTGAGTGTGAAGTGCATCTCCGGTCAAATGGCCACCTGTTCGGTAATTAATTGTTAACGAACTGTTACGTTGTGTGGCCGGAGGCTCTGCAGCCAGTGTTCCGCAAGCCTGACCGCAACATGTAACGTGGCCGACGGCCAGCTCAGGACTGCGGCCGTTCAGCCGTTCAGGCCTCGCTGTACCCCGCGGCTACCCGGCAGCGGTAGTAGATCCACCACGGTTTCATCAGAAGCTCTTTTATTCCATAATCCTCCCCATTGTTTTGCCTCATTTGACGCTAAACAGGCGTCCTATTATACGGTCTGAATGGAACATTGTTCTTCGAGGTCGTTTAGTACTGATGTGGACACATTACCGTTGTCGCGATTTTTAAATTTTATTGTGCGGTAATAGTCGACGGTACGTTGGTACAGTAATTGGTTTTGGTGACAGATAAGTAATATGATGAAGTTAATAGAGATTTGTACTTTGCAAAAAAATGTGGCTCTTTTTACTTAATATTTCCTTATTTTGAATTTGAGCCTACTTTACCTTTCTCCCATATGCCGCTTCGCGCCCCGTATATATATAGTCTCTTAGAGCAGTTTCAAAAGAAAACTACAATTTTTTCGTACAATATTTCGTTGTAATTAACAACTTTTTCAAGTACACTTTTAAAATATACACAGAATAAAATAAACAAACAAAAGAAGAAACACCTGATAATAAACATCTGATAATAAAAATTCTAAATGTAAATACAATTTTTACATGTAAACAAGTTTTGATTAGTTGTTAATTTAACAATTATAACATAATATCATATAATTTTGAATTTAGGTAAATGTGTAGCACAATTATTCAATTGGAAAACAATAATTTAGCGAATGTTAAGTCCATATGGTTGTTTCGATTTTAATGTAAGTTGGTGTGCCAATTTATTATTCCTTAAATTTAAATCATTTCGAGAGCTGTTTTCACAAGGAGTAATTTTGCTTATAGCTTTGAGTTTGTAACAATCCTCAAAAGCTTTTGTTATGGTAAATAGCGTGTAAAGCTACTGGTTTTTTGTCGTCTTTGTGATTGATAAAAAAACGGTGACCGGTCATTCTTACCCGCAAAGAATTTGAGGTTTGCCCAATGTAGTCCTTGGGACAAAACCTATAGGTTAGCTGGTAAATTGAATTGTTAGAGGTACAGTCCAATTTACCAGCTATTGGATAAGTTTTTTTTAGTGACGCTACTTTGGAATTGATCGGTCTTATCCATAATTTTGCAAATACCACAACGTGGTTTATTACAAGGTTCACAGCCAAAAGATAAATTTTGATAATTTTTTCCAACATGAATTTTGGGCCTTACAAGCATATTCTTCAAATTTTTAGGTCTCTTAAATACTATTCTAGGTGGCCTGGACAATAATTTCTCAGTTAAGGGCGAGTTTTCTAAAATTTCACAGCCAATTTTCATAACTCTATTGAATTTGTGCAAACCAGGATAAAATTTCGTTATAAATTTAGGATCATTTTGGAAGTGATTTGGAATATTTTTAGCCTTTTTTGGTTGTCTGAGCTGCCGGTTCAAAAGTTTTTTTAGGATATCCCCTGTTAGAAAGAGCTTTAGTAAGTTTGCTTTTGTAAATTTTGAAATCTGAAGGGTTTGTACATAAGGATTTGGCTCTAAGGGAAAGACTTTTTGGAATGGACTTTTTTACATGATTTGGATGGCAGCTACTGTAATGTAAGTAATTCATTTTATTAGTACCCTTAACATGTATTTTGGTTTTTAAAATACGATTTTCTAGAAAAACTTCAACATCCAAAAAAGTGACGATTTTATGATTAATATTCCAATTAAAGTTAAGACATGAAAAAGACAAAATTATATATATAATTTTATATAATTTTGTTTTAGTGGTTTGAGATGTACATTTTTGTGGTAGTTACTTTGTTCAATATTTACAGGCTCGTCGTTTTAAACTATTTATGTTACGTAGTATTCCATTTCGCTTGCCAAACAATGAGTTAGTTCTTATTTCAATTCACATTTACAAGAGACCACGACAATCCTATTCATATCAAAACGTGGCCGTGAAGTTATAAGGGACGAATTTGAATATTTATAGTTTACAGAACAGGAAAGAGAATGCGTAAAATTCTAGTTCTCAGTTTGTTTGTTAACGTGTACATAGCCCCGCGTGAACCGATGTAATGCATATACATGTGTGTATGCATTGTAAAATGATTTTGTGTGTTTTTTATTTCTGTGAGACCGGCAGGGTCGTACACGTAAGAATGTTGGCATCACTACTGGATTTCAAAATAAACTGTTTTTTTTTTTGCTACATGTGTAACCGAAGTCCTGTTAATTCATATTGCCCATACGGCATATTAAATTTTGTGGAAGATTTAGAATTGTTTCTTTATTTTGCTATACTTTGTACCGAAATAATCTATACTAATTTAAACATTGAATTGTATTTTAGATTTCGTTATGACGAAAACAATGGCAGTTCCATATCTAAATTTGTAGCCCCCGTTTTTAAAACAAATTTGAACCGTTCGTTGTAAACGCAGCAAAACGACATGCACTTCCCTAAAAGGTAGAATTGTTTGCCATTTTCAAGTTTTGGTTCTAAAATTCATTTACCACGTCTGATTGACTAGGTTAACACATGGAATGGAACCCATAGTTCAGGCAAGATGGACACTGTAAGCGTTAACATTGTAGCTCTACGAGTATTGTGAGTCCACAGAGTCTGTATCATGTTCCACCGAGCTCTGAACTAAACGTAAATGAAGATGCGGTCGTCTTAACTCCTACTAAGTCGAGCTATTTCTGTTTTTAGTGACTAAAACTAATTCAACTCGTCCGACTCCCACACGCCTCTGTTTCTCGACTTTCCACCAACTTCACACATTCGTTCCGCCAATTCGCTTTTACGTTATTTTCCGCAACATCTTTCCTTAGGGCAATCTCCAGCGAGTTTGCCGTGCCAAGCCCATCCTCTGCGGCATCCATAACCGTCTTCCACTCCTTTGTCATCAGTATTCCTTGGTGGAGTGTCGTAACTGGTAATAAATATCTGGCGGCAGTGACGTTTTGTAACGGGATAGAAGAGTTTTACACGTACTTTTATGCTGGAGCAGGTTTTCTTTAACACGCTAAATTGATTATTATTGTCTTGTTTATTAGTAGTAGTAATGGTGGGAACACTAAGTAAGATGGGATAACATGAACGTAAATGTTGTAAGTTATGTAATTAAATTAACCGTAATGTTTTAACTAAGTTTTATGAGTTTTCGGATACAAAGATAGTGTTGTGCGAAGAGTATGTAAATCTGTATTTAAGTCT